>NW_019154141.1:5721243-6105316 GCF_002288905.1 Enhydra lutris kenyoni | reverse complement strand
TAAATCCTCTGCCTTCAGCTCAGGTCATGATCCCAGGGTCCTGGGATCAAGCCCCACATCCGGCTCTCCGCTTGGTGGGGAGTCTGCTTCCCCCTCTCTCTCTCTGCCTGCCTCTCTGCCTACTTGTGATCTCTCTCTCTGTCAAATAAATAATAAAATCTTAAAAAAAAAAAAAAGAACCCCAACCTTAAAGAGTATCAAAGGGCCTTAGACACCTGAGAATTTTGTTAGCCATTATTAACTGTTGTTAGTAGAGACATGTGATAATTCATGGAGCAGCTCATCTCCCCTCTGAGATGGCTGGAATTTGTCATTTTGTAGTCGCCACCAGCATTTCTTCTCCCAGCCTCAAAATTATAAAGAAACCCCAAATAGCAGTAGTTCATCATTTTGAATTAAATGACCACTTAAAAAAAAGAAAGTAGATTTTGTCTTTTTTAAAAAACAGATTTAGCCTCCTTCCCCTCTCTCACTCTGCCTGCCTCTCTGCCTCTCTCTCTGTCAGATAAATAAATAAATAAAGCCTCTGCCTTCAGCTCGGGTGATGATCCCAGGGTCCTGGGATCGAGCCCCACATCGGGCTCTCTGCTCAGTGGCGAGCCTCCTTCCCCTCTCTCACTCTGCCTGCCTCTCTGCCTCTCTCTCTGTCAAATAAATAAATTAAAAAACAGATTTACAGAAAATCTGAGAAGATTGTACACCGTTTCCATATACCCCATCCCAATTTCCTATATTATCATCTTACATTATTTTGGCCCACTTGTTACAACAAATGAATCAGTAGTGATGCATTATTCGTAACTAAACTCCATAGTTTATTCAGTTTTCCTTAATTTTTATGTAATGTCCTGCTGACCAGGATCTCATGCAGGACATCACATTACATTTAGTTGCTATGTCTCTCTAGTTTACTATTGGTTGTGACAGTTTCTCAGGCTTTCCTTGTTTTTCATGATCTTGACAGTCTTGAGTAATGTGGGCCAGGCATGTTGTAGGATGGTCCTCTATTGGATTTTGTCTCATGTTTTCCTTATGATTAGTCTGGGGCTCTGGGTTGAGGCAGTAGGATCCCACAGGTGCAGTGCTGTTCTCATCACATTCTATCAGTGGTATGTGAAACTAACAACATCACTTAAAAAAAAAAAAAGATTTTATTTATTTGAGAGAGAGCGAAAGTGCGTGCAAGTGAGGGGAGGGAGGGGGACCAGCAGACACCTTGCTGAACTCAGAGCCTGACACTGGGTTCCATCTCATGACACTGGGGTCACGACCTGAGCTGAAATCAAGAGTCGGATCTTAACCAGCTGAGCCACACAGGCACCCCAGTGACATCACTTTTGATACTAACCTTGATCACCGGGCTGATCAAGGGTAGGGTTTGTTCACCCTAAAGTTACTCCCCACATTTCCATCCTGTCCTCTTTGGAAGAAAATTACTCTGTGTAGCCCATGCTTAAGATGTAGGGACTTCCACTCACCATACTTGATGATGGAGTATCTATATAAATTGTTTGAAGTTTTTCTGCATGGGAGATTTGTCTTTTCTTTCTCATATATTCATTTATTGAATCATTTATTTGTATCAGTATGGACTTGGGATATTTATTTAATACTCTGGTTCAATCCAATATTTCTTCATTTTGTTGCTTAAATTGTTCCAGCTTTGGCCATTGGGAGATCTTTCAGTGGGTTCCTGTGCCCCTTTGACATCTCCCCATCAATGCGGATACCATGGAGAAGGTATTAGAAAGCAAGATCTGTGTGTTAGGTGCTCTCATTACTGTTGGGGTGTCTTTTCTTTTATGCCCTTTTACCTGATGGAGCAAGGGAGTGTGTGTGCATATACTAACCTGTGTATATATGCATTTCTATAAACATTTCTATATGTTATCATCTCTGTCTATCTAAACACAATTTTTTACTTACATCAGTAACTCAAATAAATTACCACATGGATTGTTCTAGCCTCTTCCCATTGTGTGTCTGTAAATTCTTAATCCAACAGTAGAAACTTGACTTCCACCGTCCTCCTTCATTGTTACTTAATTGTTCCATTCCCGTATACGTGTATACCGGCATCAGAGTTATTAATCCATAACCATGAGAACCAACTTTGAGTGCAGTGCTTGTGAGAGTTCTTTTTTGCTTTTGGTCTTACAGGCTCTACTCATTTGAAAATTGCTTAGGCTATCACTTCTACCCCATCCCTTCAATGAGTTTTTTCATGTAATATAACTAGATTCTCTTGTCAGTCTGCATTTCTTCCCAATTCTTAAGTGATTTTTAAAATTTGCATAACAGAGTTCATTTTTTGTGCTTTAAAATTCCATGTGTTTTGACAAGTGGATCTTCTCATATACCATCATTATAGTGTCATACATATTTTCACTATTCTAAAAAATCACCTGTGCTTTACTCTGTTCATCCCTTGCCCCTCTCCCTAGAATCCATGGGAACCACTGATCTTTTTTACTGTTTGCCTAGTTTTGTCTTTTTTCAAAATGTCATGTAATTGGAATCATACCGCATGTATCCCTTTCAGACTGGTTTCTTTCACTAAACAATTATACAATTAAGGATTGTTCATGTGTTTTCGTGGCTTGAAAACTCATTTCTTTGTATTGCTGAATAACATTCAGTTATATGGATGTACCATACTTTTACTCATTTATCTATTGAATGATATCTTGTTTATGTCATTTTTTGGCCACGATGATTGAGCTGTTATCAGTATCCACTTAACAGAGTTTTGCATGGGCATAGGTTTCAAATCAATTGTGACTCAAATCATTTGCATATTCACTGCAGGAGGTGTAACCAAAATAAATCAGTGCATATATATGTACCATGAAATATTTATGGAAGTGTTAATAAGCAACATTATTTTTAATAGCCAGACACTGAAAACAACCATCAATAAATGGATAAATTATTTTATGTACATTCACACAAGGGAGAACTATATATAGCAATGAAAAAGTTTTAATTACTGATATACCCCATGACATGGATGAATCTCTCAGACATACAATATGCATGATGAAGCCTGACCCAAAACAGTACTCTATGATTCCATTAATAGGAAACTCAACAAAGCCAAAGTTAATTTTTTTGTGATGAAAGTCAGAATAGTGGTTGCCTGTGCAGAGAGGATGACCAATAAGGCTTCAGAATGGCTGGTAATGTTTACATCTTATAGTGGCTCATGGGTGTTTTCAGTTTGTAAATAGATATTAAAGTGTGTACTTAAGATTTGTATGCCTTTTTGTCATATTTCAATAAATTTATGAAATAAGATAAAATATGTCACTCTTTTTGCCACTGTAAATAATTGCTGTTACTAACCATTTCTAATTTTTATCTCTTATAGGATTTCAAATGTTTGTATGTAAAATTCCAACATTTGTATCTCCAGTCCTTATGTCTTATTCTAGCGTAACCGAAGGCCCATTGGTTATTTTATAATTTCCTAATAACTTGTTGAAAATCTTGTCTTATATTTCCCACCAAAATAATACTCTTTGCTGAGCTTTCTCTTAATTCCCAATGTGCTATAATTCTCTTGGCATATTAGATTTTGAGCCTGGAAGATTTAGAATTCTTGCCGTTAGTCATCTCCTTTACTTGGTATTTTACCTAATCATACTATTTACTACTCCAAAAATTTTCTTGGGTCTTCTCTCTTCCCTTCTGTTTCCACAGCTACCAGTTGAGTTCAGGCCATTGTTGCCTCATTCCAAGACCCTTCTAGTAACCCGCTAGTTGCTCTCCCTGTCTCCTCTTGTTCTGTACCCCACAAATGCAGTTTGTCCCATTTACCCATGATCGAGAACTTTAGTTACTAATTTAATGCCTTTTATAACTTCTACTTATAAGCCATGCCCATTCAAGAACTCCAACCTCATCTTCCGAGTGCCACCTTTGAGTTCACGATGTGGGAAGGTATTCTCGGCACACAAGGTAATCTGTTTGTCATTAACTATACAGTTACTTATTCCTTCCTTTATCCTGTTCTTCTCTACCCAGAATTCTCCTCTACACTGTCTGTCACAGCCTGCAAGGCAGTGATTCGACAGCATCTTTTTTCCTGAATAATTTTATACCCCATTTTGAGGTTTCTGTTAATTTTTTATCCTCTCAGTTCTTTGTATACAGTTTGAAAAAGGTTACTTTGCCTAAATATTGTTGTCCTTAAGGTATTTCAAAATAAGTGCTTTCCCTTAAATTTATTTTACTTACTTTGGGTCTATTTTATGTAAGACACCACGAGAGTTAGGAAAATGCCTTGAAAATACATCATAAAAATAAAACAATATCAAATTAAAAAAATAATAAAATGAATAACTGACTTACTATGCAGGGTGATAATAAAATGACCAACTCGCCACGTGAGTGAGTTCTGTTGCATTTATTATTCTACATGTGCTGTAAGTCTTCTCATACTGTGTGTTTCTTTCCCTGAATTGACCCGTCATAATTCGCTTCCTGTGAATGTGGCTTTGTGTGATTTTTCACCTAGCCCAGACTTTCCTGCTTATTCTTTGATGCCAGATTGCGTTCAGAGATGCTCTAGTCACAACTTGTGTATATGTTATTGTTGAACCAAGCAACAGATTATTTGCATCCCACTTAGTTTGGATAACTATGTTCTGATGACATTTTCTAAGATCTCCAGCCATGGGTCTTGCTTTCTTGGAGTAGTCCTACATTTCTATTTGATCATCATTTCATTTTGCAGACCTTCCTCTGTATTTTGAGTCATGTGACATTCCTCATAGATTTTTAGATTTCAGTATCTGGGCCGTTCTGCATGTCGATTTCTGTTTTATTTTTT
Source organism: Enhydra lutris kenyoni (assembly GCF_002288905.1). NCBI lineage: Eukaryota > Metazoa > Chordata > Mammalia > Carnivora > Mustelidae > Enhydra > Enhydra lutris. The sequence continues at coordinate 6,100,482 of NW_019154141.1, read as the reverse complement.
TCCCTCTTGATTCTAATTTTTGATGGGCCTGGTATTTTCTAATTGAATGCTAGACATTGTGTATGAAAGATAGTAAATGCTCTGGATCATGTTATCTTCCCCAGAGGGGTGCCACTGTGACTCATGAGAGGTGTCTGGTGTGGAGACAGCTCCCCTCGATCCATTCAGGGACCGAGGTGACTCAAGGCTGGGTTGCAGTCCTTGGTCTACCTCTGATTCACTCCCACTCCTAGTGTGGCCTTCTACACAGTTTGAGGTCAAAGTTTCTGATGTTACCAGGGGCCTTCCTCCTTGAATAATAATCTACAATTTTTTACTCTTGAGTACAGTGACATGCCAAAAACTCGAGTCTGCATTTCACAGTATTTTCTCTTGGTTTCTTAGCCATCTGCCCTGTAAATGTTAGGAATTTGGGAAATTCCTTGAGGAGAAAACTGTTTGGGTGAAGCCCCCTCCTACGTGCAGCCATTCTCCCAGGGATTTTGGTTCCTCAAGTCTTGGCTGCCCAGGCCACCCCCTGCTCTAACTGCCTTGCCTCGTCCTCATTCTCCCAAGATTGGGGAATGCGTCAAAGGTGAAAGCAGCTTACAGAGTGTTGACTCATCTCTCTGAGGTTTCTTTCTCTGGCCCCCTTAAGTCCTACATGCCTTGAAAGTTCTCCAAGGCCTTTGAATTGATTTTTTCTTGATGTCTTTTGGGTTTTTCACTTTTTCTCGGTGTAAGTGTGATCTGCTGTAAGCTATTCCTTCATAGGGAGAGATAGGAGTTCCTCTCCTAGGGTTTGTTAAGACAGAGTTTCATTTCTGTTTCTAGTATATCTTGTCTCTTTTGTGTAATTTCCAAGAGAAGAGGGAATAGAAATAATTTTTTATTTCTGCCATTTAAAACTGGAAGGCCAAGTATGTATTCTTTTCTTTGTTTCTTCCAGTCAATCGATATTTAGGAAACAAGGAGAATTTAGAATATGTATTGGAAAATTGAACTATCTTCTAAAAGGAACTCCCAAAGCAGAGGGATCATTAATAATGAGGCAGAGTGAATAGGATCCATGGAGAAGAAATCTGAGCCTCTGATATGTGTCAGACTCTGAGCTAGGAATTGTATGTATTTTCTATATACCGTATCTATATACCATGTTTTTACATTATGTGTAATTATTGTCATTCCTCAAATTCAGAATCTGTTGCTTCCAAAATTTAAATTATATACTTAAATTTGTATTATAATGAAGAAAGGATGGAATGAATAAAGAATGTTGGGGTTGTAATATTATTAAATGCTTAAACTTTATTTTAAATGTTTATCTTAGAATGAGTATAAAAAGATACTAATTGGGGGCACCTGGGTGGCTCAGTGGGTTGGGTCTCTGCCTTTGGCTCTGGTCATGGTCCCAGAGTCCTGGGATCGAGCCCCCTGTCAGGCTCTCTGCTCAGTGAGGAGCCTGCTTCCCTCCCTCTCTCTGCCTGCCTCTCTGCCTACTTGTGATCTCTGTCAAATAAATAAGTAAAATTTTTTTAAAAAAGGATCCTAATTGATTAGAACATCATCCTAACCTTTTCTAATTACTTATATTTACTGGAAGTGTAATTGTTAAAATGAAAATAAATTGTCCCTTCAGCTAATGCCTGCTTACCCTAATTTTAAAGTACGTAGTCATAAACATGTTAGTCTAGTTTTATAAAGATGAAAAATTCAAAATAAGTTAAACATATAATAGGGAAATGATTTAATTATGTGATAATTTTTGAAGACTTTGGAAAATGCAGTGCTTGATAAAATGGTAAGTAAATAAAAATATGAAACAAATGAAATTTCATTCGCTAATACTGCAACTATGAAATAAAATATTTTATACCCTAATGTGATAGGTATATTATTTTTTAAAATAAAAATTATTAATTAAAAATATTATTACATTATTTTTATGATTTTAAGAAGTTTCTAGAGCTTCAAGTGAAGAGTAAAAAACATTGCCAAATATGTATTTATTAGCAGTTGCATAAAGAGAATGTAACTTTTGTGATGATAAGAACTTCGTCTCTCTTATTTACTGGTTTGTAATTTGTAATTACTTATCTGTATCCAGATCCTAAAATCATACCAGATTCAGTAATTACTTGTTGAATGAATGAATGAATGAATGAATGAATAGCTAAAAGCATATAATCATGATGGTCTTACTCTTATGGGAGAAAGCATTTTTTTTAAGATCTTGTTGAGTTAGGGGTTGATTTAATTTTTACCAGTATGATTTATGATATATTTATTTTCTATATTCTTATCTGTAATAGGGTATATATTTTCTAAAGGCTACTTAATGATACAGAAGTGTTATAAAGTCAGCCAGAGGCTTTCCTAACAATGACCTATTCTTTCAGAACCAGGTGGTCAAGGAACTGGAGTCCCGTGTCCAGCAGCTGACTGGAGAAGCAGAGAACAGTAACTTACAGAAACAGAAATTAATTCAAGAAAAATTAGAACTTGAAAGATGTTACCAGATAACATGTAATGAATTACAAGAAGTAAAGGCAAGGTATTGTCTGAAGTCAGTTATTTATCAGATGTGGCTGTAAAGTACTGATATTAACTAAAAATTATTTACCAAAATTAATCACACCTGTGCATTTAACCTTGGGAAGTTTCTGGTTTAAATATTGCCATTTGTTAATTTTAGAAGTCCTATTTAATAGAAGAAGCATAACGTTTAAGTTAAACTGTTAATGTGTGGTTAAAATGTGGATACTTGGGGCACCTTGGTGGTTCAGTGGGTTAAAACCTCTGCCTTAGGCTCAGGTCATGGTCCCAGGGTCCTGGGATCAAACCCTGCATTGGGCTCCCTGCTCTGTGGGGAGCCTGCTTCCACCCCTCTCTCTCTGCCTGCCTCTTTGCCTACTTGTGATCTCTGTCTGTCAAATAAATAAATAAAATATTAAAAAATATAAAATAAAATGTGGATACTTGCTTGATCTATTGAAAGATAATGCATTTGAATTTTGTTCACTAAAAAATTTCATTTTTGGTATTGATTCTAAATGTGTTAAAAGTATATTTTATTATCTTATGCTTTTAGGCGCAACATACTGCATAAAGAGAAAGATCATCTTATAAACGATTATGAACAAAACATGAAACTATTACAAACCAAACATGATGCTGATATAAGCCTTCTGAAAAAGGAACATGCTCTTTCAGCTTCTAAGGTATTCTGTGCGGGTAGATAGAGCCATGCAGAGTAGTTACTTAATCTTACTCGGCAAGGAGCCATAGGTAGCCATGTGGAAGCGAACTATTTGGCATTTGAAATTCGTCTCTTTTTTGCTTAATTCTTGATAAAACTGAAAATTTAAGAATTTTTATTGGTATTTAAAATGCTGAAAATGCTGAATCTTTAATACAGAGCATAATATAAATATTTAATAAACTAAATTCTGCTATAAGTTAACCCTTTTAAGTACCAACTTTTTTTAAAGGAGTAAACATAAAAATCCAAGTAGAAATACTCAGTTGTGTCAATAATGCATCTTATAGAGTAACTATATACCCTGTTACTATTACTTTGAAATCTGGGTCATTCTTTAGCTTTCCTAGAATCATATACACATTCATAAAGGAGTCCGTAGACACACTTACTGGCACCCACACACTTTTGTGTCCGATACTGAAACTTTCCACAAAGAAAATCCTGTAATTCGAATTCTAAGGTAGTCAATTACTTGCTATTTCATGACTTAAGTCTTAGTAGATTTACTTGGTAGATTTCCAGTAGATTTACTTTGAAAATTAAAATTTAGAAGGTTTTCTATAAGCCCATTGTCTTCACATCAGCATCATATTTTTGTAACTTTAAGTACTGTGTAGAATTTAGTTTATATTTTAACTTTAAAAGATTAATTTTTAAACTTTTAAAAAAATATTTTTCATTCAGATTTATAGATGATTTTAATTCTGATTAAACCTTCAGTCAAGGGGAAAAGTAAATATATTCACCCAGAAGTTCTAGGATGGTACTGTTTTTCATTATTCTTAAAATTCTTGTAGGCATCTGGTATGATTAAAGAACTAGAAGAGAACATCTGTCAATTAAAACAGCAGCTCCAGGAATCAGAACTTCAAAGAAAGCAACAACTAAGGGTGAGTCCTGTATTTTTATAAAGAGCAGTGGCTAAAACTCACCTTTCCTTTTCTTGATTATATGTATAAATAAGAGTCAATTAAGTAAAATCCTCAGACATACAGGAAGCCATTTTTTTCTTTTGTTGCATTGTATCATTTTTCATCTTATTTATTTTAACAGAAGTAGATGCTAATGGGATATAGAGACTAAAGAATAATTTTATTGAATATTTTTTGATTCATTAAAAAAATCAACTTTATTTAAATACATTATTATTTTAGAATAATTTCCTCCCATTAAATTACTCTCTACTGGTCTTCAAACTTTCTCTTTCTCCTTCACATTTTCTAGATCCTTCCTTTTGCCTCATGGTCAAGAATTGCCGAAGACTAACATACGATATGATTTCAAATGTATTATTTCTGTATTGAGTCAACTGATTACCTTTAAGTCATCTCCTAATCATAAGGGCCAGAAAGGTTCTCTTCCATTGTGAAGAAGTCCCTTTTGAGATAGGAACATCTTCAGATAACTAAAGTTTTCTATTCTGCCCTCACATCTAGCTACTCACATTTCTGTTTGTAGTTTAGAAGATTGGACAGGTAGGGCTCTTGTAATAATATGCAAAAGTTAAGCAAAATTTGTCATCGAGTAGATTGATTTATTTCCTTAGATTGCAAATTGCGTTGACTCTAGTAGCAACTTTAAGTGTAATAAAAATATTTATTATTCACAGGATCAAGAAAATAAATTTCAAATGGAGAAAAGTCATTTAAAACACACCTATGAAAAAAAGGTAATATGTTTTGTGGGACACTGTAAGACATTTAAGATGGCCAATGAGGCTTAAGAATGAGGGCTAGTTTTTATGAAGCCATGCATTCTAGCCCTTAAATGATCATTGGTTTCTTAAGTTTATTTCAGCTAGCCAGTATCAAATTTTGCTTCATTTTTCATGTTTATATACATTTTCATGTTTATAAACAGCTTCTTTAGTTTATGAATTGTATCAATGTAAAAATACCCCTTGTATATTATATTTTATGCATGCAGAGTATTATGGCGTTAACCTCTTATAATAAGACTTTGAAATTATATATTTTTTCTACCAGTTTAGAAGTCTGGTACAATTGATGGGAGCTATTTGTGTTCTGTTGTGTCATATGTATAGTAATGCTAAATATTTAACCAAAGAATATAAGACAGTTGAAGAATTGTCTACTACTTAGAAATGTATTTAATAGTTGTTTCTTGTCATTTACAACAGTGAATAATTCTGCATGTGCTTATCCCTGTTATCAGTAATAACTGGGGGTTTATTGACAGAATTTAACACCTGGCAATAAAACCTAGAGTTCTATAGTTTTGTGACTTTTATCCTTCAATTTCGAATTTGTTTGCTGTATGACATGGAAAATAAAAGAATAGCTGAAATGGCAAAGATTTTATTGTTGTTTTTGTAATTATTTACTGTTGTAATATTAACTAAATTAATACATTTGTAAAATACTCACATATTGAAAAGTGAGTAAAACATTAACCCTTCAATAATTAAATACATACAAATTAAAATAGGTTATATAGCACAATATATATTTTTTTAAGATTTATTTATTTATTTATTTTAGAGAGAAAGAGGGAGGGGCAGAGGGAGAAGGGGAGAGAGTCCCAAGCCGACTCTGCTAAGTGTGGAGCCCAACTCGGGGCTAGCTCACGACCTGGTTTGAAACCAAGACTCAGTTGCTTAACCGGCTGAGCCACCCATGCGCCATGTAGCTTAGAACGCTTTGTATGTCTCATCTTACTTATCCGTATGGTCACTCAGCAGATATTCAATGCTTTCCTTGGGCCAGGGGTCATATGAGGTGTTAGATGGAGGGGAGGGTTAAGGATGAATTAGCATAGATTCTGCCTTCCAGGAGTTTAATATCTAGGAAGAATGTTTCTACCATTTGGAAAAGTGAGTATTTCAACCGACATGTATTGACCTGAATACATGCCCTTTCAAATTCTAATTTTCTAATTGCTTAAGGTTTTTTTTTTTGTTTTATTTTGCTGATGTTTTATACAGTCTCAGTGCAAGGTCTTAAATGCATTTCATGTCTACAAAATGACATCTGAACAAGAGAGATAAATACTGCTTTCATTGGAATAAAGAACTTTTTTTTTTTTTTTTTTTTTTTAGTTTTCACTCTTGAGCCATGCAGCTTCATAAATATTTGACTTAGTAAAAGAAGACCGTACGTTATCATAAGCCTTACCTCCGCTCTATAAGGCGTCCTCTGGGTGTCCTTGTTAGTCCGTTGTTCATTCTTTGGGCAGATGTCTGGCTTCCTGTTCATTAAGGAACACCTTCTTGGCCTTCTGCTCCACTAAACTCTGTGGTCACCCCTCTTCCTCAGATGGTATGTGGGTACCTGTGAGATAGGGAGAGGGGTTGGTAGCAAAGAGAAAGGCATGCACTGACTAATTGTAAAAGAATGTGTTTCTCTCCCAAACTTCTGTCAGTCCTACTGAGGACTGTTTGATACAGAGACGGAGCTGGAGAGACAGTCTTTCTTCTACCACTGTCTTTTCTTGGCTGGTTAGCCACAAAGGACACTAAGTTTTCTGGATCTGGATAGGCCTGGCAGACACACCCAAGAAACAGAAGGTTAGAGCTCAGCTGGTCCCTATCCAGTAGCCTTCCACCCACTCCCGTTCTGTTTCGCTTAGGGAGCAGACTGAAATTCTTTTTGTTAGGCATCCTAAGAACTGCTTTTCCCTTTCCACAAAGTGTCAGTTGGCCTCAGCTTTTTAATAATGTAACTAGTTAAAGCGTGTTACTTGTTTTCAATGTAAATAAGAAGTGTTTAAAATAATAGCCATCCTAAAAAGAAAAATAAGCTCAGTTGTTGCCCTTGCATATGTTCTAACATTGTTTATACTGGAAGAATGTTGCTCAGCAGGTCACTTTTTGTTTTACAATTAATTCCACAGTCTCCCCCTTTTACATTGACATCTGTTCTTCTTTCTTTATTAAACCCGCTGTGATCTCAGTCCTTGAAGATTGGATGTCTCGTACCCCCCTCAGGGAATATCCTTTCTGACTGCGCAAAGAGCCGACATAAATCTGACATGGTCCCGGACTGTGGAAGTCAGTAGCTAAATGGGTTGTATAGGTTTTTTGTTTGTTGGCCAGTGTTACAGGTGTGCACACTCAGTAACTCTTGGTAGACAACTTAGTTCTAAATATCTTTTTGGGAGGAGGAAATGCCATCTGAGTGACATTATTTCCTCACGCCAATAAGAAAGCAGCATGAGAGATCCTAACTTGTCTTTGAGGTAAGAGAAACAGCTAGCATCAAATGCTGTCCCTAATTTAAGCACACACACATTATCTAATGGTTTTTATTGATCTCTAGTGGCTATTGCCTGCTCTTAAGATCTTTGAACATCAAACAAATAATAGGTAGTAAAACTAAATGTCATTGTTTGATGAAGTGTCCTAATCTGTTAAATCAGGAAATGGTTAGGCTAAATGATTTTACTAGCAAGGAAACACCTGCCTCCTACAAATAACCTATTGGTTGTTTTCCAAACAGGCACCAAAGAGTGAAAGGTGGTGCTGTTTACCCAAAAGAAGTTCGGGCGACAGATGTTAAGCATGTATATTCTAAAATGTGCTAGAATTCGAATACCTGCTTAAAATTTTTCTGTTGTAACCATGTAACAGACGAGATAGAAAATCTGCTGGAGTTCAAAACCATCAAAAATAGTATTCCAGTATTTTGCATTCACTTATAATTCTTTTAATTAGGTTAAAATAATTTAAAATGTTCACAGCTTTACACATAATATATTTTGTAGTATTTTCCAACTACCACAGGCATGATTTTCTTTAAGAGGGCAATGTGCCTTGAGTCAAGTTTTAAACAATGAAATTGCACAGTGCAGAGACTTATACAAAGGAGTCATGCAGCCTGGGCCCACGTGCCTCCCGTGAGGAAGCTGAGCTGGAGCTGGGGTGGAGTTAGCCGGACAGTGGATGTGTGGGTGCGCAGCAGTTCACCGCTCCTTCCCATGCCAGCACCGCTGGCACCCCGTGTCCGTGTCCTTGTGCAGAGCAGAATCTCGTTCTTGTTTATACAAGTACTCCTCTCTTGATTACTTCAGTTCTTGGGTTGCCAGGGAAAATATTCATAATATTTTACACATGTTTACATACATTTTACATACATTTCCCTACATTTAGTAAATGTTCAGTAATTGTGTTTATGTCTAGTTCAATCAATTATTTACAACAAACTCTCACGTTGGGGAATATATGCTGTGTCTTTGACTCTCCGGTTTGTTTTGTGTTTTGTTTTTTTTTTAAAGATTTTATTTATTTGACACAGAGAGAGAGAGAGAGAGAGAGAGATCACAAGGAGGCAGAGAGGCAGGCAGAGAGAGCAGGGGGAAGCAGGCTCCCCGCTGAGCAGAGAGCCCGATGCGGGGCTCGATCCCAGGACCCTGAGATCATGACCTGAGCTGAAGGCAGAGGCTTAACCCACTGAGCCACCCAGGCGCCCCATCCAGTTTGTTTTCATTATTTAAGTTATTAAGATTCATTTTTGGTATTAACCATACAGAGTAGGGAAAGGATTACAAGATTGGTTCGGATTCTTCTCCGCTGTCTTGCATACATTAAAAAGCAAGGGTTGACGGAGCATTATCTTTATCACCACAACTATCTGGAATATAGGTAAAAACTAAAAATAAAATCCAAAAAGGCCCTTAACCACACAATACACATAGGTTCAATTAAGGACAAAAAAATTTTTTTGTGTGGGCCCGGTGTTGTGCTGGGTGCTGGGGTTGTAGAAATAAATGAGAAAGAAGGAGTTTCTCACTTTAAGGACCTCTTGGCTCAAAAGTCTGTGCATCGACACAGGTGTTTACCTCAGAGGGAAGCCTCTCCTTCTCCCCCTCAGAGAGTCCCATTCCTGCTTCAGAAATGGTTCCAGTGCTTTTAGAGGCAATAAATCAGATCAAGGTGCTTGTGTTAGCTCATTGACCAGCATCAAGAAGTCACAGCTGCAAACCTGACAGAGGTTAAGATTGAAGAGAGTGATAAAAAGCACTTTTATAAGAGCGCCAATTCGTAGCCATGCAGGAGCCTCTTCAGAAAGGGCAGCCTGGGGGATGTACTGTATTGTGCCACCCCTGGGACTTTGGTCTTCACAACGACCTTGAGTTTTCAAGAAAATGTTTAGGTCTAGAATATTCAATCTGAGAAGGTAATGATAATTTTTAACATTTGTGGGGCATTTATTATGTTCCTAATGTTGTTCTAAGAGCTTTACGTGGAGTAATTTATCAACTCATGATAATTACTTATTTCCCATGGAGGAACTTAGTAACCCGTCACAATTTTTAAGATCTAGTTACTGTTACCCCTGTTTTTTCAGGGGCCGCAGCTGAGGCACAGTGTTAAGTAAGTGGCAGAGAAGAAGGATCAAAACCCATGCAGTCTGACTGCAGAGCTCACACTCATAATCACCATGTAATTTCAGATAGATTTTTCTCAAAGATGGGTAATTTTTTGAAGTTTTAATGGGAAGAGGCAAACCCCAGTTACGCTTTCATGCAGAGAGTTCTGAGTCCCAGAGAAAAAGAAACAGAGGGGAAATCCCTGGTTGTGCTGTGCATGGGAGGTTCAGTGCCAGTATGGAAAATATTGGTGACGGATCTAACTCCGCCAGCGGCTCCTTGTGAGTTCTCCAGGCGGCCTGTGGCTTCGGAGTCCTGCAGAAGTGAGCTGTGAGGTGTGCAAAGAAACCCCTCCTCGTGGAGATCCCCGGTCCACCATCCTGGGGGCTTCCTGGGACCCAGACTGGCGCTGCAGCCCCGAGGAGGAGGCCACACTAGCTGACATGTAATGGAAGCACGGTTCTGCCCCCTGCATTTTTGCTCAAGCACCAAATCCAAATGGATAATATGCCATTTACAGATGAGTTGGAGAACAGAGCCATAATGGGGTCTGTGGCCAAACAGTGCAGAACGAAGGAAGGAAAGTATTCTACGGAAGACTCCGAGAAAGGAGCATCTTCTGAAAGGTATTACTCCAGAAGACAGCATCAAAAGAACTCATCGGTAAAGTCCTGGAAGATATGATATCTAGGAAAGGGGAGCAGACATCATAAAGAAAGAAAAGGATGGAGTGAAGGTGGAGGTAATTTTCGTGGGAAGGATGTGAAGAACGTGAAAACGCAGCAGCAGAGCGGACATCCCCGTGGGAGCTGGGGAAGGTGGAGATGGTGCTATGGAGCGTCCCGTCAGGGATCTGAAGGACAGATCTTTATCCCGCAGGCTGCAAAGGACGGGCAGAGAATAGATAACGTAAGCAGAAAACAGAAAACCAGTAGACAATAATCAATATACCTGAAGGGGGTTCAGAATCAATTAACATGAAGGAAAGGTAGGAGAGAACTTTCTTGAAGGTCTGTTTATACAGATTGAGACGAGTCACCCTTTATCAGGTAAAATCCGCTGAAGAGATTCGATAACATTTGATCCTCCGGACAGAGAGTGGTTTTGTAAGCATCCGGGCTGCAGTGAGAAGAGGCAAAGGTCAGGTTAGTTGAGCCTCCTTGGTTGCAAATCTCAACGTCTTAAGACAGAGTGACATATGCTCCGTTGTTAGGCCAAAATGTTATGACTCAGTAACAACTTTTCCTTCGTGTGCGAAGGCAAAAGCTGGCCTTCTTAGATGTGTAAAGCCTCAGAGTTAGATCACCAAGATACTCTTTTTGAAAATAAGATTACTAGGTGGTGTACTTTCATCCACCTAAGGATAAGCAAAGGATCATATCAAAACAAAACAAAACAAAACAAAATACTCAAGAATAAAAAAGAAGTAGTGTTGGATGCTACAATGAACTAAAATAGAGTTAAATTTAAATGTTATTGTGTACATGATATAAAGTAGTGCAGCTGTTGTAAAAATTTCTTTAGAGAAGGGATGCATAGTTTAAAAATGTGAAAACGGGGACGCCTGGGTGGCTCAGTTGGTTAAAAATGTGAAAACGGCCATCTGGACCAAATCAATGAGATTATTGAAAAGAAAAAAATGGATAGGAGAAGAGGTCAATGTGCTAAGCAGTTATTTAAGAAGATCAGACACAGGTTACGTTTTTGCTCATTGATGGTTAGAGAGGTATGGGTTAAAAATAATTGTGAGCTGGCGCCTGGGTGACTCGGCCGGTTGGGTGTCTGCCTTTGGTTCAAGTCATGCTCTCAGAGTCCCAGGATCAAGTCCCTCATCAGGCTCCCTGCTCAGCAGGGAGTCCGCTTCTCCCTCTCCCCCTGCACCTCCCACCCCTCAAATAAATAAAAAAAATTTTAAAAAGAAACCAAAATGAAAACAAACAAACATGTTTCCAAAATACCCACATTGGGTTATCTCTGAGTTTAATTTTGGGCTTTAATTTCTTTGATTCTCTACATGAAAGATACCAGATCAGTGTTGGGGTGGTGCTTCTGATGCTTTATTAATGTATCTACTCCAATTTAGCTTGCCTACTGTGTGCCAAGCCTATAATACATACCAGGGATCCAATATAAGTAAGATAATAATTTCAGTCTAGGACCTGGTAAAATTCTGGACAATTGACTTTTTTTTTTCCTCATGTGAAGTAAAATAAATATCGTGGTAGAAATTGGTAAGGCAGGTTAGCTGCTCTTTCTTTTTTTAATAAGGTGGGTATTTATGAGGTATTTTACTTTAACCATTTAAGATATGGGGGAAAGGGGTCCCCTATCTTTATTTTCCTGAGGTCCTACCCTTGCCACCACCCTGTATATTCCTCTCTCCAGTTTTTTTCTCACCTCTTGGTCTCATAGCAGTCAGTAGAAGCTTTTTGATATTCTCAAGGAATATGAGAACATGAACAAACTCATGGAAGAATGGAAGAGTTCTTTCTCCTCTCTCTCCCCTTTCAGTCTACAAACAGTTGATTTTATTTATGTATTTGTTTTACTAAACCAGCAAAGGAGAAAAACACAAGAATATCATCAATGGAAAAGGTCATAAGATTTTTGAATTGGAGACGTCTCCATCCAGACTAATGTAAATAGCCAAGTACAGGCATTTTGGGCTAGCGCTGGGTCAGTGTTTGGAAAGGTTTGTGAATGCATGTGTGTGCGGGTGTGTGTGTGTGTGTGTGTGTGTGTGTGTGTGTGTGTGCATTGTTGGTTGTATGCTTGTCATTCCTCTCCCATCCCCTTGACCCACCTGTGATGCTGTCACTCTCACCTGGGTTGCCAGCGGGTGGCCCTCTGGTGTCCTCACCCCACTAAGTGACTTGCATTTTCTCACCCACAAGCATAGCTCTGCCCCCTCCATTGTCTTGTTTGTGGAAGTGCGGCTGCCCTTTCACTGCTCCCTTTCTGTCTCCTTTCCCTGCAGATCCATATGTTATCCAGGTTAGATATGCTTATCTGTATTTGCAGTGAAGAGCTTTCTGTGAGAAGGAAGCTTCATTTAGCCCTCATTATTCATGCTGCCATCCCACCGACTCAAAGGATGCTACATATAGGAAAGAGATATTCATGGTGGGGGGACTGCCTCCCCAACTCAGTGAATGGTTTTCCAAATCATTGCCGGTAGGGGAAGAGAAGGCTGTTTCATCAAAACCTGTGTATGTTTGCAGAATACAGACACATGATTTACTGTATTCTCCTGAATCTCGTGAGATTCCTTTCCTTTGGCTACTGTGTAAGTTCAAGAAAATTCCCAAGTGACTGCTCCTTTTGAATTTCTTACGCATTAGCTTATTTTACAGGAAATCCATGTACAGGTAGCCTCAAACAATTACTAACTTTGGCCCGACAACTGGTACTGGAAATATAGTACTGACATCATTGTGTGGTAAATGGTTCTGGTTAACCGAGTCTCGGTCTTGAAATATCTAAATCTAATTTTACATTAAAAATAGATCGAATGAGTGCTGTGAAGTGTGTAAACCTGGCGATTCACAGACCTGTACCCCTGGGGCTAATAATACATTATATGTTAATAAAAAAAAAGTTCACAATGTTCAAAAAAAAATAGATTGAAGATGACTGTTCGATTGTTTGTATTTCTCCTCTGAGTGCTTGTCTTCTGGTAACTTTTGCATGTTGTTGTCGTGGCAGATTCATGACCTGCAGAGTGAACGTGATAAAGAGAAAGAAGATGCTCAAAAGAAAATCCATAAATTTGAGGAGGCACTGAAGTGAGTAAAACTGTAGTGTATTTAATTACAAAATACTCTTATTCTAGACTGTGAGCCACATTAAGTAACTAGAACTTAAATATCATATTTTTCTAAGAGCCTTGCTGTGGTTTAGTTTGAATTGATTTTCCACCATGAATCTCCATTTTCTGAATTTTATTGCTAGCCAGCACATTTTTTTTTTTTCAAAGGAAAAAATCAGTTCATCTGTTTTTAAGTGATAGGAATGTAAGAAAATAGAACTTAGTGGTTTTAGATGGTTTCTTCCTCTTAAATGAAAGCAGATTAAAAAGAAAAAACCAAGATTTAGGTCTTAGGACATTTAGAAATTCTTCTGTAGATTTTTTTTTTTTTTTGAGAAATTTTGTTAATAAAATGTTCCAGTTTTATTTGAAAATGGACTATTACATAGGCATTGTTTGGAAAAGATTTTGTCTCATGATATAACACTTAAATATACACATTAAAGTGTCAGATTTTATTTATCTTCTCCACTCATTTACTAGGTTGATTAGGCCCTACTTATCAGTAGGTTTTATCATTCAGTTTTTAGCTGAAAAACATTTAGTCAATAAATACTGAGTTCCCAACACATGTCAGGCAATGCGTAGTCTCTTCCCAGAGGACCTTAGAATTGGTTGGAAAGATTTTCAGAAACTTTGGCAATTATATTACAGAGTGATAAGAACAGGGTACCTGACCCAAAAAAGTGATTTAAGAAGGGAAGCTAACTTGAGTGCGTTATATCTAGCTACCCCCATCCCAGAGAGTTAGCTAATTCGATTTTTCTTTCTCCCTCAAACCTTCAAACAAGAATAACTTGCAGAAAGGCCAAAAAGAACACCCAGAATCAAGCAAATTTAGTATCAGATTCTGCCTGGCAGATGATGTAATCATTTCTTCTCCCTTGTTTTGCTTGTTAAGAAAATGTATTAGCTGAGTTATCGTATAGAACATCTTAACAATAATTTATGTACTAAGACATTATGGATATCAATTTTTATCTGCACAAGGACTTAGTGCTTATTATATCTGCACCATGTATGAATTAGATAAAGTCAGATGAGAACTATAATATTCATTAAAGATTAATAAGTCAAGTAAGTGTATTTTATACTCTAATTTGGTTAGTGACAAAATGAGGGTGTTCTTGCTTCCTTCATGAAGGGATGCCCTCCCTTTATTCTTCATTCATTTTTCCTCCTTAAAATGTTGATTAATAACTTTCTTCATCTATCCAATTTGTAGTACTTCTCATTTCTCTTTTGTTCTACTTTGTCTCTGTTCTTTTGTAATTTCTTTATACTTTTTCCATTGGTTTGTTGATTTGCATTTTATACCCCTAATGGAAGCAATAACCCCTTTAAATAACAGTACGACAACAAATAGTGTTTGGTACTTAAGGTGTCTATAGATTGTGGTATGATGCTAAAACAAGTAGAAGGTTTAGAACATACAGCTCAAGACAGAATCCTGTTCTTAATGATTTAGTATAGTCCACGTTAGGCATTTGCGATACCAAATACTCAAGTTGTTGACAGTAAGTGCAATTGGAATTCAGAAAGATTTTTTCAGTGGGATATTGGGAGTTTATGTGTAAAACAGTATAGTATCTTTTATTGTTCACTGATACATTTTGAAAGAACCCTAGGCCTCTGTGGTTTTCTATATACAACGTTAGCAATCCCTGGGCCACATAACACTCATTAAAGCTTTAAGGGTCTTTACCAAAATACCAAATTTTACTTGGGATTGAAAGGCTGTTTACTAAAATTCCCCCGTAGGCCTGTTTCTCCCATTCCCTGTGTAGGTAATGTTTTCATTTCAACTAAATGTCTGTATGATCCTCACAGAATAGCCCCTGGGGTAGCAGGAGCAGTGGGGCCTGAGAGGAGCAGAGGAAGTTCTTGTGTGCCCTGAACTTTAGAGTGAACAGCGCGAGCTGGCTGCAGCCCCAGAGGAAAACAGTCTGGAAGGTGGAGGGTGACTGCTATTGCTTTTGAATCTAAGAATCGTGTTAGACCCAGTGGGTCCAAGGACAAGTCCATGTTTTCTAAGAAACAGCTATGTGGTATAGAAATTTGCCTTGATTATTAGCAAAACCTTTTCTGTAATTAATACGTACAAAATGGAAAGTCTCACTTTAGAATGTGGTGGCATTCATTCATGTAATCCTTCTTTCGTCCGGTTATTAAAGGTTTATTCCTTCTGTGCATGTTGAGTGTATGGTAGAGCACAGCAGAGAACAGGAATTCATACGTAGGAATTCATACACATGTGAACACATGATAAATGTATTCAACTCAATCTTCAGTTAAGGGGTCAAGCTGATACCTGAGAGACTCTCGTTTCTTAAGAGGAGCCCTGATTTGAGGTCGGCATTCGCTGTAAACACTAACTCCTTAAAGCTCATTTGTTTATTGTTACTGTTTTTCAGAAATAAAACTAGTTTGATATCATTGTACTACTTACAGTTTTTATTCTACACATATCCCAAGTGTTGTTGCTTCCTACTTTATTTTTATCCTAGCAAATAATTTTAATAACCTCCAATAACTGAAAGCTGTCTGAAACTATCAATGGTATGAATTGTATGTGTTCAGTTTTTATTCTTCAAAGATAAGTAATTGAAATATGTGGGAAGCTTGGTAGACTAATGAATGGAAAATAACCACATATAATAAGGTAATTCAGTATAACTCTTTGAAAAACTAACACTGAAAAAGTTTTTGGTTTTGTTTTTCGAGAAGTTAAAATCTATGGACAATAGAGGTAGACAGTATAGATTTGGTTTATTTCTTTTTCATGTATTTAACACATTAAATACATACTCATGTATTTAACAAATTTGATATCTAAGTTTTTGGTGCTATAAAAATAATGAAGTATTGTTCTGAGATTATTATATACATTGTCTTTTAAGATTTTATTTTTTATTTTAGAGGGGACATACGCGTGCGCGCGCACACACACACACAAACATATGCATAAGTGGGGGATGGGCAGAGGGAGAGGGAGAGTGAGAATCTCAAGCAGAGTCTGCACTAAGCATGGAGCCTGACACAGGGATTGATCTCACGAGCCTGAGATCACGACCTGAGCCAAAACCAAGAGCTGGGCATGTGACAAGCTGAACCAGGTGCCCCTGTACATTGTCAACTTTAAGTATTTAATGAAACATTCCAAAGCCATCTTTTTAATTGATACCTTTCAAATTCTTCTTTTGCAGTAAAGTATAAAACTGCCTTGAAACAGATTTATTCTGATCCATTTTAACTTTTTTTTTGCATTGTCAAATTGTAAATGTTATAACTATTTCTACCCTCATGCTATACACACACACACAAACACACATATATATACATATATATGTATATATATAAAATACATATATATAAAATATATATATTTTTATATATAAATATATAAAAACCAGAAAGCCCATGTATGTGTGTATGTATATATATACATATGTATGTGTATATATATGTACATATATATATACACACATACATGGGCTTTCTGGTTTTTACAATTATCTGTCTAGTTAAAAAAATTAGGCTTTTTGTTAATACTACTGAACATGTATAGTTCAACAAAGGAAGAATTGATACCTTTTAGTGTTAAGTCTTTTTATGTAAGAAGATGAGAGGCCTTTCTATTTGTTAAGGTCTTTTTTTCTGCCATTCTACAGCTCTACCTTTTTTTGAGAGACATTAGCCATAATAAATTTGTGTTACTTAAATAGCACAAGTTGGTTCTTCTGTATTAAGCATGTGTGTTTAGTATTTTGACTATTAAGGTATGTAATGTGAAAATTGAAATACGTAGGAAGTTGTATGTTCTAGTTTTGACGTTTCACACAGAATGAGGCATGGATTTTACATCTCTGCACTTTTGTACAAACCATGTAATTCTGTATGAAGAACGCGAAACTCTTGCTTTATGTATACTTGCTTTATGTATACTTCTATACATAATACTATGCATCACTTGCTTTATGTATACTTCTCCTGTAGCCATTCAATGCCTTATATCTGATTTTAATCAAATTTGTTTATGAATTCCTCCCAACACCTATTTTCTTCTAGGATCGTTGTTGGTATTGAGTACACAGTACGGGACAGAGCGAGCAAGGGCTCGGCTGTGGCCACTGTGCATAGCTGTGCAGGCTTTGTGTTGCGTAATACACTCTTTGTTAGTACAGTAGCACGGCTCACTAAGTATTAGTGCCCCCAGTATGGAGGGCACTGTCCACACAGACCACCGTGTGGCGTTCTGCAAGTTAGATGTGTTTTTCCTGCTTTAGCTGAAAACATCAGATACTGTTGATTTCATTTTACTAACTTAGTATAAAATAGTTCTTTTGCCTTCCATTAAACTATTGTTGGGATTGCTGCACTGTTTGTAAAAGTAAAAATTTTGTATTGAAGGGAAAAATAAGTGTTTCAGGCATGATTTCAAGAGTTCAGGTTGGTAATTTATAGAAAGCCCAGCATCAGTCTGCTTAACCACCTCTGCCCATGGTATCTTTTGGAAGTGCAGTTGCCTGAGCAACTCCTAAGTGTCTTTGCTGCTCAGTCGGCTTTGCTTGACTGGTTTCCATCAACTCAGATGTTCAGACTGTGTCACGTTCATCCTTTGTGTGATGTTTTTCTCTGCGTGTATGCAGAATCTAAGTTAGTATTGTTTTCTTCTAGAGAAATAATAGTAACTTCTAGTAGAGTTTCTTTCAGCAAGTAAATAGTTCATATATTTATAATAATGGTATATAATGGATTTATAGTACCTAGAGTGAACGAATTATAAGAAAAGTAAAAATCTATTTTTAAAACAGACTGAAATGACTTTTATAATATAAACAAATATTAACATAAAATTAAAATATAACATAGTCATGTAGAGAGAGGGACATATTATTGTACCAGAAATAAAATTATTTCTGTATTTAAATTCTAAATTTGCCCTGGCCTGAACTCTTTGATATGGTTTTGGGAGGCATTAACATAGGTTAAGAGCATGGACTCTGGACCCAGGTGTCACAGATCCAAATTCCTGCTCAGCTTACTAGATGTGTGACCTTGAATGTGGTGCTTAACTTCTGTGCGATGCAGTCTTTACATCTGTAAAATGAGGACAGTAATAAGATCTTCCTCCTAAAATTGTTGAGAGGCTTGGACACGTTAGTATAAGCATTTAGAACAGTGTCTATTCCATACGTATATGAGCTCTTAATATTTTGTTTCTCATTGCCTTATCAAAGGATGCAAACAATTTCTTCAGAAGAAGTAATCTTTCCCTGGCATCATTTTTTTTTTCTAATGAACAGCTTTATTGAGGTATAATTATCACACCCTGATATTTACTTATTTTAAGCATATAGTTCAGTGCTTTTTAGTAAATTTACAGTATCACCATGGTTCAATTTTAGAACATTTCCATCACCCCAAAAGATCCCTTACAGCACCAGATTTTAGAAGGAAATTATCATAATTGATTTTCTTCGGACCATAAGGAAAAAGTAATAAGGGACAAGATCTTTGACAGTTATTTTGTGGTCAATGTTAACTGACCACTTCTTATTTTGACTGTTAGTAAAAGTTGAACTCCTCATACTGAGATTTATTTCAGCATTTTGTGGAGGTCTAAGCTAGTGTAGCCCTAATATGTTGCTTCTGGGTTATTTAACTCTCTGATGTTTCAACTTTGTTGGAAGGATATATTTAGAAAACAGATTCTGTGTGTGGTGTGTGCACATGCGCGTGCGTGGGGATGCTCCTGCAAATGCACTGAAAACGGCCTGGAAATAGATGTAAGCGACCGTGTTTGGTGCTAGAGTAGGAGTGATGTTCCCTTTTTCCTCTCTGTTCCTCTCTTTTCCAATACGAAGAGTGTATGCTATGTTTGTAGCTTAATAGTAAAAGACAAAAGAAACCAATACAGATTTTAGAAGGAAGAATTGTGCCGTATTAATAATGGTGGGCTCTGCTTGGCAAGAATAAGGGACTTAAAAAGAATTCATGTGTATTTTACATGTCCTAAAATACATGTGTCCCGCAGTTCCTCAGAGTCTCGACACCCTTTCAACTTGACCTAAATCTCTTTGTCAGCATGGGCTAGAGCAGGCGATAAATCCGGATAGCCTCTGGAAATCCGAAGTCTAATTATTTTGGATTTTGATTGGGGGGCGGGGGAACCTTTCTTGTATTTCATATAATAAAAGGCTAGGTGATAAAGTTAATAATACCTTTTTTTATAGGTGAGAATTTTTGTCACCTAGAATGAAGGGATACTGTGCTATAAGATTTTAAGATAGGCCATTAGGAAGCCTATGGAATATAGAATAGGAAATACAGCTTTCTAATAAATGTACAATTAGGGTATTCTTTTTTTTTTTTAAAGATTTTATTTATTTATTTGACAGAGAGATCACAAGTAGGCAGAGAGAGGGGGAGATAGGCTCCTTGCTGAACAGAGAACCTTATGCGGAACTTGATCCCAGGACCCTGAGATCATGACCTGAGCTGAAGGCAGAGGATTTAACCCACTGAGCCACCCAGGTGCCCCCAATTAGGATATTCGTAACGAAAGTAAAAGGTATTCACCATGAGAGATTATTTTGACATTTTTGACATGCTTTAAGTTTTCTTATGGGAATTCACATTTAATACATAGATTCATTTTCCACTTTTAATATATGAATCTTATTTTATAAACTTGAATCTGATTGTAATACACATATTTTTATTCCTAATGTCAGAGCAAATTACATGCACTGGTTCTTAATCCCAAGAGTATAAAGCACCATGCACTGGTTCCCAGTCCCTGGGGAGGGCTCCAACTACATGGAGTATAGTGGAGATCATCACAGTGCCAGCCACCAGGAACAGGAGTGCAAACATTTCTGCCTACTGTGTCTTGGTATTGGAGTCATCAGGAGCACAACACAATCAAGCATTGAATGGAACAACGCTTTACTTACATAGAGAAGAGACAGAGCAAGATTAGCTTCAGGAGTGGGCCCAGTCCACCATGGACCATGGCTCTCTCCTGATGGCTGTCCCAAGGCAATTTGCCTACCTCTCCTATGCTGCAGTAGAAAGACTCTGTCCTCTTCTGTAGAGGACGGATCTAACAGTGGGTTTGGCCAGGTGCCAGATGATGCACACACTTCAAGCTAAGACAAAAGAGCATCCTTTAACCTGAAACAGAGAGAAATACTCCCCAACAAGGTGATAAGCCCAGCACAGGCTCTGGCGGGTCTTTGTTGAGAAGTGTTCCAAGCCCCAGGCCCATTCTTATGTGGCTGAGTTGGGGGAAGGGGGTTCAAAAGACTGCATGTATGAGGCTGCCTTTCCTAACACCTAAATATCCTAATATTTCAAGGTAGGTGAATCTCATGCCTGACCTGTACTTTAGGGAGATTATCCTGGCAGGAGTGAGAATATCAAATGTATGAGTAACAAGAAATTGGAAACGGGAACGTAAGGGAGACGAGGACCCAGTAACAGTCCATGTGAAAGGCAGCAGACAGAAGGCAGTGAGACTGTGGCAGGGTATAAAGGCAGCTGCTCTGGAACTCTTCGGTTTCATCTCAGTGCCTTCTTAAAAATTCAGAGTCAGAATGAACTTCCACAGATAAATTCCGAGAGATAACACTGACGGAAAAGCTCCCTTGCTTTATATTTTTATTCTGTGTAGGAGTAACATAGATGGCTGAGGAAATGGAAACCTGAAGTAAAAGGACTTCATTTGAAAATTTTGTCTCATGATCTCAGGAAATATACATTTAAAGATGTTTACTTTTTATTATTAAAATTTGTTGCCAGCTTTATTAAGGTATAATTGACATAGAGCATTAAGCTTAAGGCATACAGTGTGTTGATTGGATATACTTTTATATTGTGAAATGATGATCACGTAGCCTTAGCTAACACCTTTGTCAGCTTGCAAAATTACCATTTCTTTTTTGTGGTGAGAACAATTAAGATCTACTTTCTTAGCCACTTTCAAGGGTATAATACAGTATTGTTAACTCTAATCACCATGCTGTGTATATTAGATCCCAAGAACTTAATCAGCTAGTAACTGGAAGTTTGTACTCTTTAACAAACATCTCCCCCTTGTCCTTTCCCTTCTAGTCCTGGTTTTCACCATTTTACTCTTTTTCTGTGAATTGGGCTTTTTAAAAGATTTGTTATATAAAGGATACCACGCAGTATTTGTCTTTCTCAGTCTGACTTATTTTACTTAGCATGATGCCCTCAAGGTCACTCCATGTTGTTGCAGATGACAGAATTTCCTTCTTTTTATGGCTGAGTAATATTCACTGTGTGTGCATGTGTGTGTTATGTACATATCACAGCTTCTCTATCCATGCATCTGTCGATGGACACTTAGGTTGTTTCTATGCCCTGGCTGTTGTAAATAACGCTACTGTGAACATGGGGGTAGAGATACATTTTTGAGTTGGTGTTTTCATTTCCTTTGTGTGTATTCCCACATGTAGTATTGCTGGAGCATATGGTGGTTCTGTTTTTAATTTTTTGAGGGTTCTCCGTATTAAAAGATTTTATTTATTTATTTGACACACACAGAGAGAGAGCGCAGGGGGAGTGGGAGAGGGAGAAGCAGGCTCCCCGCTGAGCAGAGAGCCTGATGCAGGGCTCCATCCCAGGACCCAGGGTTCATAACCTGAGCTGAAGACAGCCGCATAACGACTGAGCCACCCAGGTGCCCCTCAGCCATCATTTCTTTAAATAAACTTCCTACTCTCTTCTCCCTTTGCCTGAAACTCCAATAATTCACAAATTGGTTCTTTTGATAGTTCATGTAGGCTTTATTCATTCTTTTTCATTATTTTTTTTCCTTCTCCAACTGGGTAATGTCAAAGTTACTGTCTTCTGGTCTTCTGTCTCATAGATTTTTTCCAGCCTGATCCGTATTGCTCTGGATGCTTTCGGTTCTTTCTCATGGCCACTCTCTGCTGCATTTGTCGTCTCACTCGTTGTATTCTTCAACTCCAGAATTTCTATTTGGTTCTTTTTTTTATAATTTCTGTCTCTTTGTTAAACTTCTTATTTTGTTTGTATACTGTTCTCTTGATTGCACTGAATTGTCTTTTGGTGTTTCTAAGTTTCCTTAAAAAATGTATTTTGTATTTATCATGTACATTGCAGATCTCCATGTCTTTGGGGCCAGTTGCTAGATGATTGTGATCCCCTGGTGGTGTCATGTTTCCTTGATTTTTCACATTCCTTGAAGTTCTGCGTTGCCATCTTCACATTTGACATAGCAGTCTCCTACCAAGGGTCTTTACTAATTGCCTTCAGGAGAGAAATACCTTCCTTCAGCCCTGCTAGTTATTCTGAAGCTTTCTCAGCCTTTCTAGAGTATACCTGCTGAATGCTTCTTCTTCCCTCTTGTGGTGGAATTCTTAAGCTTGTGTGCCTTTTTTTTTGATCCTGCAAGATATCTGGCCAAGTGCCCACACACTCTGCTGTTTTTACAGAAATGGCGCTAATACCCACATTTGTGGTCTCATCCTGGCCCTCAGATTTAGACTGGCTTTTTATGCTTTCTCACTAGCCATTTGCTCAAGCTTGCTCTGATTGCTGCCATCGGGTGCTCACGCAGGAGCTGGCCTGTGCATAGGGCCTTCCCAGTGGCTCATGGGAAGGCTTCTTGATGGAGTCCATGATGCAGTGAATAGGACCTGAGTCCTGTGAATGCCCCACGAGAGTCCCGTCTCCCATTCTCCCAGCCTCTTCCTATGCTGTAGTCACACAGCTCATCCTCCAGTACTCTGGATGGAGTTGGACAGGAATGAGCGTCTCTTGCTCAAATTTTAGGTTTGTGAGACCGTATTGCTACATAGCATTGTAGTTTATTCTCATTTGTTGAATAATATTACAAAGTGAACATACCACAGTGTATCTATCCATTCTATTGTCAGTTCCTACCTTGGGGATATTATTAATAGTGCTGCAATGAACATTCCTGTTATGTTTCTTTTGGTAAGCGCATATACACATTTATGTTAGATATATACCTTCATCCAAATTTTTATATTGTGCCAAGCTAGATGCATATATGGAGAAGACAGTCTTTTCGACTATTTAATGGCATTATCAAAGATCCAAGTGAAGTTAGCGGGGGATTCAGGTGGGTTGGGAATGAAAGGGAAGAAATTATTGGAGGTCCTTCCCTCACTTTTACTTCACCCTCGTGCAGTTTTGAACCTCTTTTGCTGAGAACACAGTCATTACATGAGCCAACTTTCTTTGTTTGGGAGGATCAAAGACACGAGTGATCTGATTCATGGGCATGCAAGTTGGTGAATGGTGATGATAAGCTAATTGAGCAAGTATTACAAGTAAGGAAAAAATATGACAGTTTCTTGAGGACTTATTTTATTACTGATTTTTAAAATGTCCTGCCTCCATTAAAGATTTCTGCTATCAATAGCTGTTTTTTTTAAAAAATATATGATCATATTTTCAGGTACCACTGCTTTGTCAGGTACAATTTAATTTGCACATAAAATTATTAAAAAAAGTTCTTGATATTTTCTATAGTAATTTAGAATGTTCTTGAATTATGTATATATAATGTTCTTAAGTTATATATATATATTTTATATATTTTTTTTTGGTTGTTTTTTTTTTTTTTTTTTTTGCTTTGAAGCCAACTCTTAATGTTAGTGATAGTAAATGTTTACCATTTGGTTTATTGGAAGTCATTCTATAAAATTATTTATTTATATAAAAATGAGTAGTACCTCTTCTTTTGCCTGACTTCATAGTTTTGTTTAAAATGAGGAAATTTATGAAATACTTTTGGGGTGTTATTTTTCCAACACATTTTAGAAAACACAGTCTTTTCTTGTTGAATCTACACAGTATTTATAATGTCTCTTCAGTGGAAAACAGATTATTTACCCCTAAAGTTATATTTTTAAATAAGTTATATTTTTAAACGTGAGTGGAAAAGCTTTCCTATAAGGTTCTTGAAAATCTCCTTCATTTATCTTTTGGTTGTTGGTTGTTATAAATCAACATTTTAAAATATTAGTAGGAATGGGGATTAATCTTCAAATAGGAATGCCTTAGAGTGTAGATAATAAAACTGCAATGTTATAATGACAGTGTTTTTGTACTTTTATTTGCTGGAAACTAATCTTAAAAGAAGACAAATGGAATGCTAAATAATCTTGTGATTATTCCAAGAGGGAGTGAGCTACATTTTGATTAGGTTTGTTTTTTAATGGAACATTGCTTATTGTAAAAATTTGGATGAAGTTCCATTAAAAGCAGATAACCTTCCAGTTTACCCAGGAGCTTGAATTTTGAATTTTGGTAGAAAGGGAGAGCTAGGTTCAATCAGTCTTGTGCAGGAGGAATTTTAAAGTGTAGCTGAATCGTATAATTCTAAATTCAGTTTTACATATTGCCAAAGTGAGGGATTGCAGCTTGGTCGTTTTGTTTGTAAGGTTGGTAAAAAATAACTTAAGGTATTACTAGTGATATATACTTTAAGATGGAAAAAAAAAAAGTGAATTAAGGAGTATGTAGAAAGAAGCTATAATTTCTGTGCATAGTAAGTGAATGAAAACATCTTTTCCTTGATAAGAAAAATTATTCTGTTTAGAAAACAAATTTGTGCCTTTAAAAAGTTTTTTTGGATGATTAATTATAAAAACTGTTCCACTACAATCTAAAGTAACCTATAACTTATGATACTTAATAAGGAAGATGTGGTATTAGTTTTAACCAAGACTATTTAAGTTGAAAGATGAATTCAGTTTGCAAATTGTCAGATACAATTCATGATGTATTGTTCAATGAAAATATGTCAGATTTTTATATCTGCCTATAATGTTACCTCCAACAACCTAGATATTTTGTAGAGCGAGGAACAAGAAGATTGCTGCGTATGATAGCATTGCAGATTCTACGTAACCGGAATTAGATTAATATGTCAGGGTAGGGTTAAATGTAACCAGAAACTGGTAAGTTATATTATAGTTGAATTATTTAAACAGTTTGTTATTTGTCACTGCCCCTTTTGTTCTAGGCTAATCCAGGAGGGAATTGCTTTTTTTCTACCACTGGAATAGAGAGCTTATGTTAAAATGAACCTATGCAGGGTCCTTGGAGGGTGAACTCTGGATACTGACATTATCCAGTGAGAAAACTTTTCGAAGTATCTATTGTTTAGCTTCGTTTTTATTATAAAACTAGTATATACTTACTGAAGAAAATTGCAAAATGACAGAAGAGCACAAATAAAATCAAGATAGCTTATGATCACATTAAATAGAGCTATTTACTGTTACTCCATTTTAATTACTCTGAGAACACCAAATCTTGAGCTCTTATACAGTGATAACATCCCCTCCCATACTCTAATCTTTTTTTTCTTTTCCCACGCTCTTTAAAATTGTCTTAGCCATTCTTATTTGCTCTTCTATTTCAATTTCAGAATCAGGTTTTACTAAAATTTTGTTGTTATTTTATAATATTTGCATTGTTTTTGTAGATTAAGTAGAATTAGAAATTTTACTAGATTGGTTTATTTCTTCCATAAATTGTATATTTCTCTATTAGTCTATTTTAATGGATTTTAAGCTTTATTTATCTGAGAGAGAGAGAGAGAGCACACATGAGCTGGGAAAGTGAGGAAAGGGGGAGCAAGATAGAGGGAGAGAATCCTCAAGGAGATGCCCCCTGAGCATGGAGCCCAATACAGGGCTCGATCGTAGGATCCTGAGATCATGAACTGAGCCAAAACCAAGAGTCAGAGGCCTGACTGAGCCACCCATGTACCCGTATTTTCATGGCTTTAAATGTTTACAATTTTCTCCACATATATTTTACAAACTTTTGTTAATTTATTCTTATATATAGTTTATGATCCCATTTTGAATTTTTACCTTTTTTTAAAAAATTATATTTTCTAATTGAAGGGTCCAGCAGACAGAAGTACTTTTTTATTTTTTATTTTTTAATGAGAGAGAACATGTGTGTGTGTGTGGAGGGGTGGGAATGAGGCAGAGAGAGAGGGAGAGACAGAATCTCCAGCAGGCTCCACACTCAGCATGTAGCCTGCCACAAGACACTGAGATCATGACCTGAGTCGAAGGCAGGTGCCCAATTGACCGAGCCACCCAGGTGCCCCTGGTTGAAGGTTTTTGAGGCCCCTTTATAAGGTTAAGGAAATTCCCTGTTCATTTCTAATTTTCTAAGAGTTATGTTTTAAAAAATCATGGGTGGGTGTTATAATGTACCCCCAAATTTTGTTTTATTGCAATTATCATATGCCTTCTTTAAATGATTTTTATTTACTTATTTATTTATTTATTTATTTATTTTAAAGATTTGTTTATTTATTTGAGAGAGAAAGAGAGCGAGAAAGTGAGAGTGTGCTTGTGAGCACAAGTCAGGGAGGGGCAGAGAGAGAGAGGGAGAGAGAATCCCAAGCAGACTCCACGCTGAGTGCGGAGCCTGTGGCAGGGCTTCATCTCAGGACCCTGAGATCACGACGTGAGCTGAAACCAAGAGTCAGGCACTTAACCAACAGGCGTCTCTTGAAATGATTTTTAAAAATTTACATTCCACTTTAAGCAAATTTCAGTTATACAATACAGCATTACCAACTGTAGTTACCATATTATACTTTAGATCCTAACTCCATATTCATCTTACAGCTGTAAGTTTGTATCCCTTACCAACCTCTATTCTCCCCATGTCTAGCTCCCAGCAATCACTTTTCTACCTTCTGTTTCTGAATTACTTTTTTTTTTTTTTTTTTTAAGATTCCATATGTAAGTGATATCATGCAGTATTTTGTCCTTTTCTTCCTGGCCTATTTCACATAGCATAATGTCCTCCAGGTTCATTCATGTTGTTATAAATGACAGAATTTCCTTCATTTTTAATAGAGAGTGATGTTACATTGTATGTGTACACCACGTTTTCTTGATCCGTTCATCCACAGATAGACACTTCAGTTGTTTCCGTACTTTGGCTATTGTGAATAATGCTGCAAGGAACATGAAAATATAGATACCTCTTCAAGGTCATGGTTCTGTCTCTGTTGGTTATAGTTTCAGAAGTGGGATTGCTGGATCCTATGGTATCTGTTTTTCTTTTTTCTTTTTTTTTTTTAAGATTTTATTTATTTATTTGACAAAGATCACAAGTAGACAGAGAGGCAGGCAGAGAGAGAGAGAGAGGAAGGGAAGCAGGCTCCCTGCTGAGCAGAGAGCCCAATGTGGGGCTCGATCCCAGGACCCTGGGATCATGACCCGAGCTGAAGGCAGAGGCTTTAACCCACTGAGCCACCCAGGCGCCCCCTATGGTATCTGTTTTTAACTTCTTGAGGAGCCTCAATACTGGTTTCCATAGTGGCTGCACCAGTTTACTTTCCCACTGACAGTGCAGGAGGATTCCCTTTTTCTGCACGCTCATCAGCACCCGCTATCTCTTGTCTTTTTGATAATATCCTTTGTAACAGGTTTGTGGTGATATTTCATCGTGGTTTTGATTCACATTTCCCTAATGTTTAGTGATGTTGAATACATTTTCATGTAAATTTAGGGCTTTTGGAGGGAGATCTTTCTTTCTTTCTTTCTTTTATTTTAAATGTAGGTGTTATCACTATCAACTATCCTCTTAGACCTGCTGTGGCTGTATCCCATAATTTTGGTTGTTGTGTTTCCATCTTCATTTGTCTCAAGATAGTTTTGTAATTTCTCTTTTGATTTCTCCTTTGATCCATTGATTATTCAGTAGCATGTTACTTAATCTCCACATATGCATGAATTTTCCAGCTTTCTTCTTGTAATTGATTTCTAGTTTCATACTGTTATATGAAAGATGCTTTGTATGATTTTAATCTTAAATTTATTAATACTTGTTTTGTGGCTTAACATCTGTCCTGGAGAATGTTTCATGTGTACTTGAGAAGAATGTGTACTCTGCTGCTACTGGATGAAATAGTCTGTAAATATCTGTGGGTCCATTTGTTGTAGAGTGTAGCTGAATTCCAGCGTTCCCTTATTGTTTTTCTCTGTGCATGATCTATCCATTGTTGAAAACGGGTTGTTGGTATCCTTACTATTACTGTACCACTTCTTTTTTCCCCCTCCAATTTGTTAATATTTGCTTCATATATTTCTTTCTTCCTTTTATTGGGTGCATAAATATTTACTAATGTTATATTCTCTTGATGAATTGACCCTTTTATCATTATATAATGACCTTCTTTGTCTCTTGTTACAGTCTTTGGTTTGCAGTCTGTTTTGCATGATAGATGTATGCATCTACCCCTGCTCAATAACTTTTTCCATCCCTTCACTTTTAGTCTATATGTGTCCTAAAGCTGAAGTGAATGTTTTGTAGGCATCAGGTAGTTGGGTCTTGTTTTACCCACTTAGCCATTCCTTGTCTTTACATTGGAGTATTTAATCCATTTACGTTTAAAATAATCATTGATAGTTTGTGGATTTACTGTTGCCATTTTGTTAATTGTTTTCTGGTTGTTTCATAATTCTTTTGTTCCTTTCTTGCTCTCTTTTTTTTTGTGATTTGATGATTTTCTATAGCAGTATGCCTTTTTTCCTTTTTCCTTATTTTTTGTGTATTGATTGGGGTCCCAACTCTGCTCTTCAGGGATAAGCTGAGAGTTGGGAGCTTCTTCCCTATTACACAGCACCGTACTGGGGTTGCTTATGGTGGGTGTGTGTGTGCATTTCAGCCTTTCTTACCCAATGTGATGCATCTCTATTGTATATTCATGAGTTATTCCTGCAGACATTAAGAACTACTTCTTTGTTTGCATAGCCCTGTGGGACTTGTAAATGCAGGCCCCATTCTCTATCAGAGCTAGGCAAACATAGGAGTTACTCAGCTAGTTTCTGGATTTCTTTCAGAGTTAATTACTCCACTTGCAGCTGTACATTCTGTGTCTGTGGGAGGAGGGGCTTCCTGTGACTTCATCTGGGTTGACCCCCTCTAATTTGGACTTGTTTTTCTTCTTCTTTCTGAAGAAAGAAAAATATATATAACACACATATTGTAATAGACATGTATGTAATCACATGCAATATACATGTATGTATATACACGCACCTACATGTATGCAATGTATATAATATGTAATATGCATGCATGCTTATACATATGTAATATACATAATATCTAATAAATATAAGTATATATTTAGCATATATAAGCATATATAAATATGTATTTAGTATCCTCCTTATATATAATATACATTATATATGCTAAATCTCTTAGCATAAATGTTTATATATTTACATACAATATATGCTAAATATGTATTTTATGCTATATATTAGTATAATTATATTAGCATATATTTAGCATATATGAAACATATGTAAATATATACTTAGTATCCTCCTTCTATGTACCATTTCTATGTCTTTTATTCTTTCATATTTCAAATTTTCTTATGTTTTTATCTGTGTTTTTGTCCTCTGAATGTGTGTTTAAGATGGTTTCTAAATCACTGATTTGACATTCTGCACTTGCATTTCTCCTCTTTTCCACTTCCATGATGAGTTTTTCTTCTGCTCTAAGTTTTTCTTTTTTTATCTCTTCTTTATTCTAATCACTTCCCAGCTTTAAATCTTAATTGTATTCTTTTTATCTTAGATCATTCTTAAGACGTAACCCCCTATTTCATAGAGACCATCTTCTGTCATTCAGACTCCTCACAGTGTTCCTGTTACTTTCTTCTGGATATTAAAGGGGACCATTTTGACAAGTGACTCTTCCATGTATTTGAAGTGTTTCTATTCCCAGGTTGTGCAGTAGCTTTCAGACTCTAGTTGGTGTTTTCATACCTTATTACTGAATCTTGAACAAGGTAAATTTTGTGCAGTCTTGTTTTTTTTATTTCACAAACACTGAACTTCTACTGTGTGTGCATTTTTGCAGATACCATCTGGCATCAGTATACCATGTAATCTGGGGATGGATTGTCCTGTCTCTGCTGCATGTCTACTTGCATAATGTTCCTGCTCTGTTGGAGAGCTGCAGCTAGCTAGAAACAGTCTTTGTCAGCTGCCAGTGAAGTTCGAAGTTTCTAGGAAATATTACCTATAGAAATTCTGCTTTACTGATGGGATGCTTTTTCATAGGCTGTGTGAGAGTCTCTGTTCTTCTGAATGAATGCAAGTTCTATAGTTCTGAGTGCATATCGAGCTCCAGTTTCTTCCTATTTTTGTTTCCATCTATATTACTTTAGTTGTGGAAATTACAGCTCCTGGCATACGGTATACCATCATTCATTCTTTACGCTCAATCCAGATGTTTTCTAGGACTTCCTGGCTCTGAATGGATGTATATAAAACATCTGTGGACATTCCTCTGATGTTTTCTGTTATGTGGAAGAATCCCAGCTACCTTTTTTATTTTTAAATTTGTTTAGACACAATCTTTTACCTGAGGGAGGAAGAGGGTGTCTTTCTACCTCATTTTTCTCTGATTCTATTTCCTAAGACCTATTTAGATGTGCTGTCAGATGGACCTGTTTAGGTATTTTTTATCAATCCATTTCCATTTGCTTTGTATTTATGGGCAGTTCCTCCCAGCTTCTTTCATTGGGTTGTTTGTTTATGTCAGTTCTTATTGTTAGTGGGATCCCCTGCCCCCCACCCCTCTTCCCCGTCTTCTCTTCCTAGGTATTTTAGTTAGTGCTTGCAGGATTTAGGAGATGTTAGTTAGCCAGATGCCATTTTTGTATATGGAGACTAGAACTATTCTTGACTTATTTTTTATTAGAATTCTTTTTGAAATGTAATATATACTCTCCCATCCTTTTTGTCATTGCATAATGAAAACATTTTATGGTAAGTCAGAATCGTCATCTTTAGAATCAATTATTGTGATTTACTATAGATTCGATTACAGATTAGTTTGTGTGACTAAAATCTAAATACACAGTGACCTTCCCATGACCTTGAATCTTGATGTTCAAAAAATTCCTTGATCTTCAGCTTGCTTTGTGGTCTTTTGCCTCTTTTTCAGGAGGACAGTGAGCCATGTGGAGCTGTATGACCTCCTGAGCAGTGGAACACTGTTAGCTTTCTGCAAAATTAATAAGCAAATCAAAGGCTGATTCAGATCTCCCAAATGATTTTTTTCTAACTCCAGAAAACCATCATATTCTGTGTTGCCATGAGTATTCTTTTTTTTTTTTATTATTTTTTTTATTTTTTAAAAAATTTTATTTATTTCTTTGGCAGACAGAGATCACAAGTAGGCAGAGAAGCAGGCAGAGAGAGAGGAGGAAGCAGGCTCCTTGCTGAGCAGAGAGCCCGATGCGGGGCTCGATCCCAGGATCCTGGGATCATGACCTGAGCCGAAGGCAGAGGCTTTAACCGAGCCACCCAGGCGCCCCACCATGAGTATTCTTTAATTTTTCACCCCATCGATATATGCTTTATGAATACAATAGACCACGATCATGTCCTTTTGAGCTTTTATCTATATTGGGTTTTTTTTTTAATTATTATTATTCCTGATACTGTTTGTTCATGGAGCATATAGGGAAGCCTTTGTCATCACTTTGTCATCTCCTCCTCCTCACCTGCCACCTGTCACTAATTACATGTAAAATGGGTGCTATTTCTATCCTTGCACCTCCAAACTCAGCTAATTTCTACTTAATGTCCTCGCTTTAGACCCCTACTTTCCTGTGTTCTTTGAACTGACAAGGTCATCCCTCACACCTAGCTTCCCATGCATTCTCTGGTTCCTTTCCCAATTATTGCCCGTTTCTCCATTGTGCAGACTAATTTAAGACCCTTTTATTATTTCTCAACTACGTTGGTCCTTTTAACATGTAGAGAAGAGTAGGTATCCACCTTAAAACACCCTTTCTCACCCTTAGCACCCCATCTGCGATCTTTTCCCCTTTCTGCTTTCATAGACAGGTTTCTGCACTTATTTTGCGAATTTAGTCTGTGTTCTCATATTCCACGTCCTTTCTTCAGCCCAGTCCTGTCTTCTTTCATCATGTTATCAAAACTTCTCCTAAGGTCACAGTGACCTTTGATCTGGATTTTGTTCAGTTTCCCTTCCCTACAACGTTCTCTTCTTCAGTTTTTGGGACACATCCTCCTGATTTTCTTCCTTCCACCCAGTCTTAATTACATGGTCATTCCATGTTCTGTTGTCTCTGGATCCTCTCCACAGACAATCCAATCCAAGACCATAGCTTTAGAAACCATTCTTCGATACCGATCTTACGGCAGTGACTTACACATGTGTGTCTTAGTCTCAGACCATTTATCTCCTTAATTTTCTTTATAGCACTTATTACTATATATTTGGATATTTGTGTTTATTTTCCACTTTTTAAACTCCACTTTTAAATTGACTTCCTACAGAAATTCAGAATGTCACAAAAGCCTTCATTGTCTCTCCTTCATGGTCCTCTAATCTTTGCCATCTCTCTGCTTGCTTCTTGTCTGTTTTGATGTTCTCCTCCCGAGGTCCTGCTTTCTTGGGTTGCTGATTGAGTCATTCTGCACATGTGTTCCATTTGGACTGAAAAGCAGTTTGGAAAATTTGAATGAGTTGCCAACATCATAAAATTAGGAGATTCACATGAATTTGAATTTCTTGTTTCTCTGGAAACATGCACGATCTGGCAGCATTAAGTCATCTTCTCTCATGGTGACAGGTGGCTGGAGCTGATTGTGTAATTCTTGGATTAAGTCATAATGGAAGTCACAACAGTTTTCAAAGAATCATTGTCATTTTCTTCTGTTTATGGGGCGATTAAGTTAGTAATCAATAATAAGCAGCCAGTTTTCTTTTTAAACCCTCAGGTTTATCAACTTAAAATTGTACTTTTAAATAACCTTAAGGTTAAAAAGGAAATCATAATAAAAATTTCCAAATGTTTAATAAGAGTATTCCTCATCAAATATTAAGAAGTTTCTCTAATCCAGTGTCCATACTGAAATGACCTCAAGAAGCTAGATGAAGACAACATGGTCATATGAAGACGATAAAAGAAATAAAGCTAAGAACAGAAATCCGTGAAATTGGAAACACGATGTAGAATGTCACCCAAACCACTTTGAAAAGAAGTTAGTAAATGAGACTTGTCTCTATTGTACAGATTAAAAAAGAAGAGAGAAAACTAAAGGAAAAAATTAATAGCATTAACCAAAAAACCCCAAAGTGGCAACAGAACTCTATGTAGAGAATGAGGTTTTGGGGTCATTCTTCTCATTTCTGTTACCTGGTCCTTATACACATTTTCATCTGGGCTCCTCTCCACCATTTTAGTTGTTTTGTTTTTTTGTTGTTTTGTTTAA
Organism: Enhydra lutris kenyoni; assembly: GCF_002288905.1. Taxonomy (NCBI): domain Eukaryota; kingdom Metazoa; phylum Chordata; class Mammalia; order Carnivora; family Mustelidae; genus Enhydra; species Enhydra lutris. The sequence continues at coordinate 6,066,764 of NW_019154141.1, read as the reverse complement.
ATTTGAGGTGAAATTTACATAATATAAAATTAACCATTTTAAAGTGAACAATTGAGTGACTTTTAGTACATTTACAATATTGTGCAACCAACATCCATATCTAGTTACAGAACATTTGCATCACCCCTCAGTAAAGCTCTGTACGCATTTAACAGCTTAATCCCCGATCTCTACCTGTTCCCAGATCCTCACAACCACCAATATGCTTGCCCTCTCTGGGTTTTACCTATTCTGAATATTTCATATGAATAGAATCCTGCAACGTGTGACTTTTGTGTCTGGCTTCTTTCACTTACATAATATTTTCCAGGTTGTTCCATGTTGTAGCATGTATCATTCCTTCCTTCCTTTTCATGGCTGGATAATATTTTATTGTGTGTATACACCACCCTGTTTTTTTTAATCCATTCAGTGTTGATGGACATTTGGATTTCTGTCTTTAGGCTATTGTGAACAGTGCTACTATAAGCATTCATTCCACAGGTATTGCGTTCTTTTGGTGTATACTAGGAGTGGAGTTGCTGGGAAAGCTATTTGTTTTCATACTTGGCTTTTGTTACTGGGTCTTCAAAATGATACTCGGGCAGGTGGCACACATATTTCCTTGTCAGCCTAGTTTCAGCTGCTGCTATAGCCCACAAAAAGAGAATTCCTACTGAGAATTATGTAAAGGGCTTCTAGGCATTTGCTAAGAATATTCTTTTCTTTTTCTTTTTTTTTTAAAGATTTTTTAAAAATTTTATTTATTTGACAGACAGAGATCACAAATAGGCAGAGAGAAAGGGGGAAACAGGCTCCCTGCTGAGCAGAGAGCCCAAAGCGGGGCTCGATCCCAGGACCCTAGGACCATGCCCTGAGCCGAAGGCAGAGGCTTTAACCCACTGAGCCACTCAATCTGTACCCAAGAATATTCTTTTCTAGTGGGCTAGCCTATTCCAGAAGCCAAACCACTGATTAAATTATTGTCTGATAGAATTATAACAAGGAGAGCTTGGTGTTCTTAAGTCATATTTGTATCAAATTAGAGTGAGCAGTTAAGTTGGGTGGGTTGCCTTCCCTACTTTGGGATATTTTCACCAGTATCTCCTTTGTTAGGCTTTGCAAACAAAGTTTTCCTCTGCTAATTGGTGCTAAAAGTACTCTGACAGACTTTTACCCTCCATATCCACCCATGTATAATCATTGTCATAAAAAAATTGTAAATTAAGATGATCACCACGTTTATGCCATGAGAGTCACAGTAGAATTGTTAGGTTTTTACACTTTTTGGCCACTGGGCAGTATGAGAATGTTGTCTCCCTTTGCTATAGCAGCTCATTTATATGGTCATTTTAATATTTTATTGTATTTTTGCAATCAGAAAAATAGTGCCAACGCTAGTGATAAGAAATCAGCTCTTACAAACAAAGCATAATTGACACAAGGTAGAGATCATCACCCATGTTGAAAGCAATTGAAAACAATGTTTCTTTAAGCTCAATTAATTTCACATTGGACTTAAGCCTGTTTGCTAAAAATATAAAGGAAGAAAGCAAAATTAAAAACACATCTGAAATATTGAAAAATATCACTAATGATGATTATTTCTCACAGTTACTTCTTCTGGAAGACTCAGAAAATAAGTCTTATCAGTAAAAAATTCGTATACGCTAACTCTTGATCTGGTGTTAATTTTAATAATAGATCTCTTTCTGATGGTATACCCAACGTATACTCTGAACACAGTGGCTATGTACCTGATACATTTATTCTTATATATGGTAAAAGTCATCCAAGAAGTTGGAAGAGTATGAACCTAATATGGAGGGATGGAGAGTGCAAGAGGGCATGTGAGGGAACTGGAGAAAAGGAGCCCACTTGGATCAGAAATACACGAGCCTGAGCAGGACCCCAGATACCCCCAAAGGTGGGGACGGAAGGATGTACTTTCTTCCACAGGGGACGGCAGATGGTTAGAGAATTGGTAGTAGTGTGGTATGTGATGAAACTGACATTGGAGGAAGACTTAACTTTCCTGAATATCTCTCTGCAATAAAACTAGGTTTTGAAGAACAGAAAACGAGCTGGTGGAGAAGAGGGAATTCCCCTGCCAGAAGAAATAAAATGTTTCAAGACATGTATGTGGTAATGTGTTAACGTCCAAGCATGAAGTTAGGAGTAAAGCAAACAGACCTGATTTTCTGGTAGAAATACTTTTGTCAGACAATAATAAACAATAAATAAGCAAACGTCAAACATTTCCATCCTTAAGAAAAACACGCTTTCATTTCCTTAACTGTTTCCTTTATTCCTTCCTAACTTAGAGTCCCTGAAGTTCGAGGTCATGAAATTTAACAAGGAATTTAAAAATTGGGGACTTTGTTAAAATTTGGATCTTCTAGTTTTTTATTACTTGATAGAACATTTATTCATTTTAGGTGTGGAGTACACAAATGTCAAGGATCTTTGAAGAAACTTTTGTTAATTTGAACCATATATCTCTATTCTTAGTGAACAATGAAAACACCCCGAAGGAGGTTTGATGTGGAGTAAAGTAGGTCTGGAAATGGTCTATATTGAAAGACCTAATGGTCTTTTGATGTCTGATTCTTTGATTTTGCTTTTGCTTTTTAAAGAGGTGCTATGTGATTATAATGAGAAACATTTCAAGTTCTTTACTGGGGAAGTTAATTGTTCCTTAGCTTGCTCTGTTACGACTAATCGGTGGTTTTGAACAGTAGCAGTGTTTGAAATTATTACTGAGGAGAGTCACCCTGTTTGGTAGAGAAAGTTCCAATTCATCATGAAAGTTTATCACACCCATAAATTGTCATCATCCCTTCTCTAGTTTTTGGCTACAATGGGAACATACATTTATAACATATAATTAAAGTTTCAGTGTAATAATTTTCTAAATAATTAATAGGAGTAGAATAGTTTGTTTTTCTTGCAACGGGTACCATGAAATTTGAAGTTGAAAATTATGGATAAATCACTAGAAGGCACCATCAAAAATTCATACTCATTTTTGTTAGGTGACTTGAAAAGTATTCAGTTTTGTACTGAATTTGTGTCATCTTGAGAAAAGTTATCTCTGCACTTTGGAAAGTGCCCACAAACTCTGAACATAATTTTCTTCTTGAAAAATAGCACTGTTGAGTACCGATGGTGGTAGGTGGGGGGGGGGGGGGGACCCATCTGTTCTCTTTGCTGCGCTCTGCTTGAGCATCTGAAACCATTTTAGATGGAGAGCAAAGTTTCCCGTTTCTTGTGAGCATTCCTTAGCCCCAGTGAGCATGCTGACGTGACCCTGCCTCGAAGAAGCACGGTGGAAGGCTTGAAGAGAGGACAGAAATATATGGTGACCTTGCTTCAGATCGAAAGGGAAGTTTCTGTTCTGTTAAGTACTTCTTTGTAGATGCGTCTTCACAGAATCCTGCACTGCTTAGAGGACACCCTGCTTTACATCAGTGTCACTGTGACATAATGGTCGAGAGGCCTCTTAGTGGCAGACATTTGTGACACTTTTACACAGTACGTGTGGCTTTTAGGTTTATTAGATTCTTTCTTCAGGAATTAAATTTGCTGAACTTACTGTTTTAAGCAGTTTATATATTTAGCTTCTTGAGTTTTACTATAATCAAAATTTACTTTAGCAATGAAATGTGGTGAAATAGACTTAAGCCTGGTGGAGAGTTGATAAACGAATAGAACATAGCAATACTTTATTTAATGCATTATAGTCAAAATGATTTCGGTATATACTCTCTTTTTTTTTTTTTTTTAACTTTTTTGACAGAGAGAGATACAGTGAGAGAGGGAACACAAGCGGGGGAGTGGGAGAGGGAGAAACAGGCTTCCCACAGAGCAGGAAGCCCGATGTGGGGCTCAATCTCAGGACCCTGAGATAATGAAGGCAGAGGCTTAACCCACTGAGCTACCCAGGTGCCCCACAGTATATATCCTCTTAGTTCATCCCCATAAGAATCTTTTGTGGTTGTTTGTGATTATCTGCATTTTAAAGGGAGAAACTGAGGTTCAAAGAGATTAAGCGATTTAACCAGTGTGGTGTGGTTCGTATGTGACTGAACTGGGACTTAATTCTAGGCCTTCTGACTCCTAATTCAGTGCTCTTTTTCTGATAGAATGCGGTCTTTCACCTTATGTGTCACTCAGTAGATCTCCTTTTGTGCCTTTTAAACGACTTGATCCCAGTGACTCATAGATGGCAGCAAATACCATGTATATATCATTGCTTATTCTTCCCCAAAGTCTCAAAGGGGAGAATGTGCCCAGCCCACAGCTTCTGATAGCAATCCACCATGTTCTCTGCATAGGACCTCTCTCCTCCTCTGCCATGTACATTAGAGTAGACACCTGATCTACTCTAGCAAACTCATTTTACTCAGAGATAACAAAGAGCTTAACATGACACAGTAAGTGGAGGTGCCAGGTTTCGAAATTGTATGTGTTTGACTCTAGAGCCCCTAGTCCCAACTATTGTGCTATAGGCACCGCTCCTCCTTCCTGATCTTGGGAATTTGGAACTGGGAAACCTAGAGACTGAATCAGGGCAGAAGCTGGAAACACGGAAGATGAAGATTGGCTGGGCAGCCACAATGGGCCGTAATGCAAACTCAAGTTCTGAGTAGGAATGTTGAGGCCAAGGAAAAAACGGAGCAGATGCTCGGAGAGAGGCCGAGAAGCTATAGGAAGTGCAGCCTGTGTGTACAAAAGCTTTGTCTCCTCCAGCTCCATCTCAAGAGGGACTCTTCAACATCTCCCATCTTTACAGTGATAGCCATTTTATTTAGGTAGTGTGAATTAGAGGATATATTAAAAATTTATTTAAATAGTTATATTTATTTTTAAAAATAGATTCAATATGGCCTATATAATGTTATTATACACTATATTTATTTATTTATTTATTTTAAAGATTTTATTTATTTATTTGACAGACAGAGATCACAAATAGGCAGAGAGGCAGACAGAGAGAGAAAGGGAAGCAGGCTTCCTGCTGAGCAGAGAGCCCGATGTGGGACTCGATCCCAGGACCCTGAGATCATGAGGTAGAGGCTTTAACCCACTGAGCCGTCCAGGCGCTCCAAAACTATATTTATTTTAAAAAAGACATTTATTTAGCTAACTGGGTAAAAACATTTATTAATTTCGATAAGGTTTAATTGAAATTTTTCTTAATTTGTCACTTTATTTTGTAGAAGTCTGACAAAGATTTGAGGGTTTTTTTTTTTCAGGCTTTATTTCTGGTGTATTTTTCACATATGAATATAGTTTTCCTTGCTACATTAAAAACTTAACTTTGGAGGGCACCTGAGTGGCACAGTTGGTTAAACATCCAAGTTTTGGTTTCAGCTCCGGTCATGATCTCAGGGTCAGGGTTGTGAGATGGAGCCCTGCTTTGGGCTCCAAGCCAAGCACGGAGTTCGCTTGTAATTCTCCTCCCTCTCCCCTCCCGCTCATGCTCTCTCTCTCTCTCTCTCTCTCTCACTGAAATAAATAAATAATAAATAAATAAATAAATGAAATTTGAAGTTGAAAATTATGGATAAATCACTAGAAGGCACCATCAAAAATTCATACTCATTTTTGTTAGGTGACTTGAAAAGTATTCAGTTTTGTACTGAATTTTTTTTAATGCTTAAATTCTGGAGTAATTAAAAAGAGATGACTTATTGTAGAACAAATAAAAGTGAACTTAAATGTCCCCACTGTCAGAACTACCACAAATTCTTACTAACAAAGCCTGAATTAGGAATGCCATGCTTCTATAGATTTCCTTAGGAATTTTAAGGAAGATTATTTATGAGACTAAAATTGTGATTCTGTTTTATTAGGAACAGCTAGGGTCTATTCAGTAGAAATAAATTCTTAATGGAAACTTGTAAAAAACCTGAAAAATTTGTAACATTTTTTATTTGGAAGAGATTGGAAGCCCGTAAGTAACACCTCCTTTCCCTCTCAAATTTAGAATTAATTTGAAAAAATAGAAGAATCAGGTAGCTGGGGCTGTGGTTTAGGTGAGTGGCGGTTAACATGCGGCTTGGGAATCCTCCCTTGTAGAATTAATGTACTCTGGTCTGGTCACAGCCCGAGCAGCCAGCAAGAGTCTGTGTACCGCAGGGGATATTCCCGGAGAGAGGAAGGGGCTGGACGGTGCCTTCATGATTGTTTCTCTCAAAGCCCCCTGCTCGTTAGTGGGTGTAGGAGAGAGCCAGACCAAAATGGACAGAAGTTTTCTTCTTGTTGAAGGAGCTCATGTCTTCTGAGATTTTTTTTCTGTTGGTATTTCATTTTAGAACCGTACCCCCCACATCCTCATTGGTTTTATCCTTTATTGTTGGAGTAAAGGAATATTAACGTGATTTCAAAAATGAGACCTGCACTAAAAGGTGTATTCAGAGAAACGGGGTCCCACCTCTGCTGCTTCTGTCCTTTCTCCTTCGGCCCCAACCCTGGTCGGTGGGTGATCTCATTTGTCAGTCTTTGACAGATCTTTTCTGTGTTTGTTTTTGCACAGATGAGCAGTTTATATATATTTTCTTACACTTTGCTTTTTCCATTTGTTATAAATTAGAGGGCATTCATACATCAGCATAGTATGCTATCGTGTGGATAAACCACAATTTATGCAACAGCTGTCCTACCTACGGGCATTCAGGGTGGTTCAGTATTTGTAATTACAGTTGATGCTATAACGAATAACCTACTAGGATGTGTATTTTTGTATTATCTGGTCAAAAGATTAACATATATGTAGTTGTGTTTTATATTGCCAAATTTATATATTTATTTATATTATATATAATATTATATATTTATATTATATATATATATATATATATAAAATTTCTACTGGCTACATATTAGAATGATTTTTAACCTCCCAAACAGAATATATTTTTTAGTTTTTTGTCTGATAGATGATAGGTGATAAATAGTATCTCAATATAGTTTTAACTTGCAGTTCTCTTATAATAAGTGAAGATAAATATATTTTAATATATTTCAGGGCTATTTTAATAGCTTTATTGAATTATAGTTGAAATATAATACATTTCACACAAAGTTTCACATTCTGACATATCCTATACACTTGTGAAACAACCAACACAAAAAATGTCTCTGTGAGCGTTAGTCATTCCCAAAAGATTCCTTATGCCGCTCTGAAATCTCTCCAGCTCACTTTTCTCTGACTTCTCCTTACGCACACAGGCACTAATCTCATTTCTGTCACTAAACTTTAATCTCTAGAATTTTAAATAAATGGAAGCATACGCAATATGTACTTTTTGTTCTTTCTTCTTTCCCTTGGCATAATGATTTTGAGGTGCATCCATGTTTTACTGAATATCAGTAGTTCAGTCCTTTTTATTTTTGAGTATTATTCCATTCTATGGATATACCATATTTTGTTGACCCATATATCTGTTGATGGACATTTGGGCTGTTTTCAGTTTGGGGCTATTATAGATAAAGCTTCTATAAACATTAGTTTTTGTGTGGACATTTTCTTTTTGTTCTTTTGAATAAACACCTGAAAGTCAAATGTCTGGATCAAGTGGGAGGTGTATGTTTAACTCTTTAAGAAGCTGCCAAACAATTGTCCAGAGTGGTTTGTACTATTTTACATTCCCTCCAGCAGTATGTGAAAGTTCTTCTTCCTCCCCATCCTTGCCAGCTTTTGATATGGTCAGTGTTGCTATTTTCACAATTCCAACAGGCTTGTCCAAGCACTTCATTGTGGTTTTAATTTGCATTTCCCTAGTGACCAATGTTGAAAAACTCACTGTGTCCTTTTTTTGCCATAAGTATATCTACTTTGGCAACTGTCTGTTCAAATCTTTAGCCTCTTTTTTTTTTTTTTTTTTTAAACTGGGTTGGTTGGTTTCTTAGTATTGAGTCTTGAAAATTCTTTGTCTATATTGGATACAAGTCCTTTAATAGATACATGATTTGCCAATGTTTTTCTCCCAGTGTGTGGCTTTCCTTGTCATTCTTTTAATGGTTTATTTCAAGGAAGTGGTGTTTTTAATTTTGAAGAAGTCCAGGGTATTTATTTGTTCTTTCACAGTTGGTCCTTTTGGGATCACATCTAAGAAGTCTTTTCCTAATCCCAGATCACAAAGGTTTTCTTCTGGAAGCTTATAGTTCCAGGTTTTACATTTGGGATTGTGATCCATTTTTTTAAGTTAATTTTGTATGTGCTGGGAAGTATGGATTAAACTTCTCTTTTCTCTTTCTTTCATAATATGCCTTCTTGTCCTTTTAATATGTGTAGACTCGGGCGCCTGGGTGGCTCAGTGGGTTAAGCCGCTGCCTTCGGCTCAGGTCATGATCTCAGGGTCCTGGGATCGAGTCCCGCATCGGGCTCTCTGCTCGGCAGGGAGCCTGCTTCCCTCTCTCTGTCTCTCTCTACCTGCCTCTCTGTCTACTTGTGATCTCTCTCTGTCAAATAAATAAATAAAATCTTTAATATGTGTAGACTCTGCAGTGCAGAACCTCTCTCATTTGTAATGTTGATTTGTATTGTCTTTCTTTCCCAATCAGTCTGGCTGGAGGATTATCAATCTTATTGGTCATTTTGGGATTAGGTAATCTAATCACCATTGTTTTTTTTTTAAGATTTTATTTATTTATTTGACAGAGAGATAGCATAAGTAGGCAGAGTGGCAGGCAGAGGGAGAGGGAGAAGCAGGCTCCCTGCTGAGTAGGGAGCCCATGTGGGACTCGATCCCAGGACCCTGGGATCATGACCTGAACCAAAGGCAGCCTCTTAACTGACTGAGACACCCAGGTACCCCAGGTAATCTAATCATTATTAGATCATCTAATACTGAATTGTTCTTGCCTTCTTGAAGATGTCATCTCATTGTCTTCTTGCTTGCCTTGTTTCTGCCAGGAATCTGCTGCTCTCCTTACTTTTGTTCCTCTGGAACATGTCTTTTTTTTCCATCTGTTTTCAAGATTCTTTTTTTTTGGTCACTGATTTTGGGGTAAATCGACTATGTTGTGCCTTCATGTAGTTTTATTTGTCTTATGCTTGGAGATCTTGGCGTTCTTGGAGTTCTTGGATCTGTAGATTTATAATTTTAATTAAATTTGGAAAGCTTTTGGCCATCATTTCTTCTAATATTTTTCTGTCCCCCATCTCTCTTTTCCTTTAAGGGTAACTCTAAATATATGAATATTAGGTTGCTGACAGTTGTCACGAATGCTTTGTTTTTTATTATTCTGTTTTTTGTTCTGTGCTTCGTTTTGGTTAGTTTTCACTGCTAAGTCTTCAAGTTCATGAACCTTTTCTTCAGCAGTGCCTGTAATCCTATCCATTACGCTTTTTATTTCATACAATGTAGTTTTTCTACAAAGCTATGAAAGTTCTCTCTCTAGAATTTCAGTATGACAGGGTACTTCTCAGCCTTATCACAGGTCCTTTTCTCTCTGTTCCCTGCATTGCCATCTTGACCCCTGTTCTCTTCCCTGATTTAGCCATTTTGCAGCTTCTCTGTTATCCTTTGTGCTGGAATACCCTACCCTGCAGGGTACGGTAAGAGGATCCAGTCCTCTTCACCCTTCAGTTAAGTTTCATTTTTCCATTAAAAAATTATTTTCTATTGAAGTATAATCCACATACAAATTCAGTTAACTTTAACATCACTTTCTTTTATCCTAATTCCTGGTTAAGGTTTTTCACCCTCTTGTATAAACCTTAATAACTCCGTATTTCTTTTTTGGTCATTGAATGGAATTTTCATTGTTCTCATTTGTATTAATTCAGTGTCTTCTTCTCTTTGCTAGACTGAAAGCTCCCTTAGCACAGGAACTGGGTGTGGTTGGTTCACGGGTGTTATTTTAACATCTAGCAAGTTGCCTGGCACATAATGGGAGCTTATGACATTAATGGTAAATGAATTAATAAATACTACATGGTAGCAGATTAACAGTGACTGAACTTACTGCTAATCACATATAAGATAACCACTGGAGCCCTTGGAAAAGTGTAGTATGAGGTAGGGAGAAATGGTGAGTAAAACATGGGTGATTTTTGTTTATAAATAAAGATTGATTTCTTAAAACTAACATAAATCCAGCTAATATACTTTTATACACTTATTGATAAGAGTGTGTGCTTTTTATAATCAGCAAAAATGGTTGCGTATTTTATTATATCTGAAACAAAACTTCATATTTAGAAATCTCTTACCTCTACCATGTTCATCTTTCCCTTGAAATAAATAAGAATCTTCTGATGGAGATTTGCTCTTCTCATGGAAAGTATGATGGCAAGGAGGAAAATAAAAGGTATTTTACAAATATCAAATAAAAATATGTATTTTACAAATACATATACATTTTAATACACAGTTAAAAAACATATATATGTATATGTTACACCTCTTCAACATTCTTTGTGACAATCTTACCAAATGACCTGCCCTTTATGAAGCTTTTCTGTTTTACCCTAGGCATAATGAATTCCTCCAGTTCTTATTTGTTCATATTATTATGTTCATATTATTGTGTAGCTTTTATCATACCGAAAGTGGTATAGAGTTTGTCTTCTTTTCTATATTGGATGCAGGGACAGTGTGTTGATCATTTTTGTATTTTCAACACCAAGCACAGATTCTGGCATACAATAGGTGTTAAGTAAATACTTGATAAATATTTTAGCTTTCAAATGTTCTGAAAGTGGTTTGATATGCAAATATGTTATGTGAGGATAAATTATAATAAGTAAGCACCTACTTGTAAGTTCAACCAATTAACATCAGTGATTTAGTTATGTGTATTATATATACGCATGTGTGTGTATACACACACACACACACACACACACACACAGGTTTAAAGAAATAGCATGATGTAGTAGAATGACTTTGGACTTTGGGCTGCTTTAATTTCTCATTCTGCCATTGATTCTGTAAATACTTGGGCAAATCACTTAACTCTTCTAAACTTCCTTATTTTCACTGGTGGAAAAAGGTAAGTGATAACTTTCTTATAGGTTTAAAAATGAAATGAAATAGTTCATTAACTACCCCAAACCAATGAGCATAGTGAGCATTCAACAAATGTTCCCTCTGTTTCATCATTTGTGAAGACATTAAAAATTATGCTTACACCATGAATGTTATCGTTTGTAGCAGCTTCATCCATTGGAAGTACTGAAAACTGTCTATTATGACTTTATAATTATTTCACATAATTTAGAAATCATTTCTGATAAGCAAAAAACTCCCAATGATAAATATTACATTTATGTTTGGTAAATAAAGAGAAAATTTGCCTATTTAAAATTTGATCTACTTGTGCATAGTGATGAATGTATGTGAGAATATTTTCCACCTACTTTGAAATGTTGAACTGCCCAGGGACAAGGCATGGATGATGTTTTGAAGGAAATAAATATTTCAGCTTCATGTTTCAGCCTTTCTTCTATATTCCTTTGATCTGGCTTTGGTTTACTTATTATTCTGCTTGAATGACTTCACATTGCCTTTTTTCCTCTCCTGAGTAACAGGAAGTGGTCCTGTACCTATTTCAATGTATTTAGGCTTTGTCGTTTTATAGGATGAACGTGTCTCTCATTATTTACTGATAAACGACTGCCTGTAAAGTAAGCTGTATTGGTGGATATGTATGTAGCTTTGCATGTATGATGAATAATTTATATATGGAACTTTTAATCAGTACTTTCTTAAGTATAAGAAACATAAAAGAAAACATTAGGGATTTTTTTGAAGTCTAAGATTTTAAAGGAATTTTTCTTCACTATCCACTGTAGCTACTTATGTTTAAGAGTCATTTTCTCAAGGTTTTCTTATTTTACCATGAAGATTTCAATTGCTCTTCTGTTTGCTGGGATAGAGGTCTTTTCATTTTTTTTTATAGGCCTATATTATAGAGAAAAGTTAGTTTAGCACAAAATTAATACAGAAAACTTTAAACTGTATAAACATGTCATCACATTTACCTACATTATTTTATACTTCACACACAAATCTTCCGATCTTCTGGGCTGGTTTCTTATACAGATTCTCGCTGACTCTTTCCATTTGTCATGGTCCCATGGCACTTAGAGTATATGTTATGTATAATATTACAGTACTACTTGATTTTTTTTCTTCTGTTTTCCCCCATAAACAGACTATAGTTTCTCCAAGATTGGATCCATTTTTATACTTCTTCTAGGTCTTCTGCAGGTATCTGACTGAGTAGGTCTCAAAATTTGCTGCCAGGACCCTTGCCTCAGCTCCTAGAACACAGCCACCTTGCTGAAAATGTAGCCTAGGAGGTTGATGCCAGGATTAGTTCTTTTGAGTCATGATCATTGACTTCAAGGAATTTATGTATCTTCTAGCTGAAATCCTTATGTTTTCAGGAGATTTTTGGATAGCTGAAGGAGATTCCTCATTCTTCTTCATAGGTAACGTGCTTCAAAACCAATAATGGTTCTTCAAGACTGGAGTCTGGCTCTGGGGGCACAGCCTGCTGGGAAAGCCTAAGTCATTGACAATACAAGGTCCTTGTCAGAAGAGAGTTCATTGCACTTCTTCATATTGTACCATGCCCTTTTGGAGTGTTTCCCTTGGTATCAAGAGAAGAATCTTTAGCTGGGTTAGCACTGGAACATTATAGTCTCATTGAGTCTTATTGTGTGTTTGCCCATGATTCTATCAGTGCTGCCCTGTTTGAGCCAGGATGATGGTGGGAACTGCTGGCTTGCTTTCTTCTCCCTTTACTGTTGCTGTACGTAAGCCCATTTGCCCGAGGGCCTTCTAAGAAGGTTGTTCTGATTCACTATAATAGGATGGAGATTCCTACAGTACAGATCTCTTTCCTATAGATTCATCTTCTTCATTGACTGGATGGGATGAAATCTCTCTGAACCCTCTCCTTCTGTTTCTCAATACCCTATGTTTAAACCTCTGTTACAATATTTGGAACTTAGGTATTTTTTCCTTTACCTGGTGGCATCTTCTTAAAGAGACAGGTTTGTCATATAGCTTGTTCCTTAGTGTAAGTTGGTGATTAACACGTCATAGGTCTTAACCAATTTTTGATGAATGAGTTAATAAAAGGTTGGATGACTGTTGTAAACTCAAAATATTGTGTTCTTTTAGGAGGAAGAAGAATGCAAAACAATCTTCTCAGCTTTGCTATGGACATTTTAAACATCAATTTGTTATCCTTAGAAATATATTTATATTTGGTTTTAGGCTTCAGTGATTATATGATTATCTTCTACACAGCCTACTCTGTGATTCAGGAAGGCACTTTGTCCTTGTGTATTTTGTGTGTCATCCTTATGCAGGGGTCATGATAATCTTCTCTGTATTGTTCCAGTTCTAGTATATCTGCTGTCAAAGTGAGCACTATCCTTGTGTTTTTTGGCTAATATATTTTTTTAAATTTTATTTTTTTTTTTTGTGATCTCTACACCCAACATGGGGCTCAAACTCACAACCCTGAAATCAAGAGTCATATCCTCTATCTACTGACTAAGCCAGCGAGGTGCCCCTGTCCTTGTGTGTTTTGAATTGGACGCCCACACTAGGTTTCAAAATTGTGTTATGTGTCTTTAATCCGAGGAGTACAGAAATGCTTGGCAGCATCATTTCCTTGTAGGCCCTTAAAACTTCTCCATACAAACTCACCTTAGCTGTGCATTGGCATTCTTCTTCGGTCTTTCATAATCCCTGGGGTGCCCTGGAGTTTTCAACAGCACCTCATTCCTCATTATCCATTGCACACTTCTTTTCTATGCCAGCTTCTAGTCTTAGGAACTTACTTTTGAAAAACAAAACTTTCCTTGGTCACTTCTTCCTTTTGCAAGACTTAGCAGTCATTCACTGATCTCCAGAAATTTTAGTTCCTCACCATACTGATCCCCTGCACTTAACCACACTGAGAGTTTGTTTGGGCAGATGCATCTTGGTTAAGGGGAAAATCAAAACAAACTGGACAGTCTTTGGACAGTTTTGCCCTGGGTCCTATCTCATTCAGGTGTGCCACTATTCAATGTAAATATGCTGTTTGCGAAGAAATAATTTGACTTTTTAGAGGTTTTTTTTTTTTTTTTTAACCTGGTGACATTACTCAGAAGGAGTTAAATAACAGCAAAGATGAAAACTTTAAAAACTCAAAGACTATAGCAAATTTAACCTATGGATTTTTTTTTTTTTTTGCCTGATTTAACTTTTAAATTTGTTGAATTCCCTACTTATTTTTTTGTTCACAGCATTGTTAAGGCAGTTATAAATATTATATATATATATATATATAAAGTACCTCAGAGATCCCTTGATGTGTTCTAAAGGTTTGAATATATACTAGTTTTATTAGGTGTTACTGTTTTTTTTTCACTGCTGTACCACAAACATAGTATCTTAAGACAATTCAATGTATTATTTTACAGTTTGGAAGATTAGAAGTCCAGAATAAAACTTAGGGCCCGAGATCAAGGTTTGTTAGGACTGGTTTTTGCTGGGAGATTTTAGGGAAGAATCTGTTCCTTGCCTTTTCCATCTTCTGGAGGCTGTCTTCATTCCTTGGTTTGGGAGCCTGAATCACATTGTCTTTTCTCCGCTGCTGCTTCTCTCATACTGCCTTGTCTCTCCTTTGACCTAGGTCTTATAAGGACCTTGTGATTACATTTGAGGTCTGTTGTCTCCTGTTTTTAATCTCTTAAGGAACCTCCATACTCTTCCATGGTGGCTGTACCAATTTACATTCCTACGCACAGAGCACAAGGGTTCTCTTTTCACTACATCTTCGCCAATACTTGTTATCTCTTGTCTTTTTTATTATGGCCATTCTAACAGGTTTGAAACGATATCTCATTGTGGTTTTCATTTTCATTTCCCTGAGGGGGGGGTGACGTTCAGCACTTTTTCATTTATCTGTTGGCTATTTGAATATCTTCTTTGGAAAATTGTCTATTCTGTTCTTCTGCCTATTTTTGATAGGATTATTTGGGCTTTTTTTTTTTCTCTTGAGTTATATTGAGTTCTTTATATGTATATTTTGGACATTAACCCATAACAGACATGGGTGTTTAAATATTTTCTCCTATTCTGTAGGCTGCCTTTTCATTTTCTTGATTTTTTTTTCCTGTACAGAAGATATAGTCTCATTTGTTTATTTTTGTTTTTGTTGCTTATACTTTTGGTGTCATATTCATGAAGTCATTGCTAAAACCAATGTCAAGGAGCTTTTTTTTTTTTTTTTAAAGATTTTATTTATTTATTTGGCAGACCGAGATCACAAGTAGGCAGAGAGGCAGGCAGAGAGAGAGAGGAGGGAAGCAGGCTCCCCTGCTGAGCAGAGAGCCCTATGTGGGGCTCCATCCCAGGACCCTGGGACCATGACCCGAGCCGGAAGGTAGAGGCTTTAACCCACTGAGCCACCCAGACGCCCCAAGGAGCTTTTATCCTGTTTTCTTCTAGGAGTTTTATAGATTCAGGCCTAACAATTAAGTCTTGAATCCTTTTGAGTTAATTTTTGTGAGTGTGAGATAGAGGCCCAGTTTTATTCTTTTGCATATGAATATCCATTTTTCCCAACACCATGTATTGAAGAGACTTTCACTTCCCCATTGAATAGTCTTGGCTTTCTTGTCAAATATTAGCTGACTGTTTATGCGTGGATTTGTTTCTGGGCTTTCAATTTGTTCTATTGGTATTGTTTTTGTTTTTTTAAGTAGCAGTACCATACTGTTTTGTTTACTGTAGTGGAATTTCTGGGAAGTGTCCTGCAGTACTGGGGCAACCGGATGTCTACCTTAGACTCTCCTTTTTCTACTGGAGAAAGCAGGGTGGCTCTGTTGGTGCAGTGTAATGCTGGCCTGGGTTGAGTGGATGGTGACGCAGAGTGCAGCCACTCCTCTTATCTGTCTTATGTGACCCATCTCAGTCTCTGTGGCCCATGGGGGTTCTTCATTCATATCCTTGGGTCTGGGATTTTCATGATGGTGTCATGTGTATGGATAGTTGCTAGTTGGTCTTTTCGTGATGGGCACTGAAGTTGGGACTGATTTATGTCACCATCTTGATGACATTACTTCAAATGGGCCCTTTGATATAGTGCATTTGAAGTGAAGACTTCTGTGTTCCAGAGATGAGCAGAAGTTTGATCTAGAGCTAAATATGAGTCCCAAAACAGAAAGCGCACTAGACCTTATCAACCCATGTGTTGCAGGCTGATCAGTAGCCCCCCTGCCGTAGATATGTTCATGTCCGAATCCTCAGAACTAGTGAATGTTTTTATTTAACAAAAGGATCTCTACAGAAGTAACTAAGTTAAAGATCTTGAGATGAGGAGATTGTCCAGGTGGGTCCTAAAACCAACCATGAGCATCTTTATAAGAGAGATACTGGAAAAGGGACATAGAGGATCAGAGAGAGATACAGTGGTTGTAAGCCAAGGATGCTAGCAATCTCCAGAAGTTGCAAGTGCCAGGAAATGGATTCTCCCCTAGAGCCTCCAGAGGAAGTACAGTGCTGCTGACTCCATGATTATACACTTTTGGCCTCCAGAATGAAGAGGGATTAAATTCCTATTGTTTTATACTACTTAGTGTGCAGTAATTGGTTATAGCCGAGGGAAACTGCTACACCAGGCTATTTTCATGTATTGCTCTGTGGACTTCAATATTGAATTAGCTCTCTCTGTCCTACATTGTGTCCATAATGCTGATAATCTCAACAATCACTCTTTCATTCTGTGCAACAATAATTTTTTTAGCTACCCCCATTCTCTTATTCATATATGATCTCTTCCTACACTTGATATTTTTGGATGTCATTCAGTTTGCCTTTCAGAGTTTGCCTTTTTAAGACTTAACTACTTCTCTTCCTTTCATATCTGAATTCACTCTCTTCTGTCACTTTCCAAAGGTCATTTGATAAACTAAAGGAACAAATCATGGCATTAGTCCAATTAGGTAATTACAGAACATGCCTTCTTCGACACTGAATAATCTATATATGTTAAGTACAATTACCATGCAGAGTATACTTTCAATTAATTACAGTTTCCAGTTTTGTCCCTTACTAGTTTTTACTTCCGCTTTAAAATTTTCCATCAGAGGGGTGCCTGGGTGGCTCAGTCAGTTGAACATCCACCTTTGGCTTAGGTCATGATCCCAGGGTCCTGGGATTGAGTCCTGCATCAGGCTCCTTGCTCAGTGGGGAGCCTGCTTCTTCCTCTGCCTGCTGCTCCCCCTTCTTGTGCTCTCTCTCTTTCTCTCTCTCAGACAAACAAACAAGAAAATCTTCTAAAAATTAAAATGAAGTAAAATTTTCCATTAGAAATATATATCTAGGGGCACTTGGGTGGTTCAGTAGGTTAAGGGTCTGACTTTAGCTCAGGTCATGATCCCAGGTCCTGGGATTGAGGCCCATATCAGGCTCCACACTCAGTGGTAAGTCTGCTTATCTCTCTCCCTCTGCCCTTCCCCCAACTCTTTCTCTCTTTCAAATAAATAAATAAAATCTTTAAAAAAAGGAGAGAGAAATATATACCTAGTTGGGAAAATACATACAAAAGCTCATAACTGTAAAGAGGTATGCAAGCATGACATCATCATCATCATCATCATCATCATCGTCGTCGTCGTCGTCGTCACTGTTGTCGTCAGTTTAGGATTCTCTGCGTCTTCTCTCTCCAGGTCAAAAACACCTACAAGGCACATGCTGTAGGAACAAACAATTCCTGGTGGTGGAGCCGTTATAATAATTTATAAGCATTTATGGCTTTGAATTCTCTTCAGAGGTTGGATGGTAATTGCTCTTTTAGGTTATTCCCCATTACCAGTATCCTAACCCTTGAAAATCAAACACCCAGAAACCAAATACCTAAGGCTTCTTTCACTCTGTGGAATTTGATAAAGAACCAAACTTTCTGGCCTAGTTGTTCTCAATCAGGCATGATTTTACCCCCTCCAGGGCATATTTAGCATGTCTGGAGACATTTGGGGATTGTCAGAGTTGGGGAAAGGACATTGTCACTGGGATCTAGTGAGCAGAGGCCAGGGATGCTGCTAACCATATTGCAATGCATAGAACAGGTCCCCATGATAAAGAATTAATCTGATCAGAAATGTCAATAGTGCTGAGGTTGAGAAATTTGCGACATTCCATGGTTTAGCTCTGGGTCTATCTAGATGATGTAATATGAATTTATGAAACAAATATTGAATTACTCTATACATGTAGTATGTTCAACATATGGTTTATAAATATGGGGAAGACATGGTTGTGTCCCCACATCCTGCATTCCCCTAGCCTCAAAGAGATTTCATTATCCTAGAACAGATAAATACATAAATTAACAACTGTAATGGTACATATAAAATGCTGTGACTGTAACCAGACTGGGTAGATGACAGCTGGATTTCTAGACTGGCCACAGGGTCCATTCACCTCCCAGGTGACACCGGAAGAGACCAGGTGGAAGTGGAGTGGGAAATTGTTGGGGTCCTGGAGACCCTGTGCCTGAAGCTGCCTGCCATGGTGACTGCCACCTTGCAGCTCAACGAACCCCACTATGCCATATTGCCCAATCTCATGAAAGCCAAGAAGATTGAGGGCATCAAACCAGGAGACCTGAGTGTGGACCTGACCTCCAAGCTCTCCATGGTTAGTGTGGAGGACCCACCCCTGCATACAGCTGGCATCAAGGTGGAGACTACAGAGGCCCTGGTGGTCAAGCTGAAGGAGATTGGGTGGACTTGAGCCCCTTGCCTGAAACCCAGCAATAAAACCATGACCCTCCCAGAAAAAAAAAATGCTATAGTAGCAGTATATAGAAAGTGTGGACAGGACAAAAGAAGTAGCTAGCAATTTTATCCAAAGAGTTGACATTTGAACCCCTAAAGAATGAATAGTAATCTGCCAGTCAAAACAGCAAAGAAGTGGGGAGGGTTCCAGTTTATACTATGGCCAAGTAAGCTCCTATCAGACTAATCCTCCCACAAATGGAAGCTCTGTATACAGAGCTACCTGATGGCCCAGGAGAATGAATAAACACAAAGAAAGAGTGTTTGGGAATAAATACTTGTAGGAAGGAAAAGTGAATTTCCCATTTTTATATTATTTATTCCTCCACATTTGGTGCCCTATAGTACAGTTAGAATTTAGGTAGATACCTGTGATCATAGTGCTTAAAGAACCAGATGAACGAATGAGGCAACCACTGGTAAACTAAGATGGTGGAATACCCAGGAGATAAGTGAACAAGTGAGACAGGAAGCCCAAATTCTTTGTATAATCTCGGTCCATGTTTCTGACTGATTCTGAAACATGCATAGTTGGAGAGGATTCTAAGCAGCCCAGGTAAGATTAAAAGAGCAGAATTTATATATGAACTTTTGTCACCTACAGAGGAGACAGAATTTATAGGTTTTTGTTTTTGTTTTTTTGGTAGGAAAGCTACATTTATTGGTTTATAAATATGTCCAAAATATATTTAAAAATATAGTTACAAAACTATAATGACGTCAAGAATTTATAGTTTGAGTTCAGCCAAGTTACCTGCCTGCTGAAAACAAACAATTGAAATTAATTATATTAATACTATTAATACTCTTAATATTATTTGGAGGAAAATAACAGAATCTACACTCTCTATAATGTCTCATTCATAAAGATACAAGCCAAAATTACTCGACATAAGAAATAGGTAACCTATTTATTCTTAAGAAAATAATCAGCAGAGACCACCTCAGGATGAATTAGATGCTAGGTTTAGCAGATAAAAAATTTAAAGTAGCTATTATAGTTGGCTCAAAGATATTAAGAAAAATTGGTAATAACAAGTGAGAAACCAGGAAATCTCAACAGAAAAACTGAAAAAATACAACATTTGAGATTTAAAGTGTGGGCTGATTATAACAACAAGGTGGAGAACAAGAAGACTCAGTGAACATGAAGATAAATCAACAGAAATCAGCCAATTTGAGGACAAAGAGAAAAATATACTAAAAAAATGAGCAGCAGGAACTCGTAGGACAATCACAATGTATAAATCATAGTTGAGTCACAGAAGCAGAGGGAAGAGAATAATAGAGGCAAAATATTTTAATAAATAATAGCCAGAATCTTCCAGTTTTGTGAAAGGGATAATTATTTGGATTCAAGAAGCTTAAAAAAAAACACACACAAGGTAAATGCAAAACAGAACAAAACAAAACAAACACTTGTTCCTATCTGTTGATTACAGCCATATGAGAGGTTGTAAATGATATCTCTGTGGTTTTGAATTGCAATTTTTGAATCACTATTGCTATTGAGTGACCTTTCATGTGCGTATGGCCAACTGTATATCTTCTTTGGAGAAACATCTATTCAGATTCTTCACCTTTTTTTAAATTGTGTTCTGTATTTTTTTTTTTTTTTTTTTTTTTACTATTGATTGGTAAGTGTTGTTTATGTATTCTTGATACAGGTCTCTTTTCACATATATGACTGGCAAGTATTTTCTCCTCTTCTGTGGATTTTCTTTTTCATTTTTGATGATATCCCTAGGAGCACAAGAGTTTTAAATTTGCTGAAGCTGTTTATCTATAGTTTATACTTTTTTGTTTATACTTCCGGTGTTCTATCTAAGAAGGCTTGGCTTAGCTCAATGTCACCCAAATTTACTCCTGTTTTCTTCTAAGAGCTTTGCATTTTTAGCTCTTAAATTTAGGTCTGTGGTTTATATTGAGTTACTTTGTGTGTATTGTGTAAAGAAGGAATCCAGCTTTATTGTTTTTGATAAATGGACGTCCGGTTGTCCCAGCACCATTTGTTGTACAGACTGTTCTTTCTCCATCAGATTGTCTTGGGTCCCTTGCCGAAAATTCACTGATCATCAATGTAAGGGTTTATTTCTGGAATCTTAATTCTATTCCATTGATTTATATGTCTTTTCTTATGCCAGTAGCATGCTGTTTTGATTAATCTAGTTTTGTAATAAGTTTTGAAATCAGGAAATGAGAGTTCTCCAACTTTGTTCTTCTGAGATTGTTTTGCCAATTCTGTGTACCTTGCATTTCCATATGAATTTCAGGGCTCACTTGTCAATTTCTGCAAAATCCCACCTGGGATTTTGTTGAATCTGTAGATCAATTGAGGAGTATTGTCATCTTTCCAATATGGAGAGGAATACTACTTTCCATTTTACTCAACATTTCTTTCTGACCCTTGCAGTTTCAAAAGTTTCATTGTTCACAGTGTTTACCATTTTTTTTTAAAGATTTTATTTTTTTAATTTATTTGACAGACAGAGATCACAAGTAGGCAGAGAGGCAGGCAGAGAGAGAAGGGGGAAGCAGGCTCCCCGCGGAGCAGAGAGCCCAATGCGGGGCTCGATCCCAGGACTCTGGGATCATGACCTGAGCCGAAGTCAGAGGCTTTAACCCACTGAGCCACCCAGGTGCCCCCAGTGTTTACCATTTTTTAATAAGAATATAGCAGTGACAATGAATTCTGGAACACTGAAAAGAAATTTTAAAAAATTAAATTAAAAAAAAAAAAAAGAATTTAGCAGAGACCCCTAGTCTTAGCAGTCATGTGAAGAAGAGGCCACAGAAGTTCCTTCATTTATCATGCATAGTGAAAGGTATTATTATTATTAGTGCCTTTTAAGTCAATTTTATCTTCATGTTTTTGACTAACTCGCTCTTATCACCTTGAGTACCAATCAGCAGCCATGAATGTAGATGATAGAGCTGCTCCCAAGTCTTGTTTTCCAGCCCAGCTGGAAAGGGAATGGAGACCTCTCTAGCTGTTTTTCAGACACGTTTGAAGTTTTTTTGTTTTGTTTTGTTTTTCTTGGAGTTTCCAGTGGAGATGCCACACTGGCAGCAAATGAAGTATCTTGAAATATGAAGCCTTATAAATAGATATTGGATCACTGCCATCATTATCAAAAGTGCTGGTACAGAAATGTGCAAAGGGAAGATTTTCAAATTAAGGTTGGCCTGTACACACAAATGTTAGCTTGTAAGCTCAAGAAATACTAAATTGTAGTTTATTAGTCTCCTACATTTTATTGCCTTTTTGGAATAATCATGTACTTCAGAACATCCTTTAATCTGAGCTGGCTTGTGGTTGTATAAGAATGCAGCTTCTTTCTTCTTTATGTTTTATGTTCTCAGACAAGGAAAATTTACTGCATTTTATAAATAAATCAAAACTGAAAAGCAAATTTTCTTCCCACCTTTTTATCTTCATGGAGGCCCTGCTTTAAGGCATTTGAATGATGCAGTTATACTCGGCCCCACAACCAGTTCCACTGGAAGAAACAATCTTCAAAGTCTTTTTTTTTTTTTTTTTTTTTTTTTGCTTCTTAGAGGATGTACTCCGGAATCATGGTACAAGGAATACTGTTCTTAGTGAGAAGCAGACCTTTCTCTTTTTCAGATGCTGAACGTTTTCACTTCTACTTCATTACTTTGATAGAAATTAAGATGGATCCCTCATTAAGATGCATATCATCCCTTTATTTAAATTAACACAGATATTCTATTTCTATTAAGAGAGAAGCTTCCTAAATATCAGTGGAGCTCAATGTGTTTGTCATGTTGAACTGGACCGAACAGTGATTAACATTGAGTGAGGCCTTTTTTGATATTTAGCTTTACTACTAGCAGGTGTGGTGGGACTGGAACCCAGCTGGGAGATTTCCTCTATTCTCCATGCTTGCTATTTAATACGCAACAATGTTTTCTATTTGTAAATCATGATAGAATTTATCAACTAAATGCAATGTGCATTACTACACAAGGTTTTAACATTATCTTAAATATGGTCATAATGTATACCTGATTTTAGGTAAAGTTTATGACTTTGATTTATGTGGGTATAAGTTAGTTAAAAAGTCAATGACTAACTTTGGTAGGTAGGAATGAAATGACACAGAGAAAATATTTTCCCTATTAAATTGAAAGTATTTATATTAACTACATGGCTCATGTGAATATTACGGCAAAAAAAAGTAAAACAACTGACTTTTAGCATTCATAGAACAGAGTGGATATCTCAGCCACTGGGTCATATGCTTTATAAAATGTGTTGGCAAAATTTTCTTTTGCCTAAGCAATGGTACATAATTTTTAAATTATATGATAACTACATTTTTAAAGTTTTCAGATAGTGTCGAATGTACTTTTCTTTTCTGTTTATGGACAGACTGACCAAGCAAAGTAAACCTTCGAAAAATTGTATTCCTGTTAGGAAATAGTCCTTTCAAGTGCTTTCAGAAGGCCTTCAAAAATGAAAGAGTAACAGAGGATGAAGTGGTCACTGTGGTCCCTGGGTAGCAGGGCAGGAGCTCTCATGACACCTAACCCTAAACCCCTACAAGGGGACATTATTCACCAACCACAGTAGCCCTTTCCTCCAAGCCTGGTCTCAGAATCCTTTTCACAGAGCGTTCTCGGTGGCCCCATACAGTCATCTGGGTCTTTCGCACCAGAGAAAATGTCCATTAAACATTTGTAACAAAATGTTTACAGCAAATGTCCATCAAATTTGTCAACCTAGGTCTAGGTTGGTACCCAGTATACAATATATGGCTTTCTGTTGTTCTCAATTGTTTTAGTATTCAAATATTTATTTCTAATAAATATTTGAATATTTAAACAAAACATTCAGTGTTTGTATCTGGGAAACCCTAGTCAAGCCTTCCTCCTCCTTGGGCAGAGTGATAGAAGAATGAAAATGGACCGGGCCAAATTTGAATTCCCTGTTGCCATCAGAGCGCTCAGTCGTTTGTGTGGTGATGTCTCTTGAATCGGTCTTTAGCGTAACATCCAGTTACTAATCACTGTTGTCTACTAGCTAATATTAATATCATATGACAAAGAAACAAAACATTAAGGCCTTAGAATTCGGCAACCACTTAACATTAAAGACATCTTATTTTAACAGCGTGGAATTAAAATGAGCAGCAAGGTATTCAGGTTCCTGTTGAATAGGCAACAGAAGTAAGCCACTTAAAGAAAAGCTTTTTTTTTTTTTTAAGATTTTATTTATTTATTTGACAGCGATCACAAGTAGGCAGAGAGGCAGGCAGAGAGAGAGGAGGAAGCAGGTTCTCTGCTGAGCAGAGAGTCCGATGCAGGGCTCAATCCCAGGACCCTGGGATCACAACCTGAGCCACCCAGGCGCCCCTTAAAGAAAAGCTTTTAAAAGAAGTTCCATCAGAATCCTAGAGGAGAACATAGGCAGTAACCTCTTCAATATCAGCCACAGCAACTTCTTTCCAGATATGTCTCCAAAGGCAAAGGAAACAAAAGCAAAAATGAACTTTTGGGACTTCATCAAAATCAAAAGCTTCTGCACAGCAAAGGAAACAGTCAAGAAAACAAAGAGGCAACCCACGAAATGGGAGAAGATATTTGCAAATGGCAGCACAGACAAAAGGTTGATATCCAGGATCTATAAAGAACTCCTCAAACTCAACACACACAAAACAGACAATCATATAAAAAAAATGGGCAGAAGATATGAACAGACACTTCTCCAATGAAGACTTACAAATGGCTATCAGACACATGAAAACATGTTCATCATCACTAGCCATCAGGGAGATTCAAATTAATACCACATTGAGATACCACCTTACACCAGTTAGAATGGCCAAAATTAGCAAGACAGGAAGCAACATGTGTTGGAGGGGATGTGGAGAAAGGGGAACCCTCTTACGCTGTTGGTGGGAATGCAAGTTGGTGCAGCCACTTTGGAGAACAGTGTGGAGATTCCTCAAGAAATTAAAATAGAGCTTCCCTATGACCCTGCCATTGCACTACTGGGTATTTACCCCAAAGATACAGATGTAGTGAAAAGAAGGGCCATCTGTACCCCAATGTTTATAGCAGCAATGGCCACGGTCGCCAAACTGTGGAAAGAACCAAGATGCCCTTCAACGGACGAATGGATAAGGAAGATGTGGTCCATATACACTATGGAGTATTACGCCTCCATCAGAAAGGATGAATACCCAACTTTTGTAGCAACATGGACGGGACTGGAAGAGATTATGCTGAGTGAAATAAGTCAAGCAGAGAGAGTCAATTATCATATGGTTTCACTTATTTGTGGAGCATAACAAATAGCATGGAGGACAAGGGGAGATGGAGAGGAGAAGGGAGTTGAGGGAAATTGGAAGAGGAGGTGAACCATGAGAGACTATGGACTCTGAAAAACAATCTGAGGGTTTTGAAGGGGCGGGGGGCGGGAGGTTGGGGGAACCAGGTGGTGGGTACTGGAGAGGGCACGGATTGCATGGAGCACTGGGTGTGGTGCAAAAACAATGAATACTGTTATGCTGAAAAGAAATAAAAAAATAAAAAAATAAAAAGTTCCAGAAGCCTGCACCACATTGCTGTAAAAGGCAGCAACAGGAGCTACATCTGGCGTTGCAGCACCACCTAGAATGGCTTCCATCTCCTGGAGGGCCCCCCCACCCCCGCCACCTTGGGGTGGAGTGTGAAACCCTTAGCTCATTAAAATAATGGCTCCGCCCATGAAACAGACATGTAGAACGGGGTTTCCGCAGAAAAGCTGCTTTGTTTAGCGCAGGGATGTATTGATTGGGTCATCTTCAAGTGGAAGGATCTGTGGTGGGTATGAAGATGTTGACACAAATGGTATATCATGAAAAATAAAGGGAAGGTGGATTTCGAGTATGTTCATACTGTGGAGTACGCAGAGAGCTGCTTACTTCCAGACCCAACCCAAACAGGGGAACTCAAAATGCTCATTGCCCCATTTCTTTACCAAGAGCCAGGAGAAACGTGCTGAAGAGGAAATTAGGGGACACTTTTTCTTATTTTTGCATTCAATCTTTGAGAAAGTTCTCAGTGTTTTTGGAGAAAGTTTGGTATTATGGTATTTTATATCACATATGTATTCTTATTAGAAAGCCTAGAAATTGTTAAGTGTCTTAGAGGGGTTTTTAAACTCAAATCTGAGTAATTTCAAAAAACTCCAATTACTTTTTGACTACCTCTTAAAAGACAGTAGTATCATTATTTGGGAAATATCACCCCCCCCACCAACTCCCCATCATGATGTTTCTCTAAAATTTTATTTGTGTGCATTAAATCACCCCATCTCCCAGCATTCTTTGGTATGATAGTTCATCAGATAATGTTTTCTATGTGTGTAAACTTTTGCCTTTAGGGAAGGCAAGCCAAGTTACTCTTACGGATGATGTGTCAGTCTGTTCGCAATGCTGTAAGAAAATACCACTAACTGGGTAGTTTATGAGCAACAGAACTTGATTTCTCATAGTTCTGGAGGGTGCGAAGTCCAGGATCAAGGCATCAGCATGGTTGTGTTCTGATGAAGACCTTCTTCTTGGTTCATAGCCGGTGACTTCTCACTGTGTCCTCACATGGTGGGTGGGGCATGGGAACTCTCTGGAACCTCTTTTTTTTTTTTTAATTTTTATTTTTTTTAAGTTTTTTAATTTATTTGACAGAGATCACAAGTAGGCAGAGAGGCAGGCAGAGAGAGAGAGGGAGAAGCAGGCTCCCTGCTGAGCAGAGAGCCTGATGTGGGGCTCGATCCCGGAATACTGGGATCATGACCTGAGCCAAAGGCAGAGGCTTTAACCCACTGAGCCACCCAGACGCCCCTGGAACCTCTTTTAGAAGAGCGCGAGTCTCACTTCAGGGGGTCACATTCAGACCATAGAGTATGGCGTCTGGAAAATCAGGAAAGCAGCAGAGCCTAGTAGCCGACAGCATGCGCTCTAGGATTAGACTTCTGGGACTAGGCCTGATTAAATCTACTATTAAATGTATTGCCTTGGAACCACTCTCTAAGCTCCAGTTTCCTGCTCTGTAAAACTAGGGCATAATAATACCCTTATATAAGTTTGCTGTGAGAGTAAAGGAGAGAAGATGCATAAAAATATTTTTCACACTGCCCAGCATGTAGGCAGAACTCAGTATTAGCCATGGTTAACTTTCATGCATTTATAACCTCAAGCCTGTATTTTTTCCTTCTATCAATACATAAAGATTTCTCTTGTGTTGAACCCTTTTGACCATATAACTTGAGTTAAAGATGTAAAGAAATGAGACGGGTGTCAGTAGGCAAGTTTACTAGAAGGCAGTGGAACAGTCTCAGGCCATCAGTCTGCTCTGTTGCCTCTGTCACCCTGCAGATCAACTGCTGCTAGACATGTCCATTAGACATATTTCTAATTGTATGTTTTGTTTTATTTTAATTGAGATATAATTTGCATGCTATAAAATTTATCGTTTTTTAAAAATACACATTTCAGCAGATTTTAGTATATTCACAAAGATGTGCAGCCATCCCCACTATGTAATTCCAAAACATTTTCATCACCGGAAAGGGCACTCTATACGCATTAGCAATCACTTACCATCCCCCCTGATGCCCCCACCCCAGCCCCTCGCTACCCCCGATCTACTTCCCATCTCTCAGCATTTATCTATTCTCGGCATTTCACATAAATGGAATCATACGGTATGTTGCCTCTTATATCTGGCTTCTTTCGCTTAGCGTGGTGTGTTTGAGGCTCCCCATGCTGGAGCGTGTGTCACAACTTAAGTGTTTTTGAAGGCTGAATAATACTCCATTGTACAACTGTACTATATTGTCTTATGTATCCATTCATCAGCTGATGGAGATAAATGGGTTTAAGTGGTTTTATTTTCAGGGAAATCGTTGAAATTCATTTGAAAGAAGTCTTTGAAAGTAGTCATCAGAACACTCTGCCTCTTTTTCTGCAGGCCAAGTATTTTATGGTCAGCTTTTTAAAGGGAAGTTTTATGTAATTTGGATCAAAAAATTGAAATCTGAATGTTATTTTAGAGAGGGTTAAATCTTGCTCTTTCATTCAAGCCTCGTCCTTTTATTTTACATTTCAACTGTGAAACTTCTCTGGACTTTTCCAGGGAAAAAGAGGAACAGCTGACACGGGTGACTGAAGTTCAGAGGCTGCAGGCCCAGCAGGCAGACGCCGCTCTGGAGGAGTTTAAGCGGCAGGTGGAACTGAACTCCGAGAAAGTCTATGCCGAAATGAAAGAGCAGGTGAGGAGGCCGCTAGGTCATCCCTTTGCAAAGTCACTCTCCATGGGAAGGTACATTCTAATCTTTCTGTGACAGAAACATATTTACTCTTTACAAAAGTCGTATCAAAATTAGCCATACAATTGGGTCAGAGATTCGGAATGAAAAAGGGAAATTAGCCCAGGCAGAGGAGGCTGCCCATCTCCCCAGGAGCTCACGGTGGGCCCTGGCAGCCGAGCGGGAGGGCCCTGGTGCGGAGGGCTCAACCGGCACCCTGAGTGTCCTGCTCCCCACAGAGTGTGCCAAGGGAGGAGGCCACAGTCAGCACCGCTGGCAGGCCTGCTCTGAGTTCCCCTGGGCCACCAAGTGGGCGCTGATCAGCAACTCTTTGGTGGTGGTGTGTGGAGGGAGGAGGGTAGACACCCAGGGGAAGCGGGGCAGTCAAGGAGATGGGTCCTCCTGCCTCCTTCAGGATTCCTTGATTCACCTTCAAGCAATGCCAGCATCATCATTTTAAAGTCCTAGCTACAAATGTAGTAATGGCAAGAGTGGGTCTTGCTTTAGGAGTGTGGATCAGCCTATCAGTAAATTTCCATGAGCCATTTCTGTAGAGCAAGGGCTCAGGTTACCCATGTCTGTGCTTGTTTATGTTCCATAAATAGTGTTTTATTGATCAGCTACAGCAGCGTGTTTGCAACTGGCATTTCAGGAGGACAGAGACCGTCTCTGGTTCTTGTACAAGTCAAGGGGTATGCTTTTGAGTTTTTGTGTTTTTTTTTAAAGATTTTATTTATTTATTTGACAGACAGAGATCACAAGTAAGCAGAGAGGCAAGCAGAGAAAGAGGGGGAAGCAGGCTCCCTACTGAGCACAGAGCCTGATGCGGGGCTCGATCCCAGGACCCTGAGATCACGACCTGAGCCGAAGGCAAAGGATTTAACCCACTGAGCTACCCAGGCACCCCTGCTTTTGAGTTTTGAGAGAAAAATAAAAAATTTGGAGAGAGGAAACAAATACCTAGGTGCCCATCATGAAGACTCAACAATTGTCAACACTCTGTTTATTTAAACTAAAACATTACAGATAAAGTTTAGTTTGCTTTGTTACTCATATCTAATCACATTACTCTCTCTCCACTTGGGAGAAAACCACTGTCATTAATTTAGTGTGTATTATTTCAGTCTCTTTTATAGGTTGGTATGTATATATAATTTCATGTATCTTACATGCATATGCTCTCTCCATATGTAGATATTACATGCATATATAATTTTTGTGCATCTATTTTTTAAAAGTTAGATGAGAACTGCAGATTTATGTATGCCTTATTTGCTCTTTTATATTTAATTTTTTTTCAACTGACTGCTTGGAGTTTATTTTCCACTTGGTGTAGGGCTGCTGCTCTTTAATTTTATATATCCATGCCCTATCCATGTTGATTTAGTGCAGTCCTTTTCACACTGAACATATTTTATCGTATGAATATACCACATTTCATTTATCAGCTTCTCTATTCAAGGGTGTTCGGTTTATTTTCGAGTTTTCTTGATTCTAAAAAATGTTGCAGTCTTGTCTGCGATCTCATTTTCAGCCAAAGTTATCTTCCTCAGGAACCCAAGCATGCACCGGGTGGTAGTAACATCCGTGCGGAAGGTTTTATGGTGGGGCCCTGTACGGTTTCTAGTTTGGAACTCTGCTTTCTTGTCATTTTCTTGATTCAGATTTCCATTCCTATTGAGTTGTTTAAATCTGGATTTTGAGAGGGGGGTTCTGAGATCCCATTCCTCAGTTTTCCCACCCACTGCCTAGGGCAAAAGCTGGATTCCTGTGGGGTGTTTGTGCCAGGAGGTGTAGACCAGCCCCTGGGGCATGCTGTGCATCTTTCAGCATCCTGCTAGCATCAGGGCCCAGGCCCTAGAATGTATATTTGGTCCAAATATGCAGCAGAGCTGCATAGGAGACTCTGATCCCCTTAACAGTTAAGGAATACAGAAAATATGGAAGGAAGGGGCCTCTGGCAAAAAGTTTTAAAGATAGATTCAAGAGGGCTAAAAATGAGGCATTTGAAAATTCTAAGACAGTACAACTTCTGTGAGAAGCTGAGACCATGACAGCCACCTTTGGCTCAATGAATGCACCACTTGGGGCTGATGACGTAGTATTAGCAGGTCACAGCATTCATGGGTAAGGAGGGAGAATAAAACAAACAATAGGGAACTTGCGAGAACATTCTGTAGAACAAGAAAAAGACATTTATTTGTATTCAGCAATCACAGAATAAAAGCATACTTCTGAAGATAATCTAGGGTAGAATTTAGGGGGGAAAAAAGCAGAAAAGTATTATCTTCATAAGAAGACATGACCTACATGAAAGAGGCCACACATCTTAAGTAAAATTAATGCAATGAAACATGGATACATTCTGGAAAAAAATTGAATCTCAAAAATAAAAATGAAAATCCCACAAGTTTCTAGGCGGGATGAAACTGGCAAAGAAATTAGAAAAATAATCGAGTAATATTTCAGAGTTTTGAAGGAGGAAGGTTGTGACCCAATTTTATACAAAACCAAACAGTTTTTCACTTGCAAACTCAACAGAAAAACATATTCTTAGTAAGAGCTCATGTGATGTATACTGCTTGTTTCTTTTCTGGAGAAAAATTGTATGAACTCATAAACCAATCCAGAAATGAAGCAAAAGATTTCCCACACATCCTTAAACCATCATATTTAAGGATGAATAGGTAACAATGGAATCCAACAGCATAGAAACAAATTAAACAAATTGTTATAAATCCAATTATAAGAAAGAATGCTAATGTTTATTGATTTTTAGAAAAGAAAGTATTTAAAGTAGAAAGTATAAATTTAATAACAATTTAAATCTAAATCTCTTGAGTACATTAACAAAGATCAGGATGGAGAAGTGGTTAGGGAGTGGGTGAGAGGAGCAGTATACTAAAACTCTTAGCCATGGATTGTAGAAACATAGGCATTAATAAAATTAAAAGGGGTTACATTCTCATAAAAATTTTGAGAAGATAAAGCAAAACTTGAGATACTGCCAAAGGAATGGAAGAAGAAACAGAACAAAATATCCAAAATAAGATGGAGCATATAAGTATAATAATAAATATTAATGGGTTAATTCTTTTATTAAAAAAGATACTGGTTAGTTGACTAAAATCCATGCATATGCTATTTATAAAAGACATGACTAGTTTACACAAAAATTCTATTAGAAAATGATGAAAATATATCACTTGTATTCAGAAAAAAAAGAATGTAACACCGTCATAAAAATCACCATCAGTACAAGTTAATAAACTGGACAAATGGATTAATTTTTCATGCGAAAGGAAAGAATACTTAAATATGAAAAAACTATTAGGAATACTTGGAGAAATTTACCTAAATAGTCATGGAGTGCTTTAATAAATTTTTCTTCATCTTTGACAGATCAGAGGGCAAAAAACCAAACATATAGGAGGTCTAAATAATGGTTTGTAAAACATTTATATTTCTACTTTCTGCCCTTCAAATACGACACATTAAATTCTTACTCCATTGGAACAGTTATAAAACTCAGTAGACCATAAAGAAATACTCAATATGTTTCTAAAACTTGACATGACAGAGAGTACATATTTTTCACCACAATGCAGTAAAACCAGATATTAAATTTCAGTTAAAATCGCTATATTCCACTTCACCAAAATTAAAAACTTTTGCTCTTTGAAAGACACCATTAATAAAACAACAAAAGGAAGTAAGGCAAGCTGGAGAATGGAAGAAGAGATTCACAGATATTTCCAAGAACTTGTATCTAAAATATAAAAGAAATCTTACAACTCAGTAATAAGACAAGCAACTTACTTAAAAATAGGCAAAATTTTGGACATCTTACAGAGAAAAGATTTTAAATGACTAATAAGCACATGAAAGATGTTCAGTTTCAATCATCAGGGAAATTAAAATCAAAGAAATGCCACTATATATGCTTGCTAGGATGGTTAAAATTATAAAGACTGGTTGATAACACTGAGTGTTGCTGAAGATGAGATCAAATGGAGCCGTTTCTTAACAAGTGAAACATTCAGTGACCATCTGTCAGTCATTCCATCCTATGTGCTTAAGCAAGTGACATGAAGATAAATCCAGACAAAGACTTGTACACAAATGTTGACAGCAGTTTTATTCACAATAACCCCAAACTTGAACAACCCAAATGTTCCTCAAAAGTTGAAAGAACAATCTATGTGTCCGACTCTTGATTTCAGCTCAGGACATGGTCTCAGCGCTGTGGAATTGAGCCCCAAGTTGGGCTCCGTGCTGAATGGGAGCCTGCTTAAAATTCTCTCTCTTCCTCTGCCCCTTCCCCTGCTCATGTGCGTGTGTGCTCTCTCTCTCTAAAGTAAATAAATAAAATAAAATAAATAAATAAATAAATAAATAAATAAAATCTTTTTTTTTAAAAGTTGAAAGAACAATCAAAATGCAGTGTATACACTGGATACTTCTCAGCAGTATAGAGGAATGAACTACTAATGCCCAGAACAACTTGGATGAGTCTCAAAATCCTGATGAATTTTGTATTAATTACTCTCTGAGTAAAGTTAGAATTGCTTAGATGATCTTGAGTTTTTTGTGTTAGCAGATTATCAACCCAGTTTACTTCAGAGTGAAACTCCTGTCTCATCTTCTGTGGGTGGGTTCCAGTTTCAATTAAGTTCCAAAGCCTTTGCTATGCTGCGTTGGGTCCATTTGGATTGTGCCAGTCTGGAGTTGAGTCTGAGATGTGGGTGGTATTTAAATCGCTCCACCCGGTAATCCCTCCATAGAGGCACTTGTGGGACATTCCTCAGGAGAGACCATATGCTTGGATGCAAAACAATTCTCAATAATTTTTAGAAGGATTGAAGTCATGCAAAAATGTGTTCTTTGACCCCAATGAAAATAAATTAGAAATAAACAATAAGAAATCTGGGAAGTCCCCACGTATTTGGAAATTAAATAACATGCTTATAAATAACTCATGGGTCAAAAAAGATATTACAAGGAAAATTAGGAAATATTTTGAACTGAATTAAAACAACATGACATATCAAAATTTATGGAATGCAGCTAAAGCAGTACTTAGGGAAAAGTTTATAGCTTTAAACATCTATATCCCAAAAGAAAGTTCTCAAATCAGTAATGTAAACTTCATCTTAACAAATCAAAAAAGGAAGAGCAAGCTTTCAGCCCAAACAAGGAGAAAGGAAATACTAAATATTTTTGTATTTTTGTGGAAAGCCAAAAAGTAGAAAGCAAAAAAATAGAGAAAATTCATGGAGTCAAACCTGGTTCTTTGAAAAAATCAACAAAATTGACAAATCTTTAGCAGGACTGATGGGGGGAAAAAGTGAGAAGAAAGAAATTAACAAGGTTGGGAATAAAAGAAAAGGAGACCTCATTACTGATCTATAGAAAATAAAAGAATAGTAAGGTATTTTATAAACTTATGCTAACAAACTACAAAACTCAGGTAAAATGGACAAATTCATATAAAGATGCAAATTACTAAAACTGTCTCAAGAAGAGATAGAAATCTGAACTGTCATATAATAAAGATATTTAATTGACAATAAAAAAACTTTTCATAAATAAATGCCCAGGGCCAGATGGCTTCACTGGTGGTTTCTATCAAATAGTAAAGAAAACATAATTTTAATTTTTTGAAAACTCTTCCAGAAAATTGAGGAGGAAGGAACACTTTCTAGTTCATTCTATAAGGCCAGTAGTACTCTATTATCAAAGCTAAAGACACTGCAAGAAAACTGTCATGAATGTAGACACAAAAATCCTTAGTGATATTTTAGGAAATGGAGTCTAAAAACATATAAAAATGATTATACATCACAACCAAGTGGGAATTATTCCAGGAATCCCAGGTGGTTTAAACATTTGAAAATCAATTAATGTCATGTAACATTTTTAATTTTTTTTTTTTAGTTTTTATTAGCATATAATGTATTATTAGCCCCAGGGATACAGGTCTGTGAATCGCCAGGTTTATACACTCACAGCACTCCACATAGCACATACCTTCCCCAGTGTCCATAACCCAACCACCCTCTCCCTACCCACCCCGCTGCCCCCTGCAACCCTCAGTTTGTTTTGTGAGATTAAGAGTCTCTTTTGGTTAGTCTCCCTCCCGATCCCACCTTATATTTTTTCCTTCCCTACCCCCCCAAGACCCCCTACTTTGCCTCTCAACTTTTTCATATCAGGGAGATCATATGATAATTTTCTTTCACTGATTGACTTATTTTGCTCAGCATAATATCCTCTAGTTCCATCCACATCATCACAAATGGCAAGATTTCATTTCTTTTGATGGCTGCATAGTATTCCATTATAGATACATACCACATCTTCTTTATCCCTTCATCTGTCAATGGACATCTAGGTTCTTTCCATAGTTTGGCTATTGTGGACATTGCTGCTATAAACATTTGGGTACACGTGCCCCTTTGGATCACTACATTTGTATCTTTAGGATAAATATCCAGCAGTGTGATTGCTGGGTCAAAGTGTAGCTCTATTTTCAACTTTTTGAGGAACCTCCATGCTATTTTCCAGAGTGGCTGCACCAGCTTGCATTCCCATGAACAGTATAGGAGGGTTCCCCTTTCTCCACATCCCTGCCAGCATCTGTCGCTTCCTGACTTGTTAATTTTAGGCATTCTGACTGGTGTGAGGTGGTATCTCATCATGGTTTTGATTTGTATTTCCCTGATTCCGAGTGATGTGGAGCATTTTTTCATGTGTCTGTTGGCCATCTGGATGTCTTCTTTGCAGAAATGTCTGTTCATGTCCTCTGCCCATTTCTTGATTGGATTATTTGTTCTTTGGGCATTGAGTTTGATAAGTTCTTTATAGATTTTGGATACTAGCCCTTTATCTGATATGTTGCTTGCAAATATCTTCTCCCATTCTGTCAGTTGTCTTTTGGTTTTATTGCCTGTTTCCTTTGCTGTGCAAAAGCTTTTGATCTTGATGTAGTCCCAGTAGTTCATTTTTGCCCTTGCTTCCCTTGCCTTTGGTGATGTTTCTAGAAAGAAGTTGCTGTGGCTGAGGTTGAAGAGGTTGCTGCCTGTGTTCTCCTCAAGGATTTTGATGGATTCCTTTCTCACATGGAGGTCGTTCACCCATTTTGAGTCTGTTTTTGTGTGTGGTATAAGGAAATGGTCCAGTTTCATTTTTCTGCATGTGGCTGTTCAATTTTCCTAACACCATTTGTTGGAGAGACTGTCTTTTTTCCATTGGACATTCTTTCCTGCTTTGTCGAAGATTAGTTCACCATAGAGTTGAGGGTCTATTTCTGGGCTCTCTATTCTGTTCCATTGATCTATGTGTCTGTTTTTGTGCCAGTACCATATTGTCATGATGATGACAGCTTTGTAAAAGAGCTTGAAGTCTGGAATTGTGATGCCACCAACTTTGGCTTTCTTTTTCAACATTCCTTTGGCTATTCGAGGTCTTTTCTGGTTCCATATAAATTTTAAGATTATTTGTTCCATTTCTTTGAAAAAAATGGATGCTATTTTGATAGGGATTGCATTAAATGTGTAGATTACTTTAGGTAGCAGAGACATTTTCACAATATTTGTTCTTCCAATCCATGAACATGGAACATTTTTCCATTTCTTTGTGTCTTCCTCCATTTCTTTCATGAGTACTTTATAGTTTTCTGAGTACAGATGCTTTGCCTATTTGGTTAAGTTTATTCCTAGGTATCTTATGGTTTTGGGTGCAATTATAAATGGGATTGACTCCTTAATTTCTCTTTCTTCTGTCCTGTTGTTGGTGTGTAGAAATGCAACTGATTTCTGTGCATTGATTTTATATCCTGCCACTTTACTGAATTCCTGTACAAGTTCTAGCAGATTTGGAGTGGAATCTTTTGGGTTTTCCACATAAAGTTTCATATCATCTGCAAAGAGTGATAGTTTGACTTCTTCTTTGCCAATTTGGATGCCTTTAATTTCTTTTTGTTGTCTGATTGCTGAGGCCAGGAATTCTAGTACTATGTTGAATAGCAGTGGTGATAATGGACATCCTTGCCGTATTCCTGACCTTAGCGTAAAAGCTCTCAGTTTTTCTCCATTGAATTTCTCCATTTCATTCATGATTTTATTAATTTGGGTCCTTTCTCTTTTCTTTTTGATAAGTCTGGCCAGGGGTTTATCAATCTTATTAATTCTTTCAAAGAACCAGCTCCTAGTTTCGTTGATTTGTTCTACTGTTCTTTTGGTTTCTATTTCATTGATTTCTGTTCTGATCTTGATTATTTCTCTTCTCCTGCTGGGTTTAGGCTTTCTTTGCTGTTCTTTCTCCAGCTCCTTTAGGTGTAGGGTTAGGTTGTGTATTTGAGACCTTTCTTGTTTCTTGAGAAGGGCTTGTATCGCTATATATTTTCCTCTCAGGATGGCCTTTGCTGTGTCCCACAGATTTTGAACCATTGTGTTTTCATTATCATTTGTTTCCATGAATTTTTTCAATTCTTCTTTAATTTCCTGGTTGACCCATTCATTCTTTAGTAGGAGGCTCTTTAGCCTCCAGGTATTTGGGTTCTTCCCAGATTTCTTCTTCTGATTAAGTTCTAGCTTCAGAGCATTGTGGTCTGAAAATATGCAGGGAATGATCCCAATCTTTTGGTATCAGTTGAGACCTGATTTGTGACCCAGGATATGATCTATTCTGGAGAATGTTACATGTGCAGTAGAGAAGAATGTGTATTCTGTTGCTCTGGGATGGAATGTTTGGAATATATCTGTGATGTCCATCCTGTCCAGTGTGTCATTTAAGGCCTTTATTTCCTTGTTGATCTTTTGCTTGGATAATCTGTCCATTTCAGTTAAGGGAGTGTTAAAGTTCCCTACTATTATGGTATTATTGTCGATGTGCTTCTTTGATTTTGTTATTAATTGGTTTGTATAGTTGGCTGCTCCCATGTTAGGGGCATAGGTATTTAAAATTGTTAGATCTTCTTGTTGGACAGACACTTTGAGTATGATACAGTGTACTTCCTCATCTCTTAAGTCTTTGGCTTAAAATCTAATTAATCTGATAAAAGGATTACCACCCTAGCTTTCTTTTGATGTCCATTAGCAGGGTAAATTTTTTTCCACCCCCTCACTTTAAGTTGTGTTTGGGTCTAAAATGAGTTTCTTGTAGACAGCATATTGATGGGTTTGTTTTTTTTATCCATTCTGATACCCTGTGTCTTTTGATTGGGGCATTTAGCCCATTTACATTCAGGGTAACTATTGAGAGATATGAATTTAGTGCCATTATATTGCCTGTAAGGTGACTGTTACTGTATATTGTTTCTGTTCCTTTCTGGTTTACGACTTTTAGGCTCTCTTTGCTTAGAGGACCCCTTTCAATATTTCCTGTAGAGAGGGTTTGGTGTTTACAAATTCTTTTAGTTTTTGTTTGTCCTGGAAGCTTTTTATCTCTCCTTCTATTTTCAATGATAGCCTAGCTGGATATAGTATTCTTGGCTGCATGTTTTTCTCATTTAGTGCTCTGAGTATATCGTGCCAGTTCTTTCTGGCCTGCCAGGTCTCTGTGGATAAGTCTGCTGCCAACCTGACATTTTTACCATTGTATGTTACCAACTTTTTGTCCTGGGCTGCTTTCAGGATTTTCTCTTTGTCACTAAGACTTGTAAGTTTTACTATTAGATGATGGGGTGTGGATCTATTCTTATTGATTTTGAGGGGGTTTCTCTGCCCTCCTGGATTTTGATGCTTATTCCCTTTGCCATATTAGGGAAATTTTCTACAATAATTGGCTCCAATATACCTTCTGCCCCCCCCCCTTTGTTCTTCTTCTGGAATCCCAATTATTGTAATATTGTTTCATCTTATGGTATCCCTTATCTCCAGAATTCTCCCCTCATGGCCCAGTAGTTGTTTGCCTCTCTTTTGCTCAGCTTCTTTATTCTCCATCATTTGGTCTTCTATATCACTAATTCTTTCTTCTGCCTCATTTATCCTAGCAGTAAGAGCCTCCATTTGTTTTTTTAAGATTTTTATTTATTTATTTGACAGACAGAGATCACAAGTAGGCAGAGAGGCAGACGGCGGGGTGGGGGAGAACAGGCTCCCTGCTGAGCAGAGAGCCCGATGTGGGGCTTGATTCCAGGACCCTGGGATCATGACCTGAGCTGAGGGCAGAGGCTTTCAACCCATTGAGCCACCCAGGCGCCCCAGGAGCCTCCATTTTTTATTGCATCTTATTAATAGCTTTTTAAATTTCAGCCTGGTTACATTTTAGTTCTATTTCTCCAGAAAGGGCTTTTATTTCTCCAGACAGTGTTTCTCTAATATTTTCCATGCCTTTTTCGAGCCCAGCTAGCACCTTGAGAATCGTCATTCTGAACTCTAGATCTGACATATTACCAATGTCTGTATTGATTAGGTTCCTAGCCTTTGATACTGCCTCTTGTTCTTTTTTTTTTTTGTGTGTGTGGTGAGTTTTTCTGCCTTGTCATTTTATCCAGATAAGAATATATGAACGAGAGAATAAAATGCTAAAAGGGTGACAAAGACCCCAGAAAAGTGTATGTTAATTAAATCAGAAGAGACCCCAAATCATGGGGAGAAGAAAGGGGGTAAAAAGAAGTTAAAAAAATTAAGAAAAAATGAAAATATATATCTTAGACTGGTGAATAGAACAGAGCCACACACTTTATTTGGGGAGTATTTTGGTCTCTTAGAAGAAACTACCTCCTGGGGCACCTGGGTGACTCAGTGGTTTAAGCCTCTGCCTTCAGCTCAGGTCATGGTCTCAGGGTCCTGGGATAGAGCCCTGCATCGGGCTCTCCGCTCGGCGGGGAGCCTGCTTCCCCCTCTCTCTCTGCCTGCCTCTCTGCCTACTCTGCCTACTCTGCCTCTCTGCCTATTTGTCAAATTGTGGCTCTCTCTGTCAAATAAATAAATAATCTTAAAAAAAAAAAAAGAAGAAGAAGAAGAAACTACCTCCCAAAATTTTAAAGAAAGAAAAAAATACACACACACACACACACACAAATAAGGGTAAACACAATGAAGGGATGGAATATGACTGTAAAGATGAACATGTAAAAAAAGTTCTAAAAAAGGAGTTGATAAGATAAGTTGGTTGGGAAAAGAAAGAAAAAGAAAGTGGAGAGAATTTTCTCAGGTTGGAGACTAGAACAAACCCTGTGCTAGATTTAGGGTATATTTTGATCTATTAGAAGTTGTATCCCAAAAGTTTTTAGAGGAAAAAACCCTATGTGTATACAAAAAATAAAGTTAGATAAAATGAAGGATAAAATATGACTATAATTATGAAGGTTCAAAAAGATTTTTTTTTTTTTAAGAAAGGTGTTGTTAAGATAAACTTTAAGAATGTGGCCAATTTTCTGTTTCTAGAATTGCTGCTCTTCTTCCCTTCAATCTCCTGTTGGATTTGTAGGTGTTTGGAATGGTTTGATAACTATCTAGCTGATCTCCTGCTACCTGATGACATCTCAGCCTGCTACTCCTCTGCCATCTTGACTCCTCCCCCTAATTGCCATGTAACATATTAATAAAGGCAAAAACAGCATGATCATCTGAGTAGAGGCATAAAAAACATTTAAAAAGTTCAACACCATTCATGATAAAAATAAATACTTGGCAAATTAAGACTGGAAGCAAACTTACATAACCTAATAACGGACATCTATGAAAACTCTATGGCTAGTGTACTTAACATTGAAAGGCTTAATGCTTTTCCTCCTAAGAACGAGGAAACCATGTCTCCTTTTGCCACCTCTGTTCAACATTGCATTTGACATTCTAGCCAGTGCACTAAGGCAAAATAAGGAAAAAATGGAAAGAGAGAGAGAAAGAAAGAAAAGAAAGGAAGGAAGGAAGGAAGGAAGGAAGGAAGGAAGGAAAGAAGGGAGGGAGTAAGGAAAAGAAGAGCAAACATATTAATTGGAAAGGAAAAAGTACACATATCTTCAGATGACACAATGATCTTTTATGATCAAAATTTATACAAGAAATATGAGAATTAATAAATGATTTTCTGAAATAGAGAAAGTACCTTTGATGTGAGTCTAACAATAAGAACATCATTTATGATGGAACCCTTATAGCTGGGCTCATTCACAAATCAAATAATTCTTACCTGGCAAATTTTAACAAATGTTAAGTAAAATATATATGCCAAAACATGGTCAATTAGAAGTCCTCTACTCCAGATTATCAATCAGTTAAAAAGTATGCATCTGATATAGCTCAGATGCTTAAAAAATCAGCAGATTCATTATTTGGGGAATCATAATGTTTTCAAATTTTTTCCATAGTCTATATTTTTAACAGTCTTCCTTTTCTGTTGTTGTCTTGAACTGCTCATTTCTCTTCTTACTAAAATCTTTGTGTAAAAGCCAGTAGAGCTTAGGGCATCTTTTTCCATTTGGAAACTGCTGCAGATAGCAGACAATGGGAATTTGAATTAAAAAAAAATAAAAGCTTTGAGTTTGTTTTTGAAAGTGAATTGCTATTTCAAAAATGAGGCCCAGGAGAGAAAAATGGAACGGAGAAAGTTTTAAAAAAATGGAACAGAGAAAGTTTTAAAAAAAGAATTGCTTCACACTGTTTCTTTCACTTTGAAGAACTTTTTATCTCATTTAAGATTGCTTCAGTAACCTAATTTTTACTCCAGTGGTGAACTCTATTATAAATATTAGCTATCAGCAATTAGTTATATAAAATATACATATTTTAATTGTGAAAACATACTACTATGGTAGAATTTTCCACTTATACATACATAATCACACTTTTAAATGAAATAGTGTTCTATATTTACCTATTCTCTGTGAAACAAATAGATGACTGAAAAAGACATCTATGTTTTTGAAGTACTGGCAGGAATTCTAAAGTGAAACTTTTTAATCTTTTAAACTGACTGCATGAATGTCAGCTAACTAGTTCCTCCTGGGGCTTCCACTAGCCGCTTGACTTCTAGTTAATTTTTCTACCCTTGAAAGTACATCCTCATTAAATGGTATTTGCTGCTAAGCTGCTAAATATGTGACTTTAAATTCAATTCCTTT
This sequence comes from Enhydra lutris kenyoni, assembly GCF_002288905.1. Taxonomy (NCBI): domain Eukaryota; kingdom Metazoa; phylum Chordata; class Mammalia; order Carnivora; family Mustelidae; genus Enhydra; species Enhydra lutris. The sequence goes on along the minus strand of NW_019154141.1, from coordinate 6,025,595 downwards.
TTTTTTTTTTTCCTTTTCTTTTAACTGTCATCAGCTACCTGCTGTTAGCTTTGGACTTGGAGAACCCACTGGCTTGCCATGCAAACAAAATTCTGAAACATGGCTGTTGACTAGTGAGGTTGCTTCTGGCTCCTCTTACGCTTGTTAACTGGTTAGCAGTTTCTTACATTCTTAGAGATTGTAAATTTAATTCATCACCCTATTATTGCTGTTGAATACCTGAAAAAAAATTCTCAAGTTACAAGGAAGAAAGAATTCCCTCTGGATATATTTGTGTCATTAAGTGTAAATGGATAACAGACAAAGAAAGAGTCATCATATGAACCATTCATTGTGACTTACACCTTTGTCCTCTTGTCCTTTAAGGGTCCTGCTGGCTCATGTAATTTTAAATAAGTTTTTTTTTTTTTAGACCAGTTTTAAGATAATAAAAGATCCAATATAAATAGAAGCATTTTATCTCAGTTACTTTTTGATGATAATAGAGACATCTCTCTACTCTTTTAACATTTGGAATTTTGTCTTTAGATGAGATTAAGTAGCAGAAGTAAAATTCTAAAATTATATTTAAACGTTTCAATAGAGGCTATTAGAATAATTCATCAATTCCAAATGACAACATCAAGAGAATATGTGTAAGTATTTGGCTTTGAAAAACAAAATTAAATGACAACAGCAGCAACAACAAAATGAATAATTAGAAGAAATTTCAACTTTTATCCTTAAATGCTTAATGTAAGAGAAATAAGTGAAAATTTTTTCTTGTAATACTCGTCAATGACTAATCTCTTTTGCAGACAAAAATAAGCCAAAAAAAATCTACTGAGGACATTGGACCAGAAAATATGTCAATTTTTTTTCTGCTTTTGATTGATTGGGTTTTTTATGAAATAGTAACATTATTATTTTTTAATACTTCAGTTATTTTACTGACTTACTGGTCAAGGATACAACAGATTTGACTTCTTTCATTCATTTATTAAAAGTTTATGAATACTTGCTCCATACCAGCCATTGTTGTTGTTTCTGGGAATTCAGAGATTATTTAGACATGTTTATGGCTTGTGTGATAGGCCAGCACATTAAAGTGTGTGATTTAATAAGTGGTGTGACTGGTGGAATAAACATCAATCAGAGAACACAGGGGAGGGACATCTAATCTAGCCTTGTGAGTTTGGCATTTATCTGCAATTGTGGAGTCTTTGTTGTAACTACAAATTTCTTAAATGTTTGCTTATTGAAAAGTTGACAGTAATGAATTTAGTAAAGTCGTTGAGTATAAGAGCACTTAGACAATGCAGTTTTATTTCTATATCAGCAGCCAACAAATAGAAAATAAACTTTGAAAAAGATGTCACAGCGTGAGAAAGCTTCACGTTGGTACCAAAGAATAAATCCAGCAAAAAACGTGCAAGACTTCTGTTTTAAAAACTGGAAAACATTATCAAGAAAAGAAGACCTGAATAAATTGGCAGATTCAAAGGCTCAATGTCATAAACATGTCAGTTCTCCCCACATTCATGTATAAAATCAACACAGTTCTGAAAATCAAAATGTTAGTAGTGGGTTTTTTGGGTTTTAGGGTTTTTTTTTGGTATGTGGTTTTTGCTTGTTTATTTGGTTTTTGTTTTTTTGTTTTGTTTTGTTTTTGGTGGAATGAAGGGAAGTGAGACAAACTGACAGCTGATTCTAAAATGTATATGAAAATACAAAAGGCTAAGAATTGCTCTGGCAATCCAGAAGAGCCCAACGTATATGACCAGCTACTGAGACTAATATTCAGCTTCACTAATTAATACAGCATGGTTTGGGCACAAGGATGACCAAATGTTACAGAAGACAGAGACTCAAAATTAGACTCGCACATACATGATCAGTCTGACTCATGTTGAAGGGAGTGCTGCAGTACAGCAGGGAAAGAATGATCATTGTAGGAAATGCCGCCATGTCAATTGGATAGCCACATGGGGAAAAGAAAAGAATCTTGCCTCTTATTTTACCCATGCACAAAATTAATTCCAGGATTATAGATGTACAAGTGATAGTTTCAGTGATTGTTACATAAAACTTTCAGAAGAAAATGTAGAAACATATTTGATAGTTGAAACTAGTAAGGATTTTCTATATAGGAAATAAAAAACCCCAAAATGTTGAATATAACCTTATTAAAATAAAATAAAAAAAAATGCTCATTAAAAGAGACCACTAGAGGGTGGAAAGGCAACTTCAGAGTGCGAGATTCAGGTGTGGAGTCCAATATTCATATCCAGAGCAGATCAAGAACTCCCACAAACCAATTGGGACAGGTACCATAGATATCATCTGTATTCTATCAATTTATGTTTTTTTCTCACAAAAGAACTGTAGATATAATCAATTAATGTGTTCATTGGTATTCCCTGTTAAGGATATTAGTTTCTACAGATTCTTTAGCCAACCACAGAATTAATGATCTGCCTTTCTGCCATTTGTATCTATCTGCCTGCCTGCCTGTTTCTGTCCATCGATTGATCGCTCGATCGATTGATCCAAACATACTTGAAGGACAGTTTTTTATAGTTTACCTAAATATGTATTAAATACAAAAATATATTTTGAATTGTATATTCCTATACAACTGTCTGCTTATTATAACGTGAATTGTATGTTGAATTACTCCAAATATAGTTACACAAGAGTACTTTACTAGAGAAAGAACTTAATTTACAACCCTATTTGACAGGGACTGCCAGATGTCCATGCCTGCTTTCTTATTCATAGAGCCCTGATTTTATTTAGGGCAACATTAGACACAGTTTTAAAACTGCAGTTTCTCACCTTGCAGGTGGAGCTTACTTTTTAATGTAGTTGCAGTGAATGAGACACAACAGCATAATTAATTTGCTATTGACAGGAACTTGCAGGAAAGCTCCTTAAAAGGGTATTCAGCTCAGCTATAGGACCCTTTGCCCTTCCCTTCCCATATGTTCAGAGCTGTAGAAGCCATTTTGCAACTATTATGGGAAGGCTGAATTGCAGAGACCTTAACCCTGACATCTTTGAACTGCCAGGATAGCGGCCTGTTTCTGAACTTGTGGCACAAGGAAAACATAAAGGGCCTGTGTCATTTAAGCTCTGCATGGTCACTTGGGTTTTCTCTTCCGTTTAGCCAAGTACCGAATGCCTGAGGCACCAGAGGAGGAAAACACCCCCCAGCCCGCCCCTTCCGTCTTTAAACACTAAACGTTTGCAGAAATACACCCAACCCCTTTTTGCTCTGAAGTTGACCACCAAGTTTTACTCCTAGGTTTTCTTGAAGCCAGAGTTACACAATAAAGGAGTGCTGTTGTTGTTATTTTCCTAACACTTGAAGTTGAACGGAATGTGGAATGATGTATGAGGAAGCAGAATCTTTTGTATCTATGGCAACTGAGAACACTGTTTTTATACAAACTAAGTATTTTACAAGACTTTTTAAATTGTTTTGTTAAATTATTGAAGGAAAATGGAATGGGGCCTTGCATTTTCGGTCAGTATTATCTAAAATGACACGCATTTTCATTTTCTTGTATCAGTTATTTACTTTGAATTTGTTTTAATGTTTAGGTATAAAAGGTCTTTTCGTGTGTTTTAAATTCGTACCTGTTTTGATTATAGAAGAGGATTTTGTTTTTTCTTGAAGATACTCTATTTTTTACAAGCTTTGAGTACATAAAACATTTAGTTTTTATTTTAAATTCTAAATATTTTAAATATTTAAGTATTTGTTATTTACTTTTAATAGTCAATTTGTGCCGAGATAAAATAAGAACTTGAAATCAACTTCATGTGAAGATCTGTCTTAAAAGTACTAAATAAACCAGATCTTCCCTCCTTGATGTACCTTCTCTTTTTTCCATCCCCTTTTGCTTTTGCGAATCATTTTATTCATCCTTGAGGATTTAATGCATATTTATTCTGCATACCATACCAATTAATAATTAAAATATAAAAGAATTATAAATCATAGTTCCTTTTATTTGGTAGCTCATGATCTAGATGAATAAACAAAGCTCACACATTTGAAACACTCCTTCCGTATTATAGAGAGAAACACAGCTTGCTATGAAAATAGATGTTGAGTCCTTGAATGTAGAGAGAAGGAAGGCACTTATGTCAGTTGGTGGGATTAAAGAATACCTCACAGAGAGGAGAGGAAACTTGAGTCAGCCTTGAAGACTATCAGTTTGGGTGAGGGAAAACACAAAAGGGTTTTCCAGAGAGTGCAAAGAGCAAAAGGCTAGGATCAAGAACAGACATGGCTTGTTTGGGAAAAGCCAAGGATCTTGGAGTATAGGGAGCGCGGACTGCTGAGGACAAGCTAAGGAGCCTTTTGCTTGAGGTCTGATGTGAAAACCACTGAAGGAAAGAGAGCCTTGAAACCCACATCTTGAGTTAGAAACAAAAGAAAACAAAGTGTACTTGAGTAATTCCTTAGTAAATTTATTCATGGCCACAATACCGACTACCTGTAGATCAATAATCTTTTAATTCTGATCATTGAATTTGGAAGCCAATGACTTAGTATTAGGGTTGCACCCTTTGGATTTTTACAAAGAAGTAGGCTAAATTTCATGCTGTAGTTTAGATACTTCAGACCTGGGTATGAGAAGCAGAATCTGGAATGGGCTGTTGGATAGCACAGCAGTGAGTGGCCATATTTTGTTCTCATCCAGTGTGACCGGGTGCTCTTCACTGAACAGCTTTGTTCCTAGAGCCTTACAGTTTAATCATGTCTGAGTAAATGCATTAGAATTTTTTTTTTAATTTAAGATGAAAAACTGAAGGAAGGACTTTTAGGGTTCATTTCCCCTAATATTCATGTTTTGTCCAATCCTAGCAGTTACCAAAAGGTAACCCGCAAGAGAGCATTGGATACAAGCTGGGGAAAAAAAAAAGAAAGAAAAGAAATATCTCAACCTATCAGTGCAGCAGCAGAATAATAAATAATATAAAGTAGCCAGTGGTAAGATGATTGTCACATTAACTGACAGTTGTCTCAAGAAAAACATCTTCTGAGACAAAATCAAATCAGGGGAAGAAAGACAAATGAAAAACTGTACTAGGAATACAAGGTATGATTTTCATATTATAGGAAGCGATTTTTCATTCCTATCTGTAAGAATATTTCTTTCTTGGCACATATAAACAAGAATCTGGCAAGAGCAGAGATAATCATACATTATCTCTAATTTTGTGTGTGACAGAAATGTCAGATTCAACATGATCTTGTATGTTATCGAAACTCTCGCACTATTAAATGTTGAAAATTACTTATTCATCAAATCTCAAACTTAGTTTCATACATTTGGTTTGCCTTTTTTCTTTTTCTTCTTCATTTGACTACTGAGGCCCTATAGGTGACAGGCAGGGGGCTAAATCGTTGGGATACATGGGTGAACGTGGAGTTACTTTACCATGGGTGAGGCAGACATTAAAATGAGCCCTAAGGAGTAAGTAAGTTGTATAGTATACTTGAAGGTGATATGTCCTGTGATAAAAAGGAACAGTAGATCAGGGCAAAGGAGACTGTGACGACTGGGAGGTGGGCTGCAATTTAAATAGGCTGGTCAGGGAGGCTTCAGTACAAAGATGACATCTAGGCAGAAACTTGACTTTGAGAAAGAAGCCATGTGACCATCTGAGGGGAAGCTGCTGGACACCAAGGCAAGAGCATCTCTGGCATGTCTCCAGCCCAGCAAGGAGGCAGGTGGGCTGGAGTGGTGGTGGTTATATAGAGTAGCAGAGATGAATGGAGAGAGGTACCTAGGATTAGATCATGTGAGACCTCATGGAATATGGCATAGTGTTTGACTTTTAATTTTTTCTATAATAACACCTTTATTAAGATATAATTCACATATGGGATGCCCAGGTGGCTTAATTAGTTAAGTGTCCCAACTCTTGTTCTCAGCTCAGGTCTTGATCTCAGGTGAAATTAAGCCTCGTGTTACCCAGCATGGAGCCTACTTAAAAAATTTTAAAAGGGATATAATTCACATACAGCAATTAATTCATTATATGTGTACAATTGAATCATTTTTAATATATTCACAAATTGTGTAACCATTAGCACAATCAATTTCTTAAAAGATTCATTCATTTGTTTTAGAGAGAGCATGAGCAGGAGGGGCAGAGTGAGATGAAAGGACAGAGGGAGAGGGAGGGGCAAGGGAGAGGGAGAGAATCCCAAGCAGACTTCCACACAGCCCATGGAGCCTATCTTGGGGCTCCATCTCATGACCCCAAGATCACAATCCAAGCTGAACCCAAGAGTCGTTGCTTAACTCACTGTGCCACCAAGGCACCTCAGCACAATCAATTTTAAATTACCATTGCCCCCAAAAGAAATCTGATACCCTTTAGCAGTCAGTGCCCACCCCCCAATTCCCTCTCACCCTAGGCAACCACTAGTCTGCTTTCTGTTTCTAAGGATTTGCCTTCTGGATATTTAATCAAATGGAATCATATAACACATAGTCTTTTGCAACCATCTCCTTTCACTTAGCATAGCACTTACAAGGTTCATCCATGTTATAATGTTATAACATGTATTAGTATTTCATTCCTTGTTGTGGTTGAATGATACTCCTATGTATGGATAGACCTCTTTTTGTTTATCTGTCATCCATTGATGAACATCTGGGTTATTTCCTCTTTTTGGCTAATGAATAATGCTGCTACAAACATTTGTACACAAGTTTTTGTGTGGATGTGTGTTTTAATTTCTCACTGAGGAGTGGAATTCCTGGCTCATATGGTAACCGTGTTTATCCTTTTGAGAAACTGCCAAACCATCTTCCATTTCACATTCCCACCAGCAGGGTATGAGGGTCCTGATTTCTCCACATCTTCACCAACACTTGATATAATTGGTCTGGATTAAAGCATCCTTTGATAGTGGGTATGAAGTGGTATGTCATTATTGTTCCAATTTGAAATTGCCTAATGGCAGTGATGTTGGCATCTTCTCAGATGCTTATTGGTCATTTGTGTATCTTCTTTGGAGAAGATACCTTTTCTGTTCCTTTGCCCATTTTAAAATCGAGTATAATTGCCCATTTATTACTGGGCTGTAAGCATTCTTTATATACTCTTGATACAAGTCCCTTATCACGTATATGGCTTGCAAATATTTTCTCCCCTTCAGCACATGCCAAGGCCTTAAAAATTCTTGTTGAATATTTGAATGCTCAGAAGTATATTTCCATTACAATGTTATTATAACATTAGAGTTTAATAAAGTATGTACAGTATTAATTTCCCTGGCTTAAACTATTAAATATATGTAAATAAATTGATATAGCTTTCATTTTCTTATCGTTTTTAAGTTCACCATTATGATTGATAAAGGGGATTTAAAATCTGCCATTTTAATGAATAGACAAATTACAAAAGCATGAAAAATAAAAAAATTTAAAAATTTAAAAATTAATTTTTTGTTTAAAAATATATTTGATTTTTAAATCTTATAGATGGAAAAAGTGGAAGCAGATCTAACTAGATCCAAGTCTCTTCGTGAGAAACAATCAAAGGAGTTTTTATGGCAGCTGGAGGATGTCAAGCAACGATATGAACAGCAGGTTGGTCTTTCATTTTGATGATGCCATTGAATTTTTAAATGCATTTATAATCTCTCTTTTAAAAATCTTGTGGCATCTATCTGGCTTAGTTGGTGGAGCATGTGACTCTTGATTTGGGGTTGTAAGTTTGAGACCCACATTGGGTATAGGCAATAAAATAAAACCTTAAATATCTCATTATAACATCAAATCCTTGCACAATGATGATATTACTAAGAATGTTATTACTGATATATGTGAATCATTTAAAGCAAAATGTTTCAGTAAAATCCAGCAATAGGATGTTAGCTCTTCACTGAAGTCTATTCCAATGATTTGTTAATCTGCATGTTTAATTGAAGCATTTATTGTGATTCTTGTGTCCTTCTCTTCCTGTCAGAGCAGAAGTCTGACTTGTTCATTTATTTAAGAAGTAGTTTTGGGTACCTACCATGTCCTGATTCTGGGCAGAGCAGTAAGTTAGACTGACAATGGTCCTTTTCTCACAGTGCATATACTACATTATTTTATAATAATTTTTAAAAATTTTTTATTTAAATTTAATTAACATATAGTGTATTATTAGTTTCAAGGGTAGAATTGAGTGATTCATCAGTTACATATACTCCCAGTGCTCTTATATCACATGCCCTTCTTAATGCCCATCACCCAGTTATCCTATCCCTGCTACCCACTTCCCCTCCAGGAACCCTCAGTTTGTTTCTTATAGTTAAGAGTGTCTTATGGTTTGCCTCCCTCTCTGTTTTTATGTCATTTTATTTTTCATTCCCTTCCCCGTTGTTCACCTGTTTTATTTCTTAAATTCCACATATGAGTGAAATCATATAATTATCTTTCTCTGATTGACTTATTTCACTTAGCATAATACTCTCTAGTTCCATCCATGTCATTGCAAATGGCAGGATTTTATTTGTTTTGATGGCTGAGTAGTATTCCATTATATACATATGGCACTTCTTCTTTGTCCATTCATCTGTCAGTGGTCATCTGGGCTCTTTCCTTATTTTGGCTGTTGTGGACATTGCTTTATAAACATTGAGGTGCATGTGTCCTTTGAATCACTATGTTTCTATCCTTTGGATAAATACCTAGTAGTGCAATTTCTGGGTCATCGGGCTTCTATAAAGAACTTATCAAACTCAGTACCTAAAGAACAAAAAACAATCCAGTTAAGAAATGGGCAGAAGACATGAACAGACATTTCTCTGGAGCAGATATCCAAATGGCTAACAGAGCATTTACTGAATTTGGGAAGGCAGCCAGGCCATTAATAAAAAACAAGACAAAACAAAACACAAAATAATTTGGAAGTGATTTCTGAAGGAGAAAGAAGGTGTGTACAGAAGCCTTGTCGGGTGGAGGTGGGAAGGGGATTACCAGCATTGATGGATGGTCAGGGAATCCCTCCTAGCTGGGGAGCTTTGTGCTAAGAATCTTGAAAACTCTGGGTGAGCTAGCCATGAAGTCTCATGAAGTATTCTAGGCTGGGGGAACAGAGAGTGCAAGGATCTGAGATGACAGCAAGTTGGAAGTGTTCAAGGAATGAAAATGGCAGAAAAGACCGGTTCAGCACAAGTGTGGAGGTGAAGGTTCCAGGTGTAGGTGAGGGGGTGAGAACTCGGCTTGGGCTAGGACCAGGATGTCTGGGGCAGCGTAAGAGGTTTGGATTTTGTTCTCAGTGCTCTGTGTCTTATTTATTCTATAAAAAATTTTTATTTTCATCTTCTCTAAAAATGTATTCCTGCTAATTCTTAGAATATTCAAGGTGGTTATTAATTTTTACTTGTTTGTTTAATTTGCTTGCCTTGTTTCCTTAACATCTGGAAAAATGTTAATTAGCTTAATCACTAAGTTAAGAAAATTTTTTTTTCTAAAGACAATATTTGAACCTTTTTATTCTAAAAACTTGAGTAATTTTTTTATTATTATATTTGCAATTCCTTATAAGTGGCTAATACATCAAAAACTAATTAATCCCTTGTGATTACTAAATTGAATCCTACTCCTAAGTGTAGCAATTAGGGCCTCAGTTGAGTTCCATGAAAAGGAAATCTGATCTGACATGTGACCCTATGGCTGTGTGTTGTTGTCATTCACTTATCATAAAATGTTGGTAAAAATACCTGAGTTACTTTCATAATGATGGTGTGAAGTTTGCAAATTGGTCCTTCTTTGTTATTTGTATTATCTGCCTTATCTTGCTCCATTCTGTCTGCGCAAATCATGCCCGGGTTTCAAGACTTGCTTCCTGCTCCAACACTTACCTAAAATGTCTTGTGACCTTTCTGGCCTGTACCCATTTCTTCCTTCTCTGAAATTATGGCATTAATCATCTCATTATTCTGTACACTTAAATCAGTTCTTGTATTGTAAGATATCATATAGAGTTCTTTTTTCCCAGAATGGAGTGTAGTCTACAAGGGAACGGAAACTTTCTCTTCTATTTCTTCCAACCTCTATTACATTATGTTTCTGTGACTGAGTTGATATTATTAGAAATACATGATAGAATTCATTGCATTGTTTAATAATTAATTGGATTGGGAAGTGGGGATAAGAAGGAAACCAAGATGACCAAATATAAATAAGAATTTTTTTAAAGACTTTATTTATTTATTTGACAGAGAGACACAGTAAGAGAGGGAACACAAGTAGGGGGAGTGGGAGAGGGAGAAGCAGGCTTCCCACCGAGCAGGGACCTGACGTGGGGCTCAATCCCAAGACCCCAGGATCACGACCTGAGCCGAAGGCAGATGCTTAATGACTGAGCCACCCAGGTGGCCCTATAAATAAGAATATTAAGGAAGAGCAAAAAGTGTTACATATTATTGTGCTTTAGTTATGAGGTATAATTGAGATCATTTGGGGATTAAAAGCAATATTAAAAGCAAAGATAGAAACAAGAAAAATGTCAGTTCCTCTGAGTAAGCTGGTAGAGGAACAGGGAAGAGAGGAAACCCAGCAAGTTAAAAACCGTTTCTATGACACAGATATGACTGAGCAGCTATTGTGTTTCAGGGTGAGTATAAGGGGAAGAAGCATTCTCTTTAAGACTTTTAAAAATTACATTTTCAGGTGTGTATGGTAGGCTCAGTCTGTTGAGCGTCTGACTCTTGGTTTCAGCTCTGGTTGTGTCATGATCTCAGGGTTGTGAGATCAAGCCCCAAGTTGGCCTTTGCGCTCAGTGAAGAGTCTGCTGGACATTGTGTCCCTCTCCTTCTGCCCCTTCTCCCCTTCCTCTGCCTCTCACCCCCCATTCACTCGCTCTGTCTCTCAAAAAAATAAATTTTTAAAATTATATTTTCATTTTGATGATAACCTTGTAGATGACAAATTTCTTTTTTTTAATATTTTGTTTATTTATTTGACAGACAGAGATCACAAGTAGGCAGAGAGGCAGACAGAGGGGGGGGGAAGCAGGCTCCCTGCTGAGCAGAGAGCCCAGTACAGGGATCAGTTCCAGGACCCTGAGATCATGACCTGAGCCAAAGGCAGAGGCTTACCCCACTGAGCCCCCCAGGCACCCTGTAGATGACAAATTTCTAATCAAAAAGCCAAATGACTTCAGTGCCTGATTTGCTTTTATTTTGTGATTGATTTGGCACAACTCGGGCTTTTTAAAGTTGGGCACATAAGAAAAACCCACCATGGGAAATTAGTATTTGACTAAATAAAAATTATTTTAAGTTAAAACAAATACTATTTGCAATGAATGTGATAGGCAAGGAATGATTCTCTTATGAAATTGGTAAATTTATAACAAATAAAAATAATTAGCATATAAAATAATTAGCACAAATCATAAGAAAATCATTACTGTCCCAACAAATGTCCTGGCAAAGGACAGAAACAGATAAGAAACAAATTGAATAAATGACCATGTAAAAACATCTCCAGCCTTATATTAATAAAAATGCAAATTAGAATTAAAAATGATATACCTCTAAGTTGGCAAAAGTTTAGTGAAATTTGTACTTCATATATTGCTGATGGCATTTAAATTAATGCAGCCTTTTTGGAGAGAATTTTGGCAGGATCTACCAAGAGTCATAAGAAGTATTTATACCACTAACCCAATTATTTTTAATCTCAGAAATATTCAAACAATAATGTTAATTATTTTTTAGGTGATGGAATCATGGTTGATGCTTTTTCTATACTCCCTACTTTCCACATTGTGATTGGTTTTTTTTTTAAAGATTTTTAAAAAATTTATTTGACAGAGATCACAAGTAGGCAGAGAGGCAGGCAGAGAGAGGAGGGGAAGCAGGCTCCCTGCTGAGCAGAGAGCCCAATGTGGGACTCGATCCCAGGACCCTGGGATCATGACCTGAGCCGAAGGCAGAGGCTTTAACTCACTGAGCCACCCAGGCGCCCCATGACTGTTTTTTTTAATGTGACAATCATGATTTAATTTAAAAATATACTTACACAGTGATGAATCACTAAATTCTACACCTGAAACCAATTTTACCATATATGTTAACTAACTTGAATTGAAATGAAAACTTGAAAAAGAAATACACTTACATAAACTTGTTTGAAAGAATTTAAGTTTCAAAGACTTTTCTCAGAATGATAGTTTTAAAAATCTACCAAAGTTTTGTCTTTGTATAGTCTTGCTTAAAAATAGTTAATAAGGAAAATTATTTTTTTTAAAGAATTGATACTATTAATAGAAACGGCATGCTGTTGGGATGCCTGGGTGGCTCAGTCGGTTGGGCATCTGACTCTTCATTTCAGCTCAAGTTATGATCTCAGGGTTGAGGGATTGAGTCCCGTGTCCAGCTCCATGCTGGATGTGGAGCCTGTTTAAGATTCTCTCTCTTCCTTTCCCTTTGCCCTGCTCATGCTCTCTCAAAAAAAAAAAAAAAAAGGCAAAGAAAGAAAGAAAGAAAAAGGTGGGGGGCACCTGGGTGGCTCAGTCAGTTAAGTGTCATGATCCCAGGGTCTTGGGATTGAGTCCCACATGGCGCTCCCTGCTCAGCAGGGAGCCTGCTCCTCCCTCCGCCTCTGCCTCTGCCCCCCACCCTCTGTCTCTCATGAATAAATAAATGAAATCTTAAAAAAAAAAAGGAAAGAAACTGCCTGCTGTTGCTTTAATTTTTCTGTACTTCATTTTCATGAAAAAGGGATAAATGGGACAAGTGTCATGCAAATGTGTGACACGAATTTTTTAAAAAACTCACACAAGAATCTCTCAGATCTTGGTGATTTCACCCATTTTATTCTTCTTATATCTATAGGCATGTTCATTAGACTCGGTGTTGAGATTGAAGATTCCAGGCAGTAACTCACTAGGGAAAGACAAAGGCAAGAGGAATATGAGCCAGTAAATTTTAGGAGAATATTTATTAATGTGATAATATACCAACTTTTTAAGACCCTTTCTGGCAGAAAATTTTATTAACTGGAACAGTATTCCCCCAGACCACTCCAAGTTGTTAAGATTTTTACTGTGAAAGTTTATCATGAGAAATGATAGGCGTATAGCTGTGGTCACTACAAGCTAGCACAAGTTCACTAAAAATGAAGCCGATTAAACTAAGCTCATTTCCTTCTTTGAATGGGGGTTCAGGCTGGTAGATAAGGCAAGTAGTGCTGGGCTTCACTGAGCCATCTGGTAAGGTCCTTCATGAAGCTGATGTGGGAAAACACGGTTTAGGTATTGGTGCATTTTATATGGCTACGTGATGGTTCAAAGGGCCATCTCTGAATGACCAATTATCAACTTGAAGTAAGATTTCTCAGTGTTCCCGTCACTGGATGATGAGACAGACCTAAATTTCCCTGCTTCCCTAGAGCTCAGAGGAGCGGTTAACAAGTAAAGCATGAAAACCAGTACTCTGAAGCTTTAAACATTTGAAATTAAGATGATTAAATTTATTAGGATTGAACACAAAATCCTATGCTTAGATTTAAAAAATTATTGGGAAAAAACACAAGGCAGGGTGGGGTGGGTGAGGAGTATAAAGGGTGGAAACAGCGAGGCCGACAGAAAAACATGCCTGGGATGATGGCTTAATGGGCCCAGTGCACTGTTTCCATATCAGGTCACATAAGGAATATGTCCATTCTGGTCACTACATTTTAAGTAGGACACTGGCAAAGCTGTGTTCAAATGAAAGTCTCCAGAATATAGAAAGACTTGGAACTCGGTCAGAGAAATTATTTAAAGGAATTTGGCCAAGAGAAAATAAGACTACGGAGAATAGCATATCTATTGGTTCTTAAATTCAAGGTCTGCCATCTAGGAAATAGTAGGATCAGTCAATGTGGGAATATCCCAGTAGCCAGCAGTTAGAAGGACCGGCTCGGGGCCACGTACTGCTTTCTGGGTACGTGTATGAGTTCAGCCACCTCCCCCCGCACAGCGGTCTTGTGAGGCAGAGACCATTGTGTCTTTTTTTTTTTTTAATAAGATTTTATTTATTTATTCGACAGAGAGAGAGATCACAAGTAGGCAGAGAGGCTGGCCGAGAGAGGGGGAAGCAGGCTCTCCACTGAGCAGAGAGCCCGATGTGGGGCTCGATCCCAGGACCCTGATGTCATGACCTGAGCTGAAGGCAGAGGCTTAACCCACTGAGCCACCCAGGCGCCCCGAGACCGTCATGTCTTATCCCCATCTTCTAGATGTAGGAACTGAAGCACCTCCTCTTAAGGGACCTGACCAAGCTCCCACACCCTTAACAGGTGACAGAATCAGACCCTGGTCCCCAGCCATGCTCCTATCCTCCACTCTAAACAGACTCCCCTTGCCCTTCCCAGAGGCAAAAATGGAACCCCTGTGTAGATAATACTGGGAGGCATATTTTGAGTCATTTCAAAGTCATTCTTTCCTAAAGAACTATTCAAATGTGCAGCGGTTTATCCTGGGAGAAAGTAAGTTTGAAGTAGCCCTTGGGAGTGTTGTAGGGGGACGCTGTGCATTGGGGGGGCTGGCCTACCGCTGAGGTCCCATTTGAAACCAGTGTTCTGTGATTGTCTGTTCTTTTGCCTGATGAGACACTCAGCCTGTGTGTGTATCTTGCAACAGATGGAGAGATCTCTGGCCCCCCCACTGACCCGTTTATTTACCTACCTGTCTAGCTGGATGTCCTTCAGGGCTTCTGCCTCCTTCTCAGCTGCCATTTTGTGCAAGTGTGACGACGTCTCTCTTACTCTGTCTGACTTTTCTATAAAATGTGAAATACACGGGAAGAGGACGTAGACTCCTGTCACCCAGGCCCCTGTCTCCACTCAGCCCGGGGTGGGTGATCCTGGGGTGGTCAGCCAGGGCCAGGTGGTGTGTGAGGCCGCATACAGGCTTCCTGGAAGCTTGGAGTCACTTGGTTATTTTGTGGGAAAGCGAAGCAGTTTTACTACTGAGGTAACAATCATATTAAAACAAACAGAGACTTTCCTGTTTTGAAAAATGCACAGTTCTCATGAATTTTTGAGATGAAATAGGACATTTCAAAGAAACCTCCAGCTTGCAGAGTCTGCTTCGGGCTATGCCCTCAGATAGCCCAGAGGGGTGCTATTTGTTTTCACTGCTGCTGGGGGTACTTTGGTGGAAAAGTTTAGAAGCACTTATCTGGCCTCATCCTCCCATTTGATAATGAGGGAATTGCCATCCAGAGGAAATGAATGACTTGTGCTTTTGGGGTCTCAGTTTCCTTATTCGGTTTTCATTTCTGAGCCTCCTCCTGTATAGGAAGCATCATGCCAGGAACTGAAATGAAGTGAAAAAAGCAAAGTGGTATTTTAAAATATTTTTGCCAGAATGCAGGCATAACGTGAGCAGATGTGGAGAGAAAAACATCAAATGCATGCGCTAAACACTCACACAAATATCCTGTAAAGCCCAAGCTTTCATCAAGATTTCCTGTTTCTTTCCTGTATAACCCATTGGAACAAAAAGACAATTCTAATTGTCTGCACAAACCTCATTCAAGCTGGAAACAAACAACAAACCAGGCATGCTAGGATTTCCTGAACTATGGAGATTTTTTTGGCAATCCCATCGTATCATTCTTTAGTCTTCTATTTTATATCTTCTCTTTTCACTACAAAGCCTTTAAAGGGAAATGTAGTTCAACAGATAAACAAGTGGTCAAATTCTCGGGAAAGAATAAATACTTATTGTTAATGATCATAAAAAACACTGAAGGGACCAGCTGCTTACACGTTACTCTTATTTGAAACTTCAAAGTATTTTGGTAGCAAAGACAGGGTAAAGATGAGACAAATTATGCAAGATAAATAGTTGGGAAGTTTTAGGATCAGTTGAGATATTTAATTAGCAGATAGCATGCAATTCCCAATTTTCCCCTGTAAATATTTCAGTTACCTTGATTTTTTAGGTAACATAGTCTAAAAATATGGGTATACTTAAAGCAGGCCTCCTTTTCCTAGTTGTTTGTTTGTAACTTTTCTCATCTAGGTTAAAACAAATGGCACTTTTATATGGAGTGGGAATTAAGTGGGGAAAGATGAACACAGTTCTTTTCAAAAACTGTGGTATGAAGTATATATGTTGTGTTTCAGGGATACTTCATTTTAAAGATGTTTCTTATGGGGCACCTGGGCGGCTCAGTCACTTAAGCATCTGTCTCAGGATTTCAGCTCAGGTCATGATCTCAGGGTTGTGAGATCAAGCCTCACGTTGGGCTCTGTGCTGGGTGTGGAGCCTGCTTAAGATTATTTCTCTCCCTCCCCTTCGGGACCTGCCCGCACCTCCCCCTGCCCTGCTCATGTGCTCTCTCTCTTAAAAAAAGAAAAGAAAGTAAAGTAAAAGCTACAAAAAAATAAAAAGATTTCCTAGGTAGTGATATGGCTGATTGATGATTCCCATTCCCTAGATACCTCAGAAGTCTGCAATAGAAGCAGTGTCTTTCCAATCATTTGTTAGTTAACACATGTTTATTGAGCACCTACTTTGTGCTAACCATTGTCCCAGTGTTTAGGATGTGGCATGAACAAAATAGCATCTCTGCTCTTATGGTAGAGGAGACAACAGTGATACCTCTCTCTCTCTCTCTCTCTCTCCCCCAAAAGTAAGGTAAGGTAATGATAATTGCTATGAAAGGATAAGGTGTTCAGAGTGAAGGGCAATTTTATATAGGGTTGTTGTTTCACGTAAGGTGTTATTTTAGATGTGGCCTGTGAAAGGCTCTGAAGAAGTAATACTCAAATTAAAACCTTCATGAAGGGAAGGAGGAAACTATATAAAACTTGGAGTAAGGAAAGAATATTTTGTGCAGAGAGAATGGATTGGTATGTGACTGGAATGGAGTGAGTTAGGGAGAGAGTGTTAGGAGTCAAGGTTAAGCTGTGGGCAGCTTATATCAAGTCTATGGACTGTGGTGGAAAGTTTAGGTTTTCTTCTGAGTGTGACAGAAAGCCATTGGAGCATTTGAGCAAAAACCGGTCTGAGTTTCAAAAAGATTTCTCTAGGGTGCCTGGGTGGCTCGGTGGGTTAAAGCCTCTGCCTTCGGCTCAGGTCATGATCCCAGGGTCCTGGGATCGAGCCCCGAATCAGGCTCTCTGCTCAGCAGGGAGCCCGCTTCCCCCTCTCTCTCTGCCTACCTTTCTGCCTGGTTGTGATCTCTGTCTGTCAAATAAATAAATAAAAATCTTAAAAAAAAATAAAGACTTCTCTAGTTGGTGTGTGGAGCGTTGTCAGGGATGTGGGGTCAGAGGCCTAGTTAGGAGAGATAGCAGGCATCTGTTGAGAGATTACCATGGCTTGGACCTGAGGGCTGTGTTGGGGATAATGGCACGTGGTCAGATTGGGATGTGGATGTATTTGGCAGGAAGGACTTGTTAATGGATGTGAAATGGAGTGTGAGGGGCAAGAGGGAACTCAAGCGGGACTCATCAGTTTTCCGGCTGAACAACCAGGTGAATGGTGGTGACAGACATGGACCCGTGAGTAGAGAGAGAAGAGAAAGGAAGTCCCAGCACTCAGCTCAGGGTCACTATGGTGCTTAGAGATGGGGAAGAGATGGAGGAAAAACAAGAGACTGGGAAGGAGTAGCCAGTGAGGGAGCAGGGAAACTGAGAAGGTCTGGTTTCACATAACTCATGTGCAGCAAGTGTTTTCCGAAGGAGTAAGTGAGCAGCCAGTTGTTTCAGGGGCTGCCAACAGGGGAAGTTAGATGGCGACTGAGAACTGACCATTGGATTTGGCAAGAAGGCCTCTCGCCACCTTGTCAAGGCCAGTTTCAGTGGAATGTGGGAACAAAGCCTGTGTAGACTGAGAATGGGATACGAACATCCCGTTTGAGGAGTTTTGAAAGAAAGGGGAGCAGAAAAATGAGGTGGAAGCTTGAGGGATATGTAGGGCCAATGGAAAGTTCTTAGAAAATGAGGTAAGTACAAATGTTTGTTTGTCGATGAGCATGATCTATTGGAGAAGAAAATGGCGATGAGGTAGGCAGCGGTGGGATAATTGTGGGAGCAAGGGCTTGATTTGGCAAGAGAGGATGGCGTGGTGCAGAGGACAGGGCTGAGGTGACAACGAGGACAGCCACCCACTCGAGTCACAGGAAAGGCAGAGACTAGGCAGGTAGACACGTCAGTTGATGACAAGGAAGATGAAGTAGTTCCCCTCTGACTGCTTCTGTTCGACTGTTCCTGAATGCCACCTGTTCCATTCAAAACGATAAGTGATCATGGAGCCTTGGAGTAGGTGATGTGTGGAAAGTAAAAAGAAAGTAAAAGGATAGGCCATATTTGGAGGAGTTTATAGCTTGGTTGATTTGCTTGTCTTTCTAAATTCCATACTAGCCAGGAAACTGGTGATTTTTGTATTTCCTATCGTTCAGCAGCCGTGATGTGCCAGGTCAAGAAAACTGAATGTGTTTTAGGGGAACAGATAGAAGGTGAAATAAATTAAAACTAAAATGTACAGTGAAGACATGTTTTTCCCCAAAATGTTGAACTCTATCTAAGAGGGTGAATTCTTAGTTAATGAATTTTCTCAAGTTGAACAGCTTGAATTGACCGTCATTAAATGACGAAGAAAAAGCGTGAAGGATTTGACTCCCTGAACAAATCCTGGGTTTTCATTGAGATCTGGCAGATAAACACACAGAAAATAGTAGCTAGTTTTTCAAAAAGTAATAAAGCTTAGGGTCATTATTGCCACTCACGCCCTGTGGGTGGCAGGTGACTGTTTTAAAGTGTTGAAGGAGACTGCAGAGAAGTGTCCTAGCTTCCCACCCCCACGGCCTTCCCGGCATTGGCATTCCTCCGTGACCGCTGCTGCACTTCCGGCCTTCTCCCCTTGTGCCTCCTTGAGCTTCCGGAGCCTCAGCAGCCACGTGTCGAAGGCTGTCGAAGGCTGTCGAAGGCTCACTGGAGAGGAAAGGGAGAACCGGCTCTACATGCTGGCCAGTCCTTGTTCCGTCTCAGATAGTAGTTAGCTCCGCTATATTGTGTTCTAAAAAAGAGAACTTGCATAACTAAACTGAACTGTTGACAAAGAGATTTCATAGATGGGTTTTCTTGTTGTAGTGGATATCATCTAGGCCTGGAGCCACATGGCCACCCACTAATGACAAATTCTTCTCCTGCTCTTGACACTCTGATGACTTTTTGCTATTTGCGGGGGATGGGGCCATGCCTAGTCAGACTGTACTGTGCATTTTCTGTGCTGACTTGTGCTTAATTTTTACTCTGACTCCAAAAGCTCAGAGCAGATTTATATATGTCCTTAGGTTTATCTTTTTTTTTTTTTAAGTTTTTATTTGGATTCTGGATGAGTTGACATGTAGCCTGTTAGTTTCAGGTGTGCAATGTCATGATCCAGCTGTTCTACACATTACTCAGTGCTCATCGTGATACGTATACTCTGACTCCCCGAAAACTCCTTGTTTTTTTTTTTTAATGTCTCATTCTTTATTTAAAAAGAAAAAATTTAAATTTTTACTAATTTAAAATACTAAATACTAAAAAAATATTTTACTAAAACATAAGATTTACAGAAATTTCCAGAAAGCCATACAAAATGGTCACAAGCTTTTTCTTGAAGGAAGGATTCTACATTTGACAGCAAAGTCACAATGTTATTAGTGAGGGTTGTGATGTTTGTTTAATGTTCCCATTTTGGTTCAAACAATCAAGCCTGACCAACTATAGCATCTAAATAAAGTTAGACATGGCTAGAGAGCATATTCGAAAGAACTGGTTAGCTCCTTTTAACCAGTGCAATTAGATCACCATAAAAAGGGGGAATGGAGCCCATAAAATTAAAGTAAAACTTCTCCCCTTCAAAAAAAAGTAATAAAGAAAAACACGCACACCCCTGCAGCTAACCCTGAGCACTACCTTCATTCACAGTGCTTTACACTTAAATCAGGATGGGGAAAATGAATAAAAGCAGAGAAGAGCCACTGCTTTTAAAGGTTTCACAACAATCCAGATGGTACTTCTAGCCTCTGCTCATGCTTTACAACAGGGAATCAGGACAAGACATAGATTCGGTAATGTGTATTTAATCACCAAAGGACTGAAGATGTCTGGGCTTTTATTCTGTAATATTTCTAAGACTATGTCCATTAAATGCAAACCAAAAAGAAAGAAGTCTTGGCAGAACAGGACAAATGATGCACACTTGATGATCAGTTCGATTTTAAATATTATTTATGGCATATAGCCTAGTCCATGCTCTAGCTGTTTCTATGCTTGGGCCTTGTTCTCCCACTGCTCTGCTGCAACATTTGCTAGTGGACCATCTGGATTGGAGCACTTAACAAAGCCCAGATCCATAGCAGACCTGTGCCGTGCTGGGGACCACTTACCTTTCAAAATATCTGAACGTACTCTTCCCAACTTGTTTACATAAGGATGATAAATTTTGGTCGTGAAATGTACGTTAGGGGCTGCCTTTGGGTATTCTTCTGGTAGGAATAGTTCAAGCTTAAAAGTCCCTCCCTCAAAGGGGGAATCCTGGGGCCCAGCACTGACCACACAAAAATAATGGGTGTTAATCTCATCTGGTTCTGCTTTAATGCCAAGAACTGGTTCTGCCAGCAAGCACTGGGTTTCCTTGATAATCCTGTGGGACAGCCTGGCCATCTTGTCAGATCCCGAGGCAGCCTCTGGTCAGTGGCTCCCTCTTTAAAGGAAAGTACCCCTTGAACTATTACCCGATACGTATAAATGCTCAGGGTATTTGAACTGACCTTCATCTCTCTTTTTAAAAAAGATAGCACATTTATAGTAGCTGATGCTTTTACTAGGCAGGGGTCTTCCTTACTACTCCACTCAAATTGAACCAGGAAGGACATGCCAGAACTGCCATCACATAGTATTAAGGAAGAGATTTAAAAAAAAAAAAATCTCAGGAAAATAAGAATATTAGAATGATTTTATTACTTTAGACCAGATAACTTACCCCATGGGAGGGACCAGAAGACGCTGCCTTCACTGAGGTGTTGATGAATGCACCGATGGTGGGAACCCTGATACCGCTGAGCAGCTATGTGGTGGCCTCCTCCATACGCTGGCACCAAGAGTAGGAGATGCTGCTGCGGAACTGGGCTGCCCACTTCCAGTAGGATGGTAGGGTTCCAAAATGGCAGACACCAGGTGAGGCACTCAAATGTTGTGGAAGGTAGAAGTGACTACTGTAATGGGCCCCAAAGCTAGGGAGTTAATCAAGGTGTTTTGCCTGCAGGGATCTTTGATGAGAGTGAATAGAGCATGTTGTTGAGGGATAGGAGAGACAGAGACCAATGAGAGCACTACTTGTACAACATTAAGAAGAAGTCAAGACTGGGCAAGGAACTTTAGACAATTCTCCACTTGCGTGGAAAATCATGGTACTTCATTAAGTTTCTAGATCTAAGTTCACAGTTCACAGACCCAGAGCCCATGTGATTGAAGGGAGACCATGTTCCTTGATAAGGGCTCTTAAAATACCAAGTAAAGGCCATCCAGTGTGGTACTGCACACAACGGAGAGAGCAGAAATTCTACCAAATTCTTATCTTTTGGCGGTG
The DNA here is from genome assembly GCF_002288905.1 of Enhydra lutris kenyoni. Classification (NCBI taxonomy): domain Eukaryota; kingdom Metazoa; phylum Chordata; class Mammalia; order Carnivora; family Mustelidae; genus Enhydra; species Enhydra lutris. Next base: position 6,004,004 of record NW_019154141.1, on the reverse strand, counting down.
ACTACTGTGAATCGGATAGGAGTATAATTCCTGATATTTCTGAGACATAGATAAGTAGAAGGGAACGTAGATATAGAAACAAAAACATTTTTTAAGAAATGAGACTATGCTGTGTTTCTTACTTTTATTAAAATGATTTTATATGAAATTAGATGAAGTAAAGAAAAAGGAAAACAAGGAATTTCTGAAGTTTAGAAAAATATTCCTTTGCTTGATGAGAGGTGGTTTCAGAGAACAATAAGAGATAAAGATTAAAAATATACTGAGGTTTGGGGCACGTAGGTGGCTTAGTTGGTTAAGTGACCGACTCTTGATTTCAGCTCAGGTTGTGATCGGAGGGTGGTGAGATCAAGTCTCACATTGGGTTCACACAGAGAGTGGAGCCTGCTTGGGATTCTCTCTCCCTTCCCCAACCCTCCACACCTCCACTTGTGTGTGTGTGTGTGTGTGTGTGTGTGTGTGTGTGTACTCTCTTAAAAAATGCATTGATGTTAGTTAGAATCATTTTGAATTTTATGGCTCAATTTTGAGAGCATTAGTTTACTCACTATAATAAAAAAATAAATAAAATTAACGTGCTTAAACCTCTTCCACCCACTCCTTCCACTCTATTTTGTCAATTGTAGTGTTATTTTATACATTGTGGAGTGTTGTATCATTTGTATTCTCTTCTCTAACCATGATTATCATAATTACATGGAGTTAGTTTTTTATTTAAATCATTTATATGCTTACCACCAGGACTTTTAGTACAACTTCCCCATAGTGGATACCTTTATTTTGATTCATCTGTTGAATGCTGAGATTTCATCATTAAATCGTTTTTTCCAAGAAGAACATATCATTGTTGTATTCACTGCATTTTTGCATGCTTGAGAATCGCTGTGTGTTTCCCTATTTTGGGCTGGGCGTAACACACTCTGGTGACCCACATTTCCCTAAAACTTTGTACCTGGTGTTCCACTGTGTTTTGGCACAAAACATTGCCCATAACACAGCTCCTCTAGTCTTCTCTTGGTTGCCTGAATTTCATCCTCAAGTTTTTGCTGTTGTTTTTTTTTTCAAGAATGGTTTGGGTTCAATAGTTTTGAATTTTGTTATAGTATTCTTGAGCTGTTATTTTCCTCAAGAACAGCTTTTGTTGGTATACAGTGTGCTATTTTGATATACACACTTAGCTCTTCATTCATTATAGGGAAAATTTCTGATACATCTGTGTGTACATGGATTTTCTTTTGCTGTTTCTTCTCTACATCATCTTCTCTGTCTGTTTCATTATCTTGGATCCCTTGTCCATGCCAGTGATTTGATTTTCAGCCATGTTTGTTCAGTTGATTGCTGTTTCTAATTTAGAATTAACTTTGTGATCAGGTTATTTTTGGTTCTTGGTTAATTCTGTTGTTTTATCTTCTCATCTTTGGGTTCTTCTTCCATTGCCCTCATGGTATTACTAGGGGTCCCTGTCAACTCCACTTGTTCCTGATTTTGAAGGTATATTTTCTCCCCTCAAGATGGTGGGCCTTCCTTCCTTTCTTCCTGCTTCCCCCACACCCTACCTCTTAAAAAAAAAAAAAAGTTTGTTTTTTACTTGATGTAATATTTTTATAGCTGTCCAGACATTTTTCCTTTCATCTTACTGGGCATTAAGTGAGCAGCACTGTCCAAATCGACTATTCATTTTGGTATAATATGCAAGAGTTCTCTCTGACTCCTTTTCTGCCCTTATTTTCAGCCTGTCTGTCTTCCTCTGAGTTGCAGTTTGAGCACTTTTTACAGCTTGAGATTAGGATAAGGACAAGGAGAAGAACCTGGTTGGGGCTGTGAGCAACTCTTGTTAGAGAAACCTGTATCTGCTAGGCCTTTTAACATTTTACTCATGTTCTCCCCAGGATTTGGTGTCTGTATTGGAGGGATTTTTTTTCTTTTTGAATGGGCGCTTTGAAGCCTATGCTTCATCAGAACCAGCCATAATTTTTCACTTTCTCAGTTTTATTCATCTCTTCCCAGCAGCCATTCGTCCTCCATGCAATTACCCTCCTCACCCTCTTCTTAGAAGATCTTCCTCAGCATTACTGCTGAGGGACAGAGTAGTGTGTCTCAACAGGTCAGAAACTTGCTTTCTTTCCTTGACTACCACCATTTGACATGGATGGCCAACGTGCTAGCCTTCTTTCCTTGGGTTGCTTCCAGTGAATGTTCTGTTTTTAACATTTGTTTTGTTCTTCTGACAACTTTTCAGCTGTCTTCACTTAGAAGTTCCAGTGTCAGGTGTGTTCACCATGAGGCATAAGTTGCCTTGGAAGCCATTTGTTCGCTTATTGCTAAAAGCATTCCAGCAGCAGCTGAGTGACTGTCAGGGTGTTGTGGGGAAGCTTCATGAATTAAGATTGACACCGTATTGCCTAGGTAGCCTTTACATCTCTCCATACTCTTCGGTTTTCATACTATTGTTCACTTGGAATTAGAGCAGCTACCATTCAATTGTAAGACACATCTATCCCCAGGGCTCCTAACTGGAGCCTCCTTCCCCTTCTTCCTTTCCCAGCCAGAGCACAGGGAGGGCCTCTTTTAATTGTAAAATTGTAAATTGTAAAATTAAAATTGTAGTTTTAATCCATTCTTCTAGGAAGGCTTATAGAATATAGATTTGTAATTTCATTATAGGCAAGGTTATTTTAGTTAGTATTTTTATATCTAAAAATGTGTTGGACCCATTCTATCACTTGCATAATTTATGTTTCTGGTTTGGAATTTCTGACTTTGAGGTGTGTTATTGAGATGTATTGGTCTTCTGTGGGATATATACTGAGAATTAACGACTTATTCCATCTCCTTTGTCTTTTTCTTTATGATATTATTAAAAGGTGTTCAGGCCACATTTGCTGATTTCACTCTAAAACTGTTACCAAGGCTTAAATATATATATATTCCAGGACCCCCCAGAGACTTGGCTATCTAGTGGTTCCATCTTGGTCTTTCTCAGAGCCTGTCATGTACTTCTGCTTTTGGATACTTACATCAGGTCTCAGTTAGAACGAGGACATCATCATCCGTTTGCAAAATGATTTAGTCTGTGATGGAAGGCTGCACTTTCAGGGATTTCAGAACTTCATAATATCACTCTTGAACTTCGTGTGTAGTGTGGGGGTAGCATAGTGGATAAAGTACTGTCTCCTGTTTTGACCTACAAAAATAACAGTTTCAAACTAATAGTTTGTAGGCAGTAAAACCATTTTCTCACCCAAACCCCAACCATCAAGCCATCAAGCTCAGCATTTCAGGGGACTATCAGATTGTAGCAGATGCTCACCCTTGAGGGCTACTCATTTCACTCCACCAGAAGACATGCCAATCTGCTTTAATACATGCTGAAGGGATATACATAGCTAGTGTAGTTACCCTGCACAGAGCCCATTGCTTTCAGATCAGGGAACTTAGAGTTTTCCCTCCTGTGTTACAGGGAGCTCTTTAGCTGGCCTTACTTAAGCAGGTTCCTTGGTGATGGTGCATCCTATTCTCCCCGGTAGGAGATATCGCCTTAACACAGAGATCTCATTGACCACTGAACATTCATCCTTGAGGATGCTGTATATTTCTACATTCTCCACATTTTCCATGATTTACAACCTCCTGATCACCACTGATTCCATTAGACATTATTGTTGGCCAACCAAAAGTATCTAGTAGTCCAGGATAAAGAAGATACCCCACTTCATTGTTACCACTAAGATACGCCTATAAGTTAAAGGACTGAACTGAGGGGCGCCTGGGGGCTCAGTGGGTTAAGCATCTGCCTTCAGCTCTGGTCATGATCCCAGGGTCCTGGGATCAAGCCATCATTGGGCTTCCTGCTCAGCAGGGAGTCTGCTTCTCCTTTTCCACTCACGCTGCTCATGCTCATTCTCTCTCTCTCTCTCTCTCTCTCTCTCTCTCAAATAAATAAATAAAATTTTTAAAAAAATATAAATAATTGACTGAACTAGAAAAGTCAAAAAAACTCTTTTAATGTTTACTTACGTGGAAGGGCCTAGCGACCAGTACAATCTTGAATTTAAACACAGATCCACTTTGGTGATGGCCTTTGTGGTTATGAATCTCATCATTAAGATGTTTCTAGACCATTAGGGTTTTTCTTCTAGACTCTACCATGTATTAGTACGAAACATGTCTGCCAGATGATGCTAAGAGTGAGGAATCTTAGGCAAAGACCAGAAAGGGCTTATAACATCTAGAATTTGGCCAAGTAGTATGGATTCAAGCAGACAAACCTGAGCTGTTTCACTTTAAAAGGCTCCAGCAACCCTGAGATTTGCTCATGCGTTACCTAGCGTCACTGAGCACCGGGCCCTGACAAAATGGCAAAGTACTAATCATTTATGAACATCTATCTCGAGGCTCAAAATTCCCCGATCTCTGTTTCATTTGTTCCTAATTTTTAAAAATGAATTAACTGAAATCTGAGCATGGAAAGGGTCATTGATCAGTCTACCAGAGCTCTTCGAATAACTCGGAGGAAGTTACTTTTGGAAGTACATCATTTAGAGCCTAGAATGAGGCTGCACTATTACAGACGATCTCATAGAGGCTAACGGTCATGTGTTTTTTCTTGGGGGAAGAATTCTCTAATCCTTCTGCCTTGATTCTGGGTCAACTGGTTATTTTTCCCTAGAGTATGTAAAATATTTTGTTTTTTGTCAATTTGAAAATCAGACCCATTCTCTCAATTTTTCTGAGGCTTTTAAGAATCAGATCTCAATAGTATTCTCTACCTCCATCTGTTTCTTTACAGTGTGTTACATACTCAAATGATCTTAACTAAAACTTATAAATTTATTATAATAATGCTTGGTAGTGTAACACTGAGTAGAGATAATAATGTGTCCAAGAACTAAAAATATTCTAACTCAATAATTCATAAACTCAAATGCCTGAAATGATGTAGTAATATCAATACAATTTTCAGTTCTCTCTTTTGTTGGGATTAACATAGTACTTGTGTGAATCAGAGTAAAGCATGCACATTAATTTTAAATAAAGAAAACTTAAGTACTTGGTATGTGAGGAGAAGATGTGTATATTATTTTTTCTATATATTGCCAGCAGTAGAATAATTAGGAAGAAAGATCCCTAGATTTGAAATAGACACAAATTCACTAGGCTGTCTTTGTTCTCAGATGCAAAATAAATGTTTCTCTATTACTTCATACATTATTTTGTTCTGGTAAGTGTTTGGAATGAAAAGTGGGTATCCTTTCCTTTCTTCTCCACAGTATAATACATTTATAAGTGGTCAGACATTTCCTGTTCATTTTCCACTCTAAGAAAAATCACAATAAGGAAAAATGTCAAAACCCGTGTTTATAAGCACATTCAATTTGTGTTTTTGCAGTTAGAGGGTGAGGATATCAAATCTCTAAATAATTTCTGAAACTTAGTGTAGCATGCTTGCGTGGAGAAATGAATGCTGTCGCTTTAAGATAAGGTAGTCTGATGATTCATTGCACGAAACAAGAAACAAGATCGATTTGGAGCAGGCTCCTACTGTTAGCTTTTTTGAAGATGGATTCTCACGCCGAAAATAACACAACATATTCTAGATAACGGCAGTTTTTTCCCCTGAAATCCACCAAAACTGAAGAAAAATCCAAGTGACTGTTCTTAGCAGCTGTGTGGCCTGGAGTTCACTGGGGAAGCTGGCTTCCTGCAGTCCCTATTCATCACCTGCTTCAAAGAGAGCCTGGCTGGCTATAGTTTGCAGGCCAGGTAGGGTGCCATTGTGCACAGTCTGGGAGGATTAGTATCAAAGCTGCGGCAACCAGGCCCTTGGTCTCGGGCTGCCATTCAGTCTAGCAGGGAGAGGCTAAGACTGGCCAAGGTCACAGTCTCCAGTGTGGAGTGGACTGGGAAAGGATCCTGAGAATAGAATGCTCTTTATGAAATCATGGCGCAAGCTTGCAGCACAGCAGGTGCCCTTCTGGAACACATAACATCTGTTTATGTTGGTCTACCGTAGCTGACAACGAGATAATAGAGCTTTGAAATTTATCATTTTATTTTTTAAAAAGACAACTGTATATACAATAATCCAGATGCGTATTTAGCTTCGAGCTTTTATTTGAAAATCATAAAGAAAACGGACTGATTTAATTGCTGCTTTTACATGTATATATTGAAGCAAACAGCAAAGCGTACTGCCTATTAACCATTTATAACCATTGCTGATCAGTAATACCCGAAATCTTGGGTAGGAAATACCTAGCATTCAACATAATTTTTTTCAATGTTCAGGCATTTACGCCAACAGATTGTAGAACGATTTCCTAAATATGCCCAACTGTCTTGAATATTAGGTTTGGATAAAATCCCCACCCCTCCCACCCCCCCCATACCCCCCCCCACAGATGAGAGTATTTCAAGGGTGAGGTAATAATGACGCAAAAATAAAATTTTCAACTTGGACAAATTAGAGAAAAATTAAGCTGTCCATGAGTTGTCATGACGACAAGGATGTTCTGTTGATGAACTGTCCTCCTCATTGTCCAATCAGATAGTGGAGCTGAAGCTGGAGCATGAACAGGAGAAGACGCACCTATCACAGCAGCATAGCGCAGAGAAGGATAGCCTAGTCCGAGACCATGAACGGGAAATTGAAAACCTGGAAAAACAGCTTCGCGCTGCCAATATGGAGCACGAAAATCAAATTCAAGAGTTCAAGAAACGAGATTCACAGGTAATTATCAATAATATTTGATAAAACGGGTATCTATTTTTAAAAAGTCATCAGCGTTTAGTGTTTTCTTCTTATTCTTGTTGGTGCACGCTGTTTGATCATTTGCAAAACTGACATATAAATGTGATTTTTTTTGTTTTCTTCTCCCCACCCCACCCCCCCGTTTTGAGGATGAATAAGGCTTTAACTACAGAAACCACAGGTAGCCAGATTAAAAATCCCATGGCGCGCTATAACTTGGCCCCTTTTTTATAATCTTGTCTCAGTTCCTTTCATGATGGATTTTTTTTAAGGTATCTGCCCCTTACCCCTCCCCTCAGCCTCAGCAAATCCCTATGAAATGTATCAGCCTCACTCCTTGCTTTTTGTTTTAATCTCTGTAGGTAATCAAGCAGCTGTTTTAATATTTGCTTTTCCTTCCTGGTGTTGCTTTTTTTTTTTTTTTTTTCCATTAGACTCTATATTTGATTAGATCACTCAGATGGTAATTGATAAAAATGACTCCAGAGAAGGGCTATTTCCCATCAGGTCTGTGGCTCATTCCTACATGCGCATGCACATGCCTCCTCGCCTCCATCTCTGTAGTCCCTGTTGGAAGCCATTTGGCAGAATAACCCCCAGCTGGGGTAGCATTTGACTCTTCAAACTTATGGATGAAATGTGCACTGTCAGCATGGAAAATTATCTTTATAAATTTCAGATGAAAAAAAAAATCTTATTGGGTGTGTGCACCTTTGTGCTACAAATACGTTCTTTAGGGTATATGTAATCAAAGGCCTTTAGTGTATCCTCTTGAGATTGCTGTGAAATTTTATTAAAGAAAAATTGGGGAGCAATCGATAACCAAAAAAGATAATTTTCTTTTCTAATAAAACCATATCATATACGAGGTCTAAATTCCTCTTTTCCCATTGAAATCTTAACCATATTATTCATACCACACATAAGCTTCTTCCTAGTTATCCTGTCTCCCAAATAATATAATTTTTAAACAGTGAAATAAGCCTTCTATTTGTGATTACGTGTGTTTAAACGATTTTATGATCATCTAAACAATAATAATGCTACTGATTAAATAAGGTGTTTCTTTCTTGGGTGGAGGGCGGGAGGCGGTAAGGCAAAGAATAGGAGTTATTGCTTATTTTTCATTTGACCTTGAGTTGTCTTTCACCTTCGGAGAATGACTGGGGCACTATGAGTATACTCGGCATAGGTTTTTTTTGGTCAATAATATACATTTATAGGAAAACTATTTTCACTGTGTTTTTTGTGGGGGTTGCTAACTGAAAAGGTAGTCATTGTAGTAGCCATGGTACCAGCAGAGTCAGGTGCTTCCTGCTAAATCAACGTGTATTGTATTTTTGCCACCAACCTCATTAGAGCCTTTATGAAAATACATGCTGATCTTCTGATAGTTAGCCATATCATTTACTAAGAATATTTTCAAACTTATATTCTCCTTTGAAGATGATGCTTAGCCTTACCATTGTCTTCTGTGATAGAATATTTGGGTTCTGAGTCTGTGTAGGTTCTGTTTGCATAGTAAAATCGAATACTTGATACAATAAAAGACATTAATTTATATAACTTCCTACTATTTTGGTGCTGTTGTGGAAAGCCGACAGTAGCGGAGGCCAAATTTAGAGGAAATCTTTGTGATTTTTATATGCGTCGTATCTGCCATATATAGGGTGCGGTTCATCCAATAACAAAAGGGAAATTTTAGAATTATTACATATAATTAAGCCACAGGGAGAGTACAACAAGGTCCTTAATTGAATTTCTTCTAATTGAAGTAATCAGCATGAGGACCATATGACCTCTTGAAATGCTGTAGCGTAGGATTGTCTTTCTCCTATTTTGTGTCTTTCTTGGAACAATTGGAATTGCTGTCCTGCGAGTGCTAGTAAAGCAATGTAAACTAAAGCTAAATGCATTTTTTATCTGAATGAAAATGATTTTCTGTGTAAGCTAGACTTGGTTGTTTTTAGAGAATGTATTTTTTAAAAATTTGCCAATAAGTTATATTTTTAAAAACCTTATCATGTATACCAAAATGCTAATTATTTGTATTTATTTTGGTTATTCATTGAGGATATTAATTCAAAGTTTCCTTCAGGTACGATCTCAATTTTCCAAATATATCTTTTCATGGTTACGATTTAGGTAATGTAATGTAGAATACCTTTGAAGTCCTGAATTCCATTCATGAATTTCAAGAAAACCAAGTGGACATATATTTTTTTAAAATAGAAGAATTTTTATTCAAATCATTGTTCTGTGACGTGGTACATGTGTGATGGATCTTAAATACTGGATTGTATAATTTTTCAGTTTAGATCCAGAGAGATTTGATTTTTAGTTCACGTTCTGCTGCTTCCATTTAGCAATGGAAGCCATTTTGTAAAAAGGACTGCTGGAAATACTTAACCAAGAGAGGACCAGTGAAGTACCTATTTTGGATACTGTGGCTTTGCTTGCCACTCTTTCTTCCATCAAATTGTTGAATGCAGACAATATACTAAAAATCTACTTTTGGCTTCCTCCAAATATATAATGTATTGTATACCGATAAGAAAACCATTATTATAAAGTATAGTTCCCTACCATAAGGTGAATCATATATCAAACAGGAACTCCCTTTTGGTGAATATGCTGTGTAATTATTACAGATTAGTTGTTATCCAGGTAATTTCTGTTTTATAGAGAAATCCTAAGATAGAGTAATGCAACTAAAGACAATTATTTCTCCCATTTTATTTGGTGCATTTAGCTAATTATTCTATGCATATATCTTTGTCATAACTTGATTTTCAATCAGGTAGGCTCTTTTATGTTGTGATCCTTATATTTGCTAAAATGCACATTAAATTTTACCAGCCTCATACAATATGGTCAGCCTTGTGTCTACTTAGGGTCATAATGTTTAAGAAGAAACACCCAAATCAGTAGATAATAAGACATATTAGAAAGTTACAACCTCATTGTCAGATATTTCTCATTTGCCAGATACCTCTTGTTGAAATTAATTTGGAGGATGATTTGATTGACTTACTCATGTTTCATAATACAAAGAAAATTTATCATTCTGTTATGACCACCTTAGGAAAATTTCTTCTAACATGGTGGTTATACATGTCATTTGGCTTTTGAATTGCAATGTAGTGAAAAACTTTCTACAGTTTATTCCCTTGAATTACAGGAAAAACAGAACTTAGATTCTTCGACCTCTTAGTTGTCCTTTAAGGACCCTGAATCACTTGGAGATCGCTTGATCTTTCATGTTTGTTGCCAGAGTGAATGGTGTATATGCACACAGTAGAGAACTTTTGTGGTCTGCCCCAGAGGTGGGGTCACCATCATAGAACAGCTGTCTATGTCACCTCTTGAGGTACAGATACATGGAAGACTCAGGGTGGCCCCAGCAGCCTCTGTGATCCACCATCAGTATAATAAGGCAGATTAAAACAGCAGACTTGGAGAAGGTTATCACAAGATCCAAAACTACAGCAAACTTAAAATTTGTATGTAGGAAATTGGCTCTTGCCTAACATTGGCATCTCGATGTCTTTCTTGATGTCCTAAACTGAGAATCATGATGTGCATATGGATGAGTTTTGCATAATATATGGACAGATCATCTTGATTTTGCCATATGGATTCACAGTGAGCAGCTCCCCTGCCGCTAATTCTAAAATGTAGCATTTTCAGAAATCCTCCTCTTTCTCTCTTCTAGTTAAAAAAATTTTCCAGAAAAGATATTTGTGGCAAGGCAGTTTTAATTTTTAAAATTATATCTCAGTCACATTACCTTATGTATTACTTTCTTTCTTTATTACTGAATTTGGTAATCTGGGCCCAAAATAAAAATGTCCATTTATAAACTGGGTGTGCATCTGTGTGCAGCGGATTGAGTACTGGCTATCGTTCTTCAAAGATTATTTATGGAGGAATTTAGCAATATGTATGTTCTGAACATTTCTGCTAAACCGTGCATGGTCTTTGGGCTTTTTTAGGGGAGCATTTTTCCACTGAAGACATTGAGTTTAATTTCTTTATGCGCCAACCACTTTCAAAAAGGATCTTAGGCAGCATTTTGTAATAAACACACACTTAAACAGGTTAAATATAACTGAAAATAATCGTGAAGCAATAAATGATATTAACCCCACCAGAAAACCTATACTTTCAAAAAAAATGCCTTAGTTAAGTACAAGTTTTAGCTCTCAGCTCACCTAGAAGCCACAGCAAAGAGGGAAACAGGATGAACCGTGTAATTCTAATTATCTATGAAAGAAATCGGACTACTTTATTTTTTTTCTAGTACTCAGTTCTGAGAGAAATAGATGACACAGGTCTTAGTCTAAAGGACACTGACCAGCATAATTGACGAGGATCTCTGTATGTTAAGACATTGGAAATAAAATCTGGTGGGGCCATTTTGATTCTTTAAGTACTTTCACAAAATGTAATTAGCAGGGTTTATTTTAATGTGCCCAGATTTCATTTTAATTAGTGGAGAATACAATCATTTTCATTATCAAAAAACACACACGCTTTAGGAGATCCAATGTTATACATATTATGAATCAAATGAAAGCATATTCTAAGTCATGAGCCTAGCAAATTCTACTACTTCATTATATGGTTGATCCTGAAACCCTTACAAAATGTCTCGAGGAAGTACAAATTAGAAGCATGGCTGAGATTAGAGCTGGTATAAGAGTTAACACCCTACTGTTAATTTCCAAGATTGCTACTCTCTCTTCTGATTCGCTTGTCCTCTGAATGTATATTATAGAAAACTATAAGAAATAAAAACAAGTGGTTATTTGGTCCAGGAGTATAGGATATTTGTATCCATAATAAAACAGTTTGGTTTCAACCTACATAACCAAACTGGTATTTCATCATCAATATTTATTCACTAATATCATTTACTTGGTTTTGAGGTAGTAAATATTTTTATTTCTTTGGGTTGAACTGGACTGATCCCTTGGAAAAACCAAACTATGTAAATATTTTTCCCCCAACATCATGAGGCTGTTGCTCTTAATGTAACCCTGCTTTTTGTTCCCCTCTTGTCCCTGGTGACACACACAGTCACATCAGTGGTTGCCTGGTGTTCCAGCTGTGTACACACCACACTTGGATACTTACCCCCCCCCCACACTGACTTATTTGTATTAGACGGAAAGAGGAATGGAATTAAGTGTGTTTTAAGTATTAAGTGGGTTTTTGCTGCAATGTACATAATGTTTAATGTCAGACATCAGAGTTGGTGGGAAGATGTTTTTAACAATTTACTTCATTACTCTGCAAAAACAAAATAAGACTTTTTCAGTGGACTTCGTGGTAAAACCATACATCACAATTTTCATTGTATTTTCCTTAGATGAAGTTTTATAGTATCTAAATGCTGCATTTAAGATAGGTCAAAAACTTAAGTGCATTCATTTAGAATATAAACAGAGGTTTTCTTAACTAAGCCATTTTTAAAAGCCTATGGGGAAATATAGCTTCTCTGATACCAAAAGCATAGGTTATACAGAATTTTCCAAATAGGGCCAAAGTTCTTCTCATCTTTTGACACAAATGTATCGATGCGAAAAGATCTCATTTGCTAGTATCCAATGGTGGTTTGTCTAATGGTATTACATATGAATTTAATAATTTGTTTTATTTATATATTATATATACATTTCTGTGTATAAGAATATTGTTTCTTTAGGTGCTTAGTTAGGAGAAAAGATAGGAAGATGACCTTTCAAGTAACGTTTACATTTTTTGTAGATCACTAGCTTTCTTTTTCCATTATAGTTTAAAAATTCTGTAGTTATTTTCATCTTATAAGCACAAAAATAGCATATATGCCTATAATTAAACTATTATAAACAATTCAGCTTGGTCCTCATTGTGGAGAAATTATATGAAGTTTAAAAAACAAAAACAGGCTGAGACAAGGAAATCGATTTCTCTAAGAATGATCCATTTGTAGAAGTGTTATACAGTGTATCTTTAGTCCTGTGCATATTTTTTAAATGTGGCAGTTACCATGGAAACCACATTCCATGGCATGTGGGTCCACTTCTAGATAAGAATATTCCTTTTAAAGACAAACCTTCCAAATCATACCATGAAGTATTCCCTTTGAATTAACACCTCCATGCCATTTGAATGCTTACTTTAAAAATCTGTCTTTTGTTCTCATTACACATAATAGATTTCTTAGAAATACTCAAGTTGTCCTTCAAGAGGTAATAATTAAATGCTGGAGATATTTAAAATAGGGGTACAATGTGATGACTCTGCAGTGGTGAAAACCGGGGAGCTGGCCAGGGAGCACAAGTCTGTGGGTCCAGGATGTCGTGCCGGGCATGCACCTTGTGGTCATGTCGGGTGTCTAAGCATCATGCTGTAATGTGCCAGACTGAGTAAAGAGATAACCACATCCAATTATTTTCAGTTCACAGATAAAGAACTTCTGGTTCAAGGACATTATCTTGCCCAAGGTCACAGAACGAGCAAACCAGGGCTTCTTAATCTTATTTCAGTGCTCGTTTTCTATCTCACAGCCTCTTTCAAGAGAGATTTTAGATTTTTGGAGAGAGTTGGGCTTAGCAAAAAAGGCACAGGGTTATATGAGAATCTTTGCTTAGCAGGAGAGAAAGGGAGACACTGGTACTCTTTGTTCCCCATGCTGAGATTCTCGTCGCAATTTGCATTTCTTTCAGTGATTTGCCATACTTGACGTTGCTGCAAAGTCATAATTGAACCATGCTGCGTGAGTTCCAGTTGTAGTAAGCAGTGCCTCCTAGAACGACGCTGAATTTTTATGCTTGTTTGTGTTTAACAGCAGCAGCAGTGACAAATATTTATTGCACGCTTCCCGTGTGCCAGGCTCTCTGCTAGGTCTCTCACACCACTTCCTCTTGTTCCACCCTTCCAACCCTTGCTAAGGATTAAAGTTCCCATAGGGAAAGTCTGTTTTGACCTTCTTACCTGGGTGGTGAAACAAATGTATCTTATTCCGTTTTATCCATGAGAAAAGTTTCAGAAAGCATTGGTAAAATGCCCAAGGCTACATAACTAGTAGTCAGTGTAGTTAGGACTCATGGTAATGTCTTCTGCCCTCATGTACCTGCTTACATATGAGCTTGTTGTCTCTGAGTTTATTTATTTATTTGGCAATAAATTCCATTGTATTTTTGATTTTGGATTGTTAATACATTGCTAGATTTAAAATATTGATACCCATAACTTAGACTATGTAAATCCAAATCAAGATTTAGCCAGTAGTTTCAAACTTTCTCCAAAGCCACAAGCCATGGCTGTATCTCTATTCTGAGACCAATTAAACTCTGAAGAGATGCAATTCTTAATATTTTATTTGGAAAAGAATTCCTTCCCACAAATTTCAGAATTTGTAGAATGGAAAAATGAATATGATTTTGAGATGGGTTTACTTTTGACTTTTACATTATTGCTGAAATAAAAAGGTATGTCTAGAATAAGAGTCCGGGAAGCTCTTAAGTCAATGGACCTACCCAGTCTCTATAAAAATTGATTTGAGATTTGCATTTAGTACTGGTGAGATATGGTTTGTTGTGAATGGTTTATTATAGGTGAATGAATATCTGTTCTATTCACACAGTAATTTGGAATATTACATATGATCCTTTCATTTTATGGAATGAATTTTAAATCTCAAAGACTCCAATATTAGCATTTTTTCCCCTAAAGGAACCTATATAATGATCATTATTGGATGACAGCACCTAGCCAAAACCTTCCAGAGATGAGGTCAAGGCAGTTTGGTAAGCTCAAACTGGGAGACTTTCTCGATAGAAATACAAGGAATAACTAGAAAATGTGTTTCCTTTAGAATCCTCAAAAACAACTTATATTGATGCAGTTTTTGTTTCAATCTAGACTTATTGTGGTCAACATGAGAAGTTTCCAGATGAATTTTTTTTTTTTTTTACTTAAAATACCCCAGAGATGAATTGTTATTCCACATACTGAATGTCATTCCCATTGATATAAGGAAAAATGCCTTCAGTTATTTTTAGCATAGTGCTCTCATCCTTTTCACCTCTGCCTCAATGAAATTACTAAGACTGTTGGCAGAAATTATCTTTGAGGAAATATTGGATGAATTACTCTTCTTTCTTGATGTCTTGGAAAAGTCATTTTTGGATTTCTGACTCAGTTCTCTCAGAGACATCCTTGATGTCTTTATTTAGATATTTGAGGTAATTTTTTGTGACAGGGAGGTTGGAGCCAAAGTGCATGAAATGATTGGCAAAATAATGATATCATCAAATGTTCAAAGAGCTGGCAAATTGAAGCTTATTAAACTGTCATTTTGTCTTCCATTCAGGACTAATTGGAATCATGCCTAGTTGCACGATAGGAAAGATATTTAACACCTGAGAATTTCTCAGGAGAAAAATGATAGGAATTGATGTCAGGGAGACCTTAAACTCATGTTTGAGGAGGAAAGCAAAGGAACTACCTGAAAATAATAGTCTGTTTTCAAACTACTTTAATATTTGTTTGGAGAAAATGTTTAGATAATAAAAATTGGCCTAATGGAGACCAAAAACATTGAAATTGGTGGGTTAATGTGAAACTTGAGGTAATGTTTTTCAGTTGAAACGAATATTAAAGTTCGGTGAAACCCATTTTTCTTCGCTTGTTTTACATTGTTACCTGACAATTATTTTAAATTGTTACCTGACCTCTCAAATATTTGGGGGCATTTGTGTACTGGGAGGTTGGAGAATGATCACAAGGAATCAGGAAGAAACAGTACATAATTAGACTTGGAGGGTTTGAAAAAGTGTGTTATTTCCCCAGTTCATTTTGATTTGTTTTCCTTAGGTACGAGGTCAAGGCCTAAAAGTATTAGCAATATTTGAAAATGAGTTAATGGCATCCTCAGAGAATGAAGTTTGCTGAAGTATGTGGCCTGGATCTGGAGTCTCTTCCTTTGTTAGTTGGTGGAGGGGTGGGGGCAGTCACAAGGCAGCATTAGTCTTGCAGTGTGTGTGTCTCTGTGTGTGTACACATGCACACATGTGAGTATGCGTGTGTGCATGTCTCCCACTGATATCATCACTCTGTGGTACAGAGGAGCTTTCAGTGAACATGAAACCAACAGTCCAGCCAGGCCTAGCATCTCAAAACAAGGGAATTTTCCAGTGGAAGGACTTGAAAGTTACAGGTCTTTAAAAAGGTTAAAATTAAACTGGTGATTCATTCATCTTTAGTTTGCTCCTTAAGTCAGTATTTATTAATGAAACAAACCCCAGATCCCTGGGGTCAAGTGGGACCTTATTTATTTTGTTATTTGCAAAGATGTCATTTAATGTACAAAATGCATATGTTCACCAAATGTTTCCTGAAAAGCTAATTTTTTGTAATGTAAATGTTATCCTCACTTGTTGGGCTAGTTTCAGAGCAGCTCCAGATAAAGTGGTGTTGGCATGTGCAGCAAAACGTTTGTTCTTCAGTTACTCAAAAGTGACGCCAAAGCTGTCGTTAGACAAAAGCCTTGAGTTCAAGAGGTACAGTGTGTTGCCAGCCACCATTAAAGTCAATCCTGACTGTGCGTACGCTGGTTCAGACTTGGGGAAACGTGGACATGCAGTCTTGTGCTTTACCTCTCTGGTCATTTCTAGTGACTTAGAGTAAACATCACAATCTGTTACTATAACGTTGCGTTTCTCAGAATAAGTCATTCAACTCAGAAACAAGAATAGTGGAGTAAGTATTCTCTGAAAATCATCATTATTGTTAACTCTTAGGATTGCTTTTCGAAGTCTTATTGTTCCATACGGATGTTGACAAAATGGAACTCTGTCACTTCAACACTTTTATAATTGTGATTCTTTGGATAATCTATAAATCAAATTTATTTCCATATACATTTTCCTATCTGTAAAAATAGGGCAGAATTCTGTATATGGAATTTCCTTATGACAGAGACTTTATTCCACATGATTCATTAATGCAGTAAAGATTCCTTGTGTGCTACTCTGTACCAGGTCCTGAGGCTCGGTGTTTTAGAAGGCGACTTTCCCATCAGGGTACACATGAATGTTGTCCCAGGCTTGCACAGGGCATGGACTCTCTGGCCCCACAAGAGTTCCTGCTCTGGGAACAGCAAAGAACAAGAGACACCAGTCCTCTGCTCTAAAGGAACTCACACTTGAGTGGGGGAAGGCAGGTGATAACACACACAAAAAGCCCTGAAGTAACAAGGGAGAAGATCACATAGCAATAACTAGCAGGTGGAAAATTAACATGGAGAAGTTAAGTCACAGGCAAGTGACTGAGTGACCGTGTGATCCATCAGAGAAGACTTCTCCAGGGAAGAGCTGTGTAAGCTAAGAAAGATCTGAGGGATGAGAAGCCATCGGGCTGTGGGAACAGCCTATACAGGGAACAGCCTGTACAGGGAGGAGAATGAACTGGTACATTAAGGAAATAAAAAAGGAGGTCTTATGGCATGAGCTTAGGACGTTCAGGGAAGGACAGGAGAAGAACTGAGAGTCCATTGGAGATATGACTAGAAGACAATTAGAGGATTGTCAGCAGTCAGGTGACACGATCCGCTTCATGTGGCCATCGTGTACAGCTGGGAAGTGTGTGACATATGTATTTGAGCTAATAGAACTTTCTGATGGGCTAGGTATGGGGAGTGAGGGAAAGAGGAAGCTTGACGGTTTTGGTCTGAGCAGCTCGATAAGTGGTGATGTCAAATATGAGCATGGTTTTGGGGAATAAAAGCAAAAGCAAGAGTCTCTTGTCGCCAAGCTGAGTCTGAGCCACATGTTTAGCTTCCAAATGGAGATGGGTCATGATGGGAATTTGGATATGCAGGTCAAGATTCCAGATAAGGGAATGTGGACATCATTGACCAGTAGATAATTAAAGCATGGGCCTGGAAGCAATTTACCAATTTCTTATCAAATATGAAGACAGAAATGCTGGTTCCTGGACAGTCTCTACCACTTACTGGCCCTTTAAACCTGAGTGACCCACTTCATATCTCTGATCATTATTTTCACATCTGGAATATACATTCACTCATTTAGCATCATCTGTTGAGATTTTCCTGTGTGCCAGGCACTATACTAGACCTTGGGATGTTAAAAAAGGAACAATCCCTGCCCTCTAGCTTATAGTCTCTGGGGAAACAGGCATTGCATATCTGTCATAAAAGGAGGATAATAATAATGGTTCATACCAATGGATAGGAGCAAAGAATGTCTTCTTTTAACATAGAGAAAAGATGCATCTTATCACACATCAAAGTCTGCATGGAATAGGAGACACAGTAATACCCCTGGTCAGAAGGACGTGCTGCTCTGGCCCACGAGTCCCCTTGAAGGCATCTCTTTGCCGACGACCCCACCTGATATTTTCTTCACCATTCAGTGGAGTACAGAGAAATTAATATTCTCCCAGCCCCTTTCATACTGTTTGGAAACTGTCTTCATGCCTGCCTTGTCCACCATATGTAAAGAACTGGTTATAACGTTGGCATGGAAATGGACAGTTTTATTCTGTGTCCTCTTCTAGCAGGCCCACCTTTATATATTATATCATATATATATGATATAATATATAATATATATAGCGAGGTAGAAGAAAGTGATAATGGTACCCTGATCCCAAGTGAAGACGATGTGTCTGTCATGTGGTCTGGGGGCATAGGGTCTGGGGAGGTGATCAGAAAAGGTTGCATTAGAGGAGGTATCATACGCATTGCATTTCAAAAATGAGTAGAAATTCGCTATGCAAATGAGCCTAGGAAAAGCATTTTAAATAGGAGTAGCGTGATCAATCCCTGGAAAAGGCTTTATACCATGCTGAGAAGTCTCAACAGGATGCTCTTGAGCACTGTCTCTAGTTTGGGGTTTCTACTCTCTGTCTCTGCTGCCATTCCTGTGTCTTCCGTTTGTTTGTCTCCTTGTTCTACTTGTAACACTTATTACTCCTTCTGATAATCATTTAGAACAGCGTTCTCCCAAATAGGGTTTATTAGGATGCAGGAAGAAAAAAGGCAGAATTTCTATTTACATATACTTATATTTCATCTTTTTAAAAATACCCATTTTGTGTGAATTTTTGTAATGTACATAATGTATTAGTACAGTGGTGTTATAGATTTATATATGTATACACACTGGGTTGCATGGCCCAGTTTTTTTATGATAGAGATGTCCAATAAAAAAGTTTAGAGATCATAACCATCAACAATCAGAAGTCACTGAAGAGTTAGAAGCAGAGGATTAGGAAATGGAAGGCAGTGAGACTGGAGGCTGGTTAGGATTTATCTCCGAGAGAGATGATGAGGGACTTAGCTAGGGAACAGTTGATGTGGCAGTGAGGGAGAGAGGGGAGACCCAGAGATGGGGCTTGCTGTGCCATGGGACAGTTAGGTGTAGATGTCATGTGGGCAAGTGGCAACACAGGACCAGAGTTTAAAAGAGAGCTCTCCTGTGGGCATAGAGTTGGGGGTCACCAGGATGGATGGTAGTGGGTACCATCAGGGAAGATGAGATCTCCTAAGGAGGCATAGTAGAATGAGAATGGATGACACCCATTGCCTAAGGGAAGATGGAGGAAATGGATCAGGACAAGAAGACGGAGAAAGTGGGTTAAAAACGATAGGAAGGGGGGCACCAGGGTGGCTCAGTGGGTTAAGCCTCTGCCTTTGGTTCAGGTCATAATCTTAGGGTCCTGGGATCGAGCCCCACATCGGGCTCTCTACTCAGCAGGGAGCCTGACTTCCCCCTCTCTCTCTGCCTGCCTCTCTGCCTACTTGTGATCTCTGTCTGTCAAATAAATAAATAAAATCTTAAAAAAAAAAAATGATAGGAAGGGACACAAGAGACCAGTGGTATTTCAGGAGCCAGGAAAAATCGCAATACCTAACTCATGGATTATTTGTGAGAATTCAAAATGGGCAAGTATTCTTGAATAAGAGTTTATTTATTATAAATAAATACCAGCTTATTTCCATTTGTGAACTGCGGCCACATGAGAGAAATAGAAACTAATGCACCAAATGGACAGCAGTCTCTGAGGTCAGACTCTGCAATCCTGTTGGCTTGGAGGGAAGCCATAGGGAACCCATTTCAGAGATGGGAAACATGAGACCTAGGAGAATGAAGCACCTCAGTGGGGGGATAGTGGCAGAGTCAGGCGTGGTTTACAGGCAACCCTAAACCAGGCTTCCTCAGCAATGGGGTGGGGTGGGGGGTTGGGGCACAGCTCTGCGCCCAGCTCTGGGCCTGTGTGCCCTCTGCTGCTCCTGGGAGCAGTGAGGTTTCAGGTCCATAGAGAGCCTTTGCAGGTTGGGTACAGAGAGAGCTTCCACAGCTCTCCTACGGAAGCAGGGATCAACCCAAGGAGACACAAATGATCAAATTTTGCCTGGGCCTACGTAAGAACCAAGAGTTAGAGGATCTGAGATGGGAGGGAGAACATATCTAGCATCAGCTGACAGGAGATAAGGAGATCACAGGCTTCTCTGAAGCTCTCCTAAAATGCCCAGATTCTCAGATCGAGTCACTCGGGTGTGAAAAACCTCCTGCCCGAAATAGTCTACCACTGTGCTTGGGGGGTCTCAGTTCCATTGCTTGAAACTCTCTTGGTAGAGTCTGGGCTGGCGAACATTCCCTCTCTTGCTTGCCCTTTTCTTTACTGAATGCATTTGCCTCGACTAGGTAGCCCATGTGTGCATTTAAAATTTCAAAATAGATAAATCCATACAGTAAAATGAATTTTCAAATAGGTAATTCAGGAGCACTTTAAAAATTCATGTGAATAAAGGTATATGGTAAAAAGAACGAATGATCTCTTTTAAGATGGAAATACATATATGATTTCTTCATTTGTCTCTATTCATTCCTCTTTCATTGAATGTCTTTGTGTACCAGTCACTATGCTTGGAGAAGGTAACACAAAAACAAGACAAAACTCCTCCTTCCTTGGAGGAGTTCACAGTCTGGCCAGGCAGATTGGCAAGTACACATCGCATTGCAAATGAGATAATTGCTGTTATCTGGTTATCTGCCCTGCATCCCAGGTCAGGGAAGTCTTGACAGAAGGAAAGTTCGGAATGACATTGAGGTGGAGAGGACAAGAACTGTCAAAGCCACCATATTGTGAAATTGTTTCTCATTAAATTGCTCTCGTTAAGCTGAAATCCATTACAGCGAAGAAATGGGATTTTGGATGGATGAAAGCGTGTGGAAGGAGAAGAAGATGCATAGGGGGCTTGGAGTCAGAAGACTGGGACATCTGGAGATGGGGGAGGGGAGAAAACGATTCAGGAAGTGCAAGCAAGGAGGTAGGAAGATGCTAAGTCGAGCTTCACTGGCTTTGAAGTTGTGCCTGGGGTTAGCAGTGCCCAAACTAAGGCCACCTTGAGACACGAAAGAGGAAACAGCCCTTTCTTTAGGGAAATTAGCCCCCGGGATGCTCCTGTCCTCATAGAAAGCCTGGGGGCAAATGAGAGGCTACAGGTGAGCTCCTCTAGAAGAAGGCTGTAGGTCTCCTGCCTAGGAGAGATCTGCTCTTTCTGGGTTGGGGAGTTCCTCCTCCTCCTGTCTGCTTCCCAGGTCTGTGGCTTGATCCTGTTTGAGCACTTTATTCCCTCTCCCTGGTACCCCATCAGCTGAGCTGCCTCCTGCGATGTGCTTGCAGGACCGGGCTAACGCTTAGCTGTCACAAGCGAACAGGTGTACGCTCAAGGGTTTGACCGGTCATGGCCTGGTCAGATTCCAGCATAAGGAAGAGGCAGTACCCATGAGCTACTGGAGCAGTGGGGAGTTTCAACATCCACTTTCAAAAGAATGGCCATTTTCATTAAAATGGGATTCTGTTGTATAAACATTTTTTTAACAAGAAATGGCCTAGTGTTCATTGTTCTGTGTATCGTTTATTTTGAGAGGGGAATCAAGCATCATGTTATTATGCACTAGACACTTTCACGAGCTTTCTGGAAGGATGTAGGTATTACCTCAGGTTTTCCGGAAGGGAAGGCAGACCCAAGCTGTGAAGCTCTGAAGAGCTGGGGCTAGGACTTGAACCCAAATCTGCCTGACTTCAAAGCCTGGGAACTTCCTCTCCCCTGCACCTCCATCAGGATGGAAATTAAAGGCATACCCATCGGTGGGAAAGCCTTTTCTTGCTGCTGCTCACTAGTGACTTGTGGTTAACATTCATGAATATGGTGAGGGCAGTTTTACAGAACAAATCAAATCTCGGCGTGTCAGGACTCTTTAGAAGAGCAAATAGTTCAGGGAGACTCCGAGTCCCTCCCCTGAATCTCGGCAGAACGTCCCCCAGCATTTTACACGCAGTGTTGAGGCTCCTTCTGTTTGCGTAGTCCTTAGTGCCACACCGGCATGATGGCTGCAAGTCTTCCCCACCCGTTCCCCGCCCCGCTCCCCCCCACCCCAGCAGCTCCTTCCCTTCTGAAACCTTGTGGCAGCCCATGGTTGTTTAGATCGAGCTCAGCAATGTTTCTAAACGTTAATTTGGTTTGACATGACTTGGTGCACAAATTAATTATTCAGGCACCTCCTGCTCCCCGTGCATGAAAAGAATGAAATTGTAGTGAATCACATTGTACCAACCACATGTGAATTGTAATGTTACCAGCGATCAGACTATTAGAGAACAAAAGCTGGCAACATATAGTAGCTCTGAATTCGGCCAGTCCCACAACATTAGCATAAACATGCGAGGCAATCAGAGCAGTTTTGAACTTCCTAGGAAAGTGTCCCCATTCTTATCTACTTCTAAAAGAATGTGGAATAAACTATTCATTTAACCAAGTCTAAAAATATGTCTGCTATGCAGTTATAATCATGTGTCATTAATCAGAAAATACTGCAGAAACTCTGACAAATTAAAAACACAAGGATGTGTCTGCAGGGTTTGCAGCCATTAAAAAGCTGCTTCACCTCTCAGGCGAGCTCTTTTATGGCAACTTCTTGCTCAGTGTACTGACATCTTCAAAGGCTCTGACATCTGTCGGCCTTTGAACTACCATTAAAAAATATTATCCCATTTCCATTCTTTTATGCCCATTTTTTTAATTATAGCCCTTCTTTCAAGTTGGGAACATGGTTGGTTTAAACGATGCTGTCCTTTCGTTTTCAGCCACCCAGCTGCGGTTTGAATAAATTGATGTAGAATCAAAGGCGGGACTTTAAAGGAAAAAGGTTTGATGGACTTGGACTCCGAACCAGATGAGGTTTTATGATGAAAAGGGGTTTAATCCCAGCACAGGCAATGCTTCTATCAGTCGAGCAGTACAAAGCAATTCATATATATAGGTTCACGCGAAATGATCTATTTTTTTTAACAGCACAGATCTCTTCAGGACTTGCAAATGTGGCATTAGCTAATATTCAGAGAGCTGATTTCCTTTCATCCACCAGAAGCTTATGATTATAGTACAGTTCTCGAATTGGAAATGAGAGCTGCAACACAGATTTAAAGCTGCTGTCTGATTTGTATTCAATATACATGTCACTGCGGGACAGGCTAGTCTGGGCCAAGCTGGTTCCATACAAGGAAAAACAGTTTCATCATCGGAGATTCTTCAGTCAAAAATATCACCAGCTAATTAAAACAGCAGTCTCATGACTATTAGCGAGGTGTTTGGTTGATTGGTATCTCTTTAAATTTGACAGGAAGGATTAGGAGACGCATCCTCTCTTTTATTACAGATTCTTCTTGCAGTGTTAATGTGTTCAAGTGCATCACAGGGTAATGAAGTGTAATCAGTTAACTCAAACCACTTACAAAAAAAAAAAAAGAAAACAACATGATTTGAAAACAATTGCTGCTTTTGCACTGAAACATTTCCCCTCATTTGATTTTTGATCTGGAAAAAAAAATCATTAATGAAAGCAGACTTCAACATTGTCGTTGCTCAGTGTACTGTTGAATGGTAAAAACTATCTTGAGCCAAATAATGAAGTAACTAGGTAAGCAGTTCAGGATAATTACAAACCTAGAACATAGATCTAAGTCCATGTTAAAGTAAAAAGTGATTATTTTTAAATTTTCTCATAGTAATTTAGGATAAATAGCCCTTTCCGTCCATTAGAAAATTTTCTTAAGATAATCTGCACCTGCTTTACATTAGAAATTTGCTGTTTACTTCTCACAATAAAAATACTTGTTCCATTTACTCGGCCAGCTTGGTACTATTGAATTGTACAGATTTGGTCATTCTGCACCACTTATTTTCATCCTCTTCAAATAGAATTTCTATTTAAACTACAAATTCATATCCAAACTATAGTTTGAAGAAATTCTGAATATGTTCAGTTTCAAATTAGCAGAACAGATGTCAGTAAGAGGAGCAATACTTTAGTTCTTCTTTTACTCCAGTCCATGGTCTACCTCATTCTAGAATGTTTCTCTCTCTCTCCTCCTTGAAAGGAAACGTTTTTTAAAAATAGGATTTCCCAGGAAATACATTTTGCTAGTTCTTACATATTTTTTTTGTAGATTCACAAGAGTTTATGGAGTTACAGACAGAACTTGGATTTCTCTCAGTTATAATCGTCATGGTTTTTCGCTCTCTGGTACCTCGTTAAGCTCCCCCCCACCCCGTTTATGATACTATGACTGGCCAGTCTTTCACTGCCTTTAACCATGTAGTTGGGTTTTAATCACCGAATACACTCCTTTTCCTCTATTCTACTGGATTCTATCTTCCACTGAGTCCTTGTTTTCCTCCTGCTTCTCCCACATCTCCATCTTAGTTCAGCTTCTTTTTTCTCTACCAGCTCCCCTACCTCTCCACTAAATCTTGGAGTCTGGCTCCTTCTCTTTTTTTCTCTTCATTCTTCTGTTAAGTGATCATCTACATCTCAGGGGCCTTAAATAACTCTGTGCTAATAACCTCAAAGTTCTTATCTCTCATCCGAGAGCAGGCCTCAAACATCCAGCTGCCTCTTGGCATCTTCTCCCAGCTAGCTCACAAACACCTCGAATTTCGCACATCTAGAACTGAAGCTTCCACACCCATCTTCTCTGTATCTATGAATGGTATTACGTTACGGTCCGTGCTCAAGCCAGAACCTAGACACCATTCTTGCATGGCTTCCCTTTCTCTTGATTTGTCAGTAAATACTGTAGATTCAGCCCCCAAATAGATTTCACATCCATTCGCTTCCTTCTCTTGCACCTGCTGTCCCAGTGCAGCTCACCAGCATCTTTCACCCAGACCTCGACAGTAGGCTTCTGATAGTCCGGCTTTCTCTCTTGTTCTTTTCAACAGCCATAGTGATCCAAATGTATATTGGATTAGAAAACTCCTCTGCTTAAAATCCCTCAGCAGCTGGTACTTGGAATAAAATCCAAACTTCTCAGCATGGCCTGCAAGACCCTGCATGACCAGGTCCTCCTAGTGTTTCCTCCCCAACAGCTTCTCCAGCTGTTGTCCCCTTGCCGCCCATACTTGAGCTACAGTGGCCTCCATTTAGTTGCTAAAACACACCACCCTCTCTGTTGCCTTCCAGCTTTGGCTCATGATGTTCACTGGAACTGGAAGCCCTTTGTATGAGAAGCTCCTTCTCATTCTGTAAGTCTTGGCCTGATCATCATCTCTTCCAAGAGGACTTCTCCCAACAACTCTGAGAAGGACATGCCCTGCTTTTATCTATCAGAGCACCTTGCTTGTGAATTTCACAGAACTTTCCAATTCTTGATCTGGAAAAAAAATCATTAACAAAATAATTCTATTTGTCTTACATATTTATTAATTTTTGTCCATTCCATCAAATAGACTGAAAAAGGGACTCTGGCCCTTTTCCTCACTTCTATATACCTGTGCCTAAAAGATTCCTGGTATAGACTGTGGCCTCAGTGAACATTTGTGAAACATCTGTATTAACAAGGACAGATTCACGGATCAGCAGGAGCCACAGGACAGCCAAGTGAGGCTCTCCTCTGAGGAGCGAGTAGTGGCTTCAGGGTTGGGTTAGGTCACAGGGGAAGAGGCTGATGGTTGCCATGCTCTCACAGAAGCCACCAATTCATGTTAGTTGCTCTTTGTTTGTTTTTGTTTCTAGTTCTGTTAGTTTTTTTTTTGTATGTTTGTTCTTTTTGTGTGTTTGTTTGGACGGCGTTGTCCATGTACTTACTGTTCCAACCTCTTGAGTTCCCACAGAACTTCTAAAATGCTATGACAAAATATATATATATAGAATTCACCCATAATTACTGTTATGTCCTTATTAATTACATGTTTGTGTCTTCCAGAGGAAGGACTATAGTTTCTCTGTTTTGCATCTCTCAGAACCAGAGGGCCTGGCCCAAGTGCTGATGCTTCGTCAGTGAATGAAATGAACACAAATCAAAAAGTTTAACCATTTTGCAGGGATTGGTCTAGGTCTGGGCTTAGCTTATACCCATATCCTATCTTTTAACTTTCTAATTTCTGAAATATGTGGAGGATGCTTGTGAAACCTTCAGATAATCATCACTTCAGAGAACTGGCTATTATTTTGATGATATGATTAAAATTATACCATATTCATCTGGCATATGCTGAAGTCCTCCTTAATGTCAGGCACATTGTTAGCTGCTGAAGATGCAAAAATGTGTAAGACATACTTACTCATAAGGAGTAGAAGACAGAAAAACATAGATATGAAATAATGGGCTAAGCACAGAACCAGAGACGTAACGAAGACTTATGAGCCATGAAGGAGACCTAAGCCCCTCTGGGAGGTGGCTCTGTCTCTGCTCCTTGGACCCCACTCTTGGGGAACTTTCTTTCAATTGAAAAGAGTGTCCTTTTCCTCCTTTATTATTTCTTTAACATTTTTTCAATAAATGCATAATGATTTTATATCCATGTTGCTTCTGGCGGCCGAGGCTGCCAGGTCCATAAGAAGCAGGAACATAATCAACAAAAGTCCTTTTTTAGTTCTTCACTGAAAGCCACCACAATCCCTCAAGGAGTAAATTACACTACTGAGTCTGTGGTATTAGAACAATATTCCGACACAATTTAGTGGTCCTCTCTAATTTACATGAAAATCTTCAAAAGGGGGTTCAGTATAGAGAATGTCTTTAATTTTGTTGTCCTCTGTTAATGATCGTTGAGATTGATATGGTTTTACCTTAGAGATTTTCTAGGTGCTTCTCTGGTACAGAAAATGAATTCAGTGTGTAGAGCTCCTCCTTTCATACCATTGAAGTGTTGCCACTCCAAGGACAAATGTGGTGACTATGTCATGGTGTACTGTGGTACCATGGGGCCATCATTCATTCTTTTTATCCACGTCCAGTGGGTATGATGCTATAATTAAGGATAGTTAGTTGGCAAAGGGAACGTAGTCTGAGATCATCTTCAGGAACTTCTTTAGCTCTTTTCCAGGCAGTAAATTAACTTTTGAGGGCTAAAATAATAAGACAGTTGTTTGAAGCTATGTCTGATGGCCAAGGGGGAAAAACACACACATGCATGTGTGTGTGCACGTGTGCACGCGCGTGCGCGTGCGCGCACACGCACACACACACACACACAGCCTGTTTTCAGCTTTGCCTCTGAAGTTAATGTATGAAGTTGGCCGTGTCTGTTCTTACAAGAATGACACAAAGGGGGAAATCCATTAGTTATAATAAAGTAACATTGCTCTGCTCTACAGAGGGCCTTTGACTTGCTACTTGCTACTCCTAGTTTTTGTCTTCACCATAATTATAAACTTTCTCATCTCAGATTAAGAGTGAAGAATCAGTAAACACTGTTCCTTTATTAGACAAAGACTTTGAGGTGGAACAATCTGGAGATTTTATCACTTGAATAAGAAAAGTTAAGACAAATGGTGTCTAGCACTGGCCACATGCCTCATACCATGGTCAAAGGTATGAGATGGTCCCATCCCTGGCCATTTTTCACTCCTCAAAACCACAAGGTGGTTGATTGCCTCTATCAGGCCCGCTCTAACTATAAATCAAAGGCCTCGGAAAGCCTTTGTGACTATTATTTCCTCAGATTTTTCTTCATTTTGTCTTTTACTCAATGTTTTTTGCAGATTTCCTTCCTTTTATACTCAAGAATCATATTTTTAAACCCTAAGAGATCTTTTTGTACTTTTGCTATTTATTTTTCAGAGCATCTTGTTTTCATTTGATAGATGTAATAAATTTTCCTCTCTCCACGTTTATGAATTAGAATGTTTTTTAGTTCCAGTCCCTGAATTATCTCTTTCCTCCAGGGTTTTTTCTATTTATCTTTCTATTTGTTGTTCATATTTATTTCTCTCAGTTTTCTTATATGCTTGATGATTCTTACTTTCTGTTGAGATTTACAAAAGATAAATGTGTCGTAGTTTCCTACTACTGCTGTAACCAGTAACCAGAAACTTTGTGGATTAAAAACAACAGAAATTTATTATCTTACAGTTCTGAAGATGAGAAATCTGAAGTCAGTCTTATAAAACTAAGCTCAGGTTGTTGACAGGGATGGATTTTTCTGGAGTTTCCAGGGAAGAATAGGCTTCCTTGTCTTCCCTGGCTTCTAGAGGCCACCTACATTCCCGGTTCATGGCCCATGTGGCCTCTCCTCTTGCTGCTTCCATTGTTTCATGGCCTTCTCCCTCCCTCTTAAAAGGACTCTTGTGACCACATCAGGCCCTGCGCATACTCCAGGATGATCTTCCATCCCAGCATCCTTAATCTCATCTGCAGAATGTCTTTGCCATGTCAAGTGTGTCACGGACAGCTTCTGAGGGTTAGAATGTGGACATCTTTGGGTAAAGGAGAGGGAACTTGTGTAAATGGTAATTTATCCACGTCCTAGTGTGTCTCTCCGTAGTAGGAAATCAGAGTGAGTCCTGGGAAAGGATGTGACTTGTGGACTGAAAGATGTGTCAAAATCCAGGCTCCTTAAATGCTGGAATGAAGAGAGCTGCACTGTGGGGTTGCAGGATCCACACTTGAAGCCTTAGCTTTCCCTGGATAGCTCCTTCTCTTTTGCAGGGAAGGGCTTCTGGTTTTCCCTCACTTGCCCACAGTCTGCAGATCGGAGACCTACTTCTCCTGTACACAGGCCTTCAGGAGCTTGTTTTTATTTTGAGCTCTCACCGGAGTCTTTACTGTCTTTGTTGTCTGTGAGGCTGAGCCCGTTGAGAGAGTTGTGCTGGATGGGCTCCCTGCTCCTCTGCCGACTCCCTCTCGGTTCAGCTTTCCGGGGCTACTTCATCTCTCAGCATCTGCATGTAGCCGTATCTACTTCCTGTCCTCCAGAAAGTTATTGAAAACTCTTCTCACTTGGTGACTGTCCCCCGAAAGTGCCTATTCTTGTTCCCTTTGTTTCTATGGCTGGCTTTGTTTTGCGCATTTACAGTACTATTTTATGCAAATTTACTTCTTAGGGGTTCACTGAATTGGTTAAAGCTCACCAAAAGCTGAATTCCTGATACACCATAATATTCCCTTAAAGATGTAAAAATATTTGTGCATATAATGACTATAATACTGCTGCATTCAAGGAATGAAAATCAGCTAAAAGTCTTTGCTGGTTTATGTCTCCTATCATATCAAAAATAGGATGTACATTAATTTTTAAACTAATGGCTATTGAAATCGACTGGAAGGAAGGATAACTAGACATATTAATAGAAATCCAGCCTGCCACTTCCTCTGCAATTTTACCTTATAAAGTAATGTCATTACAAAGCCCATTATTAGAAACTTAATTCTGCGTGATGTTGTGGAGGTTTGGGTTATTCTGAAAACAGAGCCTGATACAAAAATTAACATGCAGGTAGTTTCTGGGGGTAAGGGTGGGGATTCCAGGAATATGAAGTGAGGGAATGGGGAGAATGAGCAAGGAAGCAAAAAGCCAGTAACGGGTTCCTCATGGACTGAGTGACTGCTGGGAGCAGGGGTGACTCCTTCCACTGAAGACCCTGGAGAATCTTTTAAAACATACCGTGGAATTATCCCACCCAAGAATGAGAATATGGAGCGTTTATCCATGAAATTCCATCCAGCTCCTTCCAATCGAGGTACTCCGAAGAGGCATCGCCCCCTGCATTTCCTGGCCACGCCTACCCTGTGCCCGCTCCTGCATGTCCTTGGCTGAGTGCCCTTCTCGGTCTTTGGAGAAAACTCAAGGTGGCAAAACTAAGTCACACCATCACCTATTCGAGGTGAATTGAGTATGTGTTCCTGCCTCGGCTGGGCTGTGGTCGAACTGGTCAAAGAGATGTGGCCCAGGATACACGAAGCATCTAGAATTAAATGGAAAGAGTGAAAGTGGAATAGAAACAGGTGCATCTTTCTTTAAACAAGAGAGTCTTCCGTACATAACTGCACTAAAACTGCTTTCGGAGATTTGAATCATGTGTATTTACCCATAGAAGCCTCAGGTCGTCAGACCATATGGGTTTATTCCCTGACATTTACAAGGCCCTGTAAAATGATAATGATGGAATACAAAAGACCTAAAACTACCACTGCAAAGAAAACCTGAAAAAGGACACAGCAGACGAGAGACTTAGACACATTTCTGGAAGTGACTGAGATCGTTGGCATCTAGCTACGTATGAGAGTTCAGCCTAGGGAAGAGCCTGTCTTCCTCATAAAACCCAGGAGAGGCCCGGGACTCAGAAATGCCAGGAAGGAAGGATAGCAGAAGACAGATGTGAGGTTGAAAATAGGATTCATTTAAAGTCAGCATGTAGTGTAGGCGATTTCTCTCTACCACAAGCCCAGAATGGCCAGCTGGAGGCATTTATTCCCAGGCTGAGAGAAATGGATGATCTGTCTGGGAGGAGAACAGGGAAGCTGGTGTGGGAAATGACACCTTGGAGCCAAACCCTCTGGTTTCTAGCATTTAGAAGGATCTCCATACTCACGGCTTCCTCTGTTCTCACTCACCTTCACCCACAGTGACCCCTTTAACATATAAGCTCCTGCCCCTACATGTACAGAGTTTCCAGTCTGCATTTTACCTCTTTGATCTTGACTGTGAGCAGAAAACCCAGATCATCTGACATCTGAGGCATAGCTCAGAGGCCCAAGAGAGAAAAACTCAACAGATGACTCCAGAGAGAAGGCACTTCAGGGAACAAAAAGTAAATTTAAGGAAAGCAAACCTGAAATACCAAGCCTGGTATTATATTCACAAAAGAAGAACAGACTGCTATGAAAATGTAACAATTATAGGAATAAGAAAGGGCTTTGAAAATTAAAAATTGTTTTCATTGTTTGCCAAAACTCATGTCAGGAACATCTCCCACGAGAGAGAACAAAAAGCAGAGACAAAAACATGAGTATAAAAATACATTTTTAAAAGGTGAGCCATAGATGATTAAGCCACAGTGCTCAATATTTAGCTGATGTTCAAGACACAGAAAATAGAATAAAGGGATTTTTATCAATGTAATGAGAGTAGTGAAGTTCCCAAGGCGAAAGGATATGCGTCCTCAGACTGAAAAGACAAGTAGGTCTGCATCTACACATCAATAAAAGAGATCCTACAACCCTTCCAGAGAAAAACGAGTCCCCCTACACCGGAACAAGGTAGATGGGCATCCTGTGTCCAATAATGGTAAGATATAAAAATGCCTTCATCAGAGCAATGAAAGAGAAATTTTTTCAAACCAGGTTACCATACACCAGTCAAAGTTCGGATTAGAGAAAGACATTGCACACATGCAAAGACCTGGGAAGTTTATCTCCTGCCTTTCTTTGGAAGTTGCTTGTAGCTGTTCTTCCCTGAGCTAAAGGAGTAAATATAAAAGAACTATAAATTCAAGGATTCAAGCAACAGTGGATCCAAACAGGAGAGGAGGAAAGAGAAGTCCCAGAGACTGGCTGCTCAGTGAGTCTAGAAAACATTCAGTCCAGATCAGAACAGACGTGGGGTGAAGGGAGGAAGAATCTAGAATCTAGATACTATCCATGAGAATTCTTAATAATGTGAGGAGGCAATAAAAGCAGAAAATTCAAGAGTGATAAAGGAAAGCTAATGAGAAACCTCAGGTGGGAATGGGTGGGAGGGAACTACCAGAAGCAAAATGTAGTCATATAATATATTGTCTCATTGTGCTTTGAACAATAACTAGAGTCTATGTTTCAATTTCCCCTTTGGAGATCAATTTACATATAAAGCACAGGAAATTTATTCATGGTTATAGACATTAACAAGAATGTTACCAACCTTAACAGAAGTATAAACTCAGATAAAAAAGGTTTTGAGAATGATTAGGTCAAGTGAAGTTTAGGCAATTCTAATATACTCATTGAATTAAGAGAATGAAAACAGCCCATCTGTAATTGCTGGAAAAGTTGAATTATTTTATTGAAAGTTGTATTTTCAATTTTGGGGGGAACCTCCTTACTGTTTTCCATAGTGGCCATACCAGTCTGCATGCCCACCAACAGTGCACAAGGGTTTTCTTTTCTCCACCTCAAAAAATTAAAAATAGAACTGTTATATGATCTAGCAATTCCACTTCTGGGTATTTGAAGGAAATGAGTTCACTATTCTGAGATGTCTGCACCCCCATATTCATGGCATCATTATTTTCATTAGCCAAGACATTGAAACAACCTAAGTATCCATCAGTGATTGAATGGGTAAACAAAATGTGGTATATATATAAACACAGTGGAATACTCTTAAGCCACAAAAAAGAAAATCCTGCCACTTATGACAACATGGATGGACTTTAAGGGCCTTATGCTAAGTGAAATAAGTCAGGCAGAGGTAGACAAATACCATATGACCTTGCTTATGTGTGAAATCTTAAAAAACCCAAACTCATAGAAGCAGAGAAGAGATGGTGGTTGCCACAGGCAGGGCATGGGGGTGGAGAATGGGTGAAGATGGTCAAAATGTACAAATTTCCAGTTAAAAGATAATTAAGTTCTGAGGATGTAGTGTACAGCGTGGTCACTATAGTCCCACAATATTAATAATATTGTACTGTATATGTATATTTGAAAGTTACTAAGAGAATAAATCTTAAAAGTTCTCATCACAAGAAAAAATATTGTACTTATGTGAGGTCGATGGATGTTAACTAAACTTACTGTGATGATTGTTTCACAATATATATGCGTGTCAGATCATTGTCATGGATGCCTCAACTTATACAAGGTTATATGTCAATTATATCAATAAAACTGGAAACAATTTAGAAAGGTAACCAATAAAGAAACTAAAAATGGTGAAGCAACATATAGTTGCTCAAAGAAGGAGAAAGAGGGAGGGTGATGGTGTAAGGAAGCTGAATCTTTATCTTTCACAGCAGGAAATAGAAGTAAAGACGTTAGTAATTAACGAAATATGTAAAGGTATGAAAGTCATTATCTGAAGAGGCAAAAACACAACCGAAAGAATTAAATGTGTCTACCTCTGGAGGGTAGCTTGGAGATACGAAGTCAAAAGCAGTAAAGTGCTGTTTCCATGAAAAGCCCTTCCAGCCCATTTGGTTTGTTTGTTCGTCAGTATTTTAAAATATTAAAGAAACACTTGAGTGAAAAAAATTCACAAAGAAGACTTTTGTCAACACAAATCCAGATTTGTCTTTTTCTGCTTTCATCTACTCTACTCTCAGTTTACTGAAATGTTACACAGACAAAGGTTCCTGAACAGTTTGGGCACATTTCTTACTAGTTCATTCCTAATGCACTTCGTCAGAGAAATTAGGAGATGTTCAGAAGACTTCTCCAACTTGTGTCTGATACTTTGGAATGCAGTTATCTGGCATCCTGCAAAACATGTTATGGTACCCTCAATTACCGTGTGCCCTAAGAATAGTCAAGAAGGTATTCCGGTCATTGGTGCAACAGTATTTACATTTGAGGGTTAGGAAAGAAAGGATAAGTATCAGTTGGAGCAATTATTGGCATGAATAACTCAAGACAGTACCGGGGAAACCTTATTTATACTCCAGGTGGTGGTCATAGATGCATTAAGTAAGAGGGACATGTTTTTCTGATGTCATGGTGAAGAGCAGACCACAGGTGTAGTTTCATCAGTGTGGAGAGTATATCAGATGGCCCCCATGGTATGGTAGCCAGTGTCGTAGTAAATAGAAAATCAAAAACCCGAGTAGAAGAAGGACCCAGAATAATGCTCTGAGAAATAGAGACTGCATGAAATATTAATGGGAATAAGTAGAAGACTGACTGAGGCAAGACTTTCTTAATAAATCTTGAACATCTTGTTGAAATGTAATTTCATGATGCCATAAAATTCGAGGTGAGAAGCAAAATATCAGACTTTAATAAAATGACACTATTTCAGTTAGGTAATTCACCAGTACATGGGAAATCACTCCACGTGGAAGAATCCAACATGTGTTTTTTTTCCACTAACGTTATTTTAGATTTCTTTAGCATTGACATGTTAGTTAAATCTTTTTCTATTTATCCAGCTGGCAACTGTTTTTAAAATAAAGTTAATAATAGTCATTAAAGATTTTAATTAAAAAATTTTAAAAGTGCCCCAGTCACTGGAGTCTAAACTTCTGTGCAAATTTCTCTGAATTCTAGGGCAAGGAGCTTTGATTAACTAAAGCACAATGCTGTCCAGTAGAGCAGATGAGGAGATTCAGAGGCTCTGGGAGCCAGTCCTGATGGCTACTTGCAAGATGTTTGCACTAAAACAGATACCTTAATACAATCTTTCAGAGCACCCATTTTATTATTTTTCACGGAAATTATAATACCTACATATTTACTATAAGGATTTCAAGTATGTCTGTGAAGCTGCTTGTAAAATTTTGAAACAATCAGAATACACACACACACACATTTTCTAAAATGTAGAATTGAAATGGAGAGGGTTATTTAAGTGATGTGGTTTGTATTATGCATAACATTTTAATTAACATTTTAATTAACAGCATCCACTTTATTATATACATTCAATTATAGTCCTACAGAACTGGGAAAATTTATTTCTTTATGATGTTTGAAATTGATGTATGATATATACCCACATTCAAGATGTCTCTTACAATAAAAACAAACAACCCTTTATATAATTTTCTGTTAATAAAAGTAATATGTACTTTCTGATTTCTTTGATTACATTCTCCGTTCTGAGTTCCTGCCTCTTTATTGGCTACTTTGCTGTGGAACTGCATAGAATAAAATTATGGTCACAAACAGTTCTGTATCCATAGCAACATGCATTTCTGGTACAATACTTTGCAGGTATTAATTTTCATTCTTACCCTTTCTTAGGGTTTGCTGGTTGCTTTGGGGGCATAGATGGCTCAATAAATGGCCTGAGAAAAAAAATACAGTAATCTCAGTGCACTAGGGCATGGCAAAGGGAGGAGACCAGGTGGCTGGCATTAATATGGGCCATTAAGGTACCGGGAGGTCAGAAATTTAAGGAGGTCAGTTTTAGAATAATGAAGTCAGATCAAGAGGTCATGAAAAATCCCAGAGAATCCAGGTAGTTAAAACAAGAGACAAAAAAAGATGTAGTTACATAATGTCAGGAATCGAAGCACAACAATAGATTTGGGAAACCGGTAGTAATCCTAATTTTAAAATGTGTAACATCAGGAATCCAAATCCCAGATTATGAAGCAAACAAGTATCAGTGATTGAGGGTAACAAAAAGGTTTCAGTCAAGCAGGTGCCCAAAGTTCATGGCCATGGGCCTATCTTGGAGGCAAGGTCTCTTTTGGCTAAAGCCCTCTTGGGTGTGCCCTTCCTTAGCAGGGAATGATTTGGTGAGTGGATGGGCAAGTGTGAGCTTGTGCTGGAGGTTAAATGGGAGAGAGGGGGAGGGAAGGGAGTTTCTGAAACTTTTGGGTTGATTAAAAGGAAAACTATCTCATAAATCATGTGTCTCCTACATATCAGGTGTTCAGTACACTAAGTACAACAGACAACTAGAAGGCTACCAGTAGTTTAACAGGCATTGGAAACCTGGTGAATACTGACTAGTAGACATTATAGGTAGTTATATAGCAAGAGCTTTTAATCACAGAATGGCTTTAGAAGAGCTCT
The DNA here is from genome assembly GCF_002288905.1 of Enhydra lutris kenyoni. Lineage (NCBI taxonomy): Eukaryota > Metazoa > Chordata > Mammalia > Carnivora > Mustelidae > Enhydra > Enhydra lutris. The sequence goes on along the minus strand of NW_019154141.1, from coordinate 5,968,228 downwards.
GTGTTAGATTAAAAGATTTTTGTTAACAAAACTGTTGATCATAAAATACATTTGATGTCTGTTAGTACTTGGTGAAAAAAATAATGTATCTATCAAAAATGTTAGGCTAATTGACACATTCAGTTTTTTTTGTTCATCTCTGAGTTTACTTACAAACGTTTTTCTATAGGCTTTGAAAATCTTTCGGTATCATGATTTTGATCGAGATAGCTTTTGTTTTTTAGTTTCTCTTCAAAGTTTAGACCAGTATGCCTATAGTTAACTGTATGAATATCTAAGATGCATAACTTTACTTAGACTTAATAACTGTCCAGTTTTACCAGATGGAAGAATATAATGTTGAAAAGAGTTTAACATGACATCTAGTAAGACAAATTCTTAAGAATTTGGGTGCCTGGGTGGCTCAGTGGGTTAAGCCTCTGCCTTCGGCTTAGGTCATGATCTCAGGGTCTTGGGATCAAGTCCCACATCAGACTCTCTGCTCAGCAGGGAACCTGCTTCCCCCCCTCTCTCTGCCTGCCTCTCTGCCTACTTGTGATCTCTCTCTCTGTCAAACAAGTAAATAAAATATTAAAAAAAAAAAAAAGAATGATAGTCTAGGGGTTCCTAGGTGGCTCCGTTGGTTGAGCATCTGACTTTCAATTTCAGCTTAGGTCATGATCTCATCATAGATAATGAGATCAAGCTCCACATTGGTGGGGGGGGGGTCTGCTCTCAGCAGGGAGTCTGCTTGAAGATTCTCTCCCTCTCTCTACCCCCACACATGCTCTTTCTCTTTCTTTCTAAAATGAATAAAACAAATCTTAAAAAAAATAAAAACAGGGACACCTGGGTCACTCAGTCATTTAAGCAACTGCCTCCAGCTCAGGTCGTGATCCAGGAGCCCCGCACTTGAGCCCCACATTTGGTTCCCTGTTCAGCAGGGAGCCTGCTTCTCCCTCTGCCTCTGCCCCTCCCCCCTGCTCGTGTGCTCTTTCTCTGGCTCACTCTCTCTCATAAATAAATAAAATCTTAAATAAATGATTAAACAAGCAAAAAACATTTTAAAAAGATGGTAATCTAAATTCTTCTATAAATTAACTTAAAACATTTATTTTTAATTATGTCATTGTTACAAATCAACTTTCTAATGTCTGCATGCCAGTTATTATGGAACTATTTATAACTTTTCAGGGGGCTTAGGTGGCTCAGTAAGTGTCTGCCATCAGCTCAGGTCATGATCCTGGGGACTTGGGATCAAGCCCCCACACCAGGCTCCCTGCTCAGTGGAGCTGCTTCTTCTCCCTCTGACCCTCTCCCCTGCTCATACCCTTGTTCTCTCTCTCTCACAAATGAATAAATAAAAAATCTTAAAAAAAAACTATACTTTTTGAACATACATTTGAATATATTTAGGAACAACCTTTTTTATCCTCTTCTAGAGCCTCAACACAAAAATGTTAATAAAAGTAATTTTAAAGTGAAATGACTAATTTATCAAAAATTAACAATTATATTGGGGCACCTGGTTGGCTCAGTGGATTAAGCCGCTGCCTTTGGCTCAGGTCATGGTCTCGGGGTCCTGGGATCGAGCCCCACATCAGGCTCTCTGCTTAGCAGAGAGCCTGCTTCCCCTTCTCTCTCTGCCTGACTCTGCCTACTTGTGATCTCTCTCTCTCTCTCTCTGTCAAATAAATAAATAAATAAAATCTTTAAAAAATAAAATTAACAATGATAATTTTTATAGTCACAAGCAGAGGCAAATACTATCACCATGGATTTGGTTAGTGCATTTTTTCTAGTTATTTGCTTTGGCCTTGCCCATGAAATATCTTTTTACATTAGGTAAATTCATTCTATGAATAGAGAAGTAAAGCAGCAAATAACAGGTTGTGAACAACAATACAAGTTATTATAGTACATTAAGTTAAAGTTTCTCTATCTCTTGGGGTCACTCTGTTGATGTCAGAATCATCCAGGATGCTTTTTCAAGTAGGGTGGATCAAGATCGAAGTAACCTTCCTCTCTTTTCCTGAACATGATACCAGTATTCTGACACCGAGGATATCTTGGGGAGGCCCACCTGGGCAGTAAAGCTGTTCTTTACGGTCAAGTTGACAGGGGAGGTTCCTGTGCTACCCCATTGGAGAGATTTACCACCAGAACCTTCATGGCTGGAGAACGGATTTCCTAGATACTTATCTTGAGCTTCTTTCAAAAGCCCCAGAACTAGATCTATCAAGAATTTTACGCAGTAAGTGAAAAGAATACTAAACTAGATATCCTCACTTGTAATCTGATGCATGGGAGGAAAAAAAGGCTGAAATAATGCTATCATTTTTCAGATTATTGACTTTTTTATATGTTTTTTTGCACACGTTAGTTACAAATGTGATTTACATAGTACTGACTTAAAATGTATCATGTGACCCTTCTGTGTTAGTTTCTGCATATATTTAAGGAATTGGTTGCCACGAGTACACACAGTGCATGAAAAAGCACACATCATGGTGAGACAGGAGGCCCTGTGTCCGTCTGAGACAGGCTGTCGTGGAGCCAGCTGCACCTTTCCCAGCGGGTAGGACTCATCTCTCTTTCAACAGCTCATTGTTAATCAAGTGAACCGTTCGTGCTTCTGAATGTTCTAGATTTTCTTGTGTTTAAGTAAGCAGGCAAACTTGTGAATACTTTGCTTTAGAAAAGTCATATGGTTGTTAGTGTAGTAATCGGTGTTTTCCGAATGGCACTAGGATAATGTGTGGGCTCTTGTGACCTAAGTGTGTGTAGGATGTTTGGATAGAGTGGCTAATGCAGAACTGGCAGAAAACCTAGGTCAAACTTTGTTTTCCCAGAACAGGGAAGTAAGTGTAGACAGTATTGTAATCTGCTTTCCAATTACTTAAATATCATTCTTTTTTTTTTTTTTTTAAGATTTTATTTGTTTATTTGACAGAGATCACAAGTAGGCAGAGAGGCAGGCAGAGAGAGAGGAGGAAGCAGGCTCCCTGCTGAGCAGAGAGCCCGATGTGGGGCTCGATCCCAGGACTCTGGGATCATGACCTGAGCTGAAGGCAGAAGCTTTAACCCACGGAGCCACCCAGGCGCCCCAAATATCATTCTTTATAGAAGAAGGGTTCTAGTCAAGAAGTATTCAGCCTGAATTTTATTTTTCTTCCAAGGCCAAATAGTTTACCTGTCACCCATGGAAACACTCTGTCAAGAAAGTCGCTTTAAGTGTTTCTAGATGCTGCAAATAACATCTTCTGGACACTGATTCATCAGTTGTATGGAACACCCAGTGCTCATTCCATCCAGTGCCCTCCTTAATGCCCATCATTCAGTTACCCCATCCCCCCACCTCCCTCCCCTCCAGCAACCCTCAATTTGTTTCTTACAGTTAAGAGGCTCTTATGGTTTGTCTCACTCTCTGTTTTCATCTTACTCAATTTTTCCTTCTCTTCTTCTTGACGCAGTTTCTTTTTAGGGCCATCATTCTTAAGTGGAATATTTCCATTCTTATAATTCCATTTGAGTCTAGAAAATACTTAAAAATTTATATTTTGTGCTTCTGTTAATTATTTGTATAATTTATAAAATAAATTCTCATATGAGAATCATTTTATCTCTAGTAGACCTTTCACTTGCAAATTTCCAAACAGGCCAAGGCATTAGGAACCCTCTTATTTTCCTTTCAATTTTAACCTAAACTAGGTCTTTTATTCACTTTCCTCAAGACCTATTTTCAAAAAGATGGTTTGGGTGGTACTTTTAGAATAACACTAGAAATTTCAACATCAGTTAGGAGTTTTTAGCAATATCGTCATTACTCACAGAAAAACAAATGCAGCAATGTTTGCCAGTTCGCATGACTCATTACATGTTCTACTTCTTTTGAAGCTTTTTTTCTGCAGATAAGCATGTAAATTACTGAGGGCTTTTCTTTCATATTTTTACTCTTCTCTTTCTTTCTTTTTATTCTCCACATAGAACACTGCCTTCTTTTGTAAGTAAAAATATATTTCCTTTCGTAAGTCCTTTGTAATATATTCCCAAACTGGATATTTGTTATTCTGAAATTTTTACCCCAAATAAAGTTTTCTTGCCTTTTCTATATGCCAAGCTCTGTCATCTCTTTCATCACGTAACTTAGTAGTATCCTTGCAAATAACAGTACTGCATTTTATTTTAATTTTGTGTGTAGAATTCCTTCCAGAGCTAAGTTAGTCTCTTGGAGTTTGGAGGAATTCTAGCCCATCTCTCTCTACAAGTTGCAGAGGAGATATTTTCACTGAACCACAAGGTGGGCTAATGATTTATTTTTTAGTTAGTAGATCTAATAACTGGAGAACAGGAGTCAACACAAATGTTCTTTAAATATACCAAACATGCATATTATGCAATAATATTATGCATATTATGCATAAATATACCAAACATGCAAATATACCAAACATGTCCAAGAAATTTTTGAATTATTTAAAGATACATCTGCTGGCTTTTAGTTTTAAATATCTCTCCATCATTTAAGGGATTTAAAACATATTTTCCATTTGATAGAACCCCAGGATCATGGTTCAAGAAAGTTCTATTTGCAGCTTAGATGCAGAAGGTTAAAAATAGAAAATGTGCTGTTCTAGGAATCTGAAGACCCGGTTTCTTACCCAGACTTTTATGTGACTACCCACATCCCTTAATACTCTTTTTTCTACTTTTATCAACTACCTATCTTTCCTATGGCACATGAGAGCACATTTTAAAAACCTTAGCCCTGTAAAAATGCTATAAAATATAAACTTTTATTTCAAAAAATTGCCTTATACAAAAAATAATTTTCTAGCACATGGCTTGACTTGAAATGATTAATTTTGCAAAAATGTTAAAAAGTATATTATATGTCATATGATATAATTATATGGTAAAATTAACTTTCTGTTTCCACTATATGAATTTCAGTTTTTAATGACAATAAATATAAGATCTCATGTAAGATATAGTTTTATGCACAATGTGAATTTACTCTCTAAAATAGGTACATTAAACCTTTACAAAATATTTTTTACTAATCCAACAGTATTTTCCTAAATATTCTACTATTGACTTTTTAATACATATGCTGTCCCTCCTTGAATTGAATATCCACTATATATATTTTTTCCAATTCTATGTATTTAATAAAATCTCAAATTCATGTTCCATTCAATGTATTCCTTTCATTAGAAAATGAAATGAGACATTTTATTTTGGAGGAGTGTAAATTCTAGAGGAATAAGAGTCTGAAGTTTTCCTTCAGAAATAATGTAGCCATAGGAGTGATCAACAATCAAATATAACAAAGGAAGCTTTATCTGTATTTTAATTTTTTAAATGTAATAGTTGATATTACAAATATATGATAATATAAACTAATAGCAAATGTATTATATGCTAGATTATATATCATAACTAACAGTAATCTGTATTTTCATACTTAGTCATCAGGGTTTTTTCTTCTCAAAATTATTTTAAGAAAACAGCCATGGGTTTTTTCCTTACAAGCCAGCAGCTTCAATACTGAAAGTTAATCTCCCAATATTTTCCTTTGACAAAAATCTCAATGACGTTTGAGGAACATATAATCAAGGATGAATTTTGGATGTTTACATAAAGCACATTTAAATTAGGAAATATAGAAAAAATAAAGCTAAGTTATTCCCTAATAAATTCCTTATCAAAGCAAAAGGAAGAAGTAAGGATAATTTAAATGTATATGCTTCATAAAAGTAAATAGCAGATAGCAAGGATTTTTTTTTTTTCAAAATTACTTTGACTTTGAGGATATTCATCTGGTCACCATAGATTGACCTCAATCCCTTTATGCATTTATGTTACTTTACAATGCTAATTGGTATTTATTATAATGACCTGGAATTATTTTATGGTCCTGGAATATTTTCAAAATCTTCAAAGAAAGATTAAAGTATTATTCTAAGTATATATGTAGCAACTTGCCCTCCTTAGTAAGGTGCATTCAGTTCTTTCTATATGTGATATTTGCAATGCATTGTCAGAAGTCTCCCAGCCCTGCAGACCAACTGCCCTAGTGCTTCCTGGATGAGACAGAATGAAAGGACCAAGCGAATAAGAGAGGGAAACCATAACCTATCAAGGCTGCTTACCTGCAGGGTGCTGGAGTGCTCTGACCTTTTTCTTCATGATGTAGCCAGCCAAGAAATTAGATGGTCATTTCTTCACATCTTTACCTTTCTGTGAGGTTTTCATTCCTGTGGCATTTATATGTAACTTCCTTGAAATGACGAAGTTGCAGTGTTTTACTGTCCTGCCCTACATCCTCTGGAGATGAGCAGACACATCTCAGCCTTTCTACTCTATCCTCATAATTCCTGTAAGAAATACAGGCCTGGTTGAATTCTGTGTCCCCTTGCTTTTGAAGCCTGTATAAGCACCTACAATAGCTAACTGAACATTATCCACATCTGTACTATTCTACTTCCTAATTCTAACCTCTGTCATCAGCCAAAGAATGTCTGAGGAAGGTGGCAGAATGGTGTCAGGGCCCCTATTCTTAGGGTCTTAACCTTTTCATTGTGGGAAGATATTTCCAGTGAGGAGGATGTTAGGAATTTGGGCTATTTCTCTTGAAATGGAATCCCAAACCATTTCCTCTGAGGATTCTACCTCCTTGAAAACCCTTGTTACAAATGAGAACACAACTCTTCAGAAATGGATACTGAAGGCTCATTGGTAAATATGGCCTTCCAGCTCCTAAAATATAATTTGGTGAGGGTAATGGATGTTTAGATGGCCAAACCAATGGCTGACACAGCTGGCCAGAGAGCTATGAACCACTTACTAAGGGTCAAAGGTCTTGAAAGACTTGAGACCCATCTCTCAGTAAGAGTTCACTTGGAGGTACTCGCCCTTCTGTGAACACCTCTGCCTCAGACCATTCTAAATTCGAACCTCCCACCTTTTTATCACTTAATCTCTTTTTAATCCTGTCTCTCCCTATTGTCTGACCCTACCACTGCCTGAGCCATGATGTTCAGTACACACCAGAACAGCGCTCAGTTGTGTTTAACTGTTGTATATAACTCGTTAGGCACACTAATCATCTGTCATTATTTCTGGTACTTTTTCTTTGAGAGACGAAAGCAGTGTTTTCTTACAGGGTTAAATTCTCTTTTATGCTAAAGTTTCTATGGAAGCTGTTTACAATAGAAAGTTCTATTGCATTTGATATTTATAAAATAGTGTTAGAAAATTAAAAGACTGTAATTTGAAATAGGATGTTTTCTTTGAATCTGTAAGCTTAAATCCAAATATTTATCATTTCCAGCATAATGAAAAAACAGAAATTATTTTGATGTTTTATATGACTTAATAAGTTTGATGGCCTTAATATTAAACATAAGTAGCTAAAATGTGTTCTAGAACTCATAATATGTTGTTCTGAAGAAACCATATTAAGCTTTTTTACGTAATAAAGGTAAAAAATAATGAAATAATGTGATATTCAAAGACATACATGAAATCAAGGGTCCCCTGTGAAAATCCAAACTAAAAGGAAAAATTGTTATAGGATTATGCATTTGCATAATACAGACTCTATTAAAAATAATGTATTAAATTTTAAGAAATTATTCCATATTAGAAGCATTCTTCTTGCCACTTAGGTATAAAACATCTGCATTATTTTTTTAAAGTTTTGTCTTTTGTGTCTTATACATAAAAAGAATATATGTCATAAATAATACGTAAGTACTAATGCATACAAACAAAATGAACGTCACGAACATTAAGAATCAGAACGCTGCTAAAACCATTGTCTCTAACCAGATGCTCCTTCCTCTCCCAAGCTCCAGGTATCTGCCCCAGAAGCAACCTGTGGCCTTAATTGTGTATTGATGGTTACTGAATGTTTTTTTCAGGATAGCTTTATCACGAATCTGTTCCCTAAACAATATGTTGTTTGCTTTTGCTTATTTTTGAACTTTACAAAAATGGTTGCAAAGTGTAGGTAATCTATAATTTTGAATTTTTCAGTAGTTTATTTTGAAGATTCATTCATTCTCTTGTGTGCAGCTATAGTTTGTTCATTTCTCTGGATATAATAATATCCCATTATGGCAAGTCATTTAATTGTGATACACAGTTGAGTCATCTCTAGTTACATAGTTTTAAAAACTCCACTATGCGCATTCTTGGACATGTCCTTGATAGGCATGTAGATGAGTTTCTCTACAAAATGTTGGGACATAGCTTATGAAAATTTTCACCTTTTCTAGATAGTGCTAAATTAACTTAAGATAGTGTTTTGTCACCTCACGCTCTCATCATGTGAAGAGTGCCATTGATAGACATCCTTGCCAACACGTGGTAGTATCAGACTTCTTAATTTTTGCAAATACAGTGATTTTAAAATCATACTGCATTTTCTGATGACTCCTGAGTTTGGGCACCTTTTCATGTGTTTCCTATTAAAATGTTTCCTTTTATAAAGTTCCTAGGTAATGCCTTTTTCTCATTTCTATAACAGAGAATTATTTCTATTTCTCTTTATTTATTGGTATGCTTCACAAATTCTGGATACTGTTCTCTCATTAATTAGATATGTTAGAAATCTCCTTTTTTAGGTTTTTATTTATTTTTTCATTATCTTTATGGTGTCTTTTGATAAATAGAAGTTCTTAATTATATTATAGTCTAACTTACCAATCTTTTCAACTTCCTGCCTTTTGAGTTATGTTTAAGAAATCCTTCCTTATCTTGAAGTAAAAAAGCCCTCCCTGATATTTTTAAAATTATGATCTTTCACATTTGGTCTCTGATCCATTCTGCGTTGATTTTTAGAATATTAGCCTTACTGGTATATAACTTACATACAATTCATACAATTCACCTATCTAAAGTGTACAATTGAGTGGGTTCCAGTATGGTTCACAGAGTTGTGCAACTATCACCCAAATGATTTTGGAATATTTTATCACCTCCTTCCAAAAAACCGCAATAGTCAGCCACTCTCCATTTTCCCCACAACACTCCAGCCCTGGGCAACTACTAATCTAAATTCTGTCCCCCCAGATTTGCTTGTTCTTGCTGTTTCTTATGAGTAGAATCATAAAATGTGTTGTCTTTTGTGACTGGCTTCTTTCATTCAAGGTTTTAAAGGTTTCATTCGTGTCATAGCCCATATTAGTTCTCCATTCCTTTTTTTTTTTTAACTGAATAATATTCCATTGTTTGTCTATACGATATTTTATTTGTTCATTCATCAGTTGATGGGCAATTTGACTGTTTCTACTTTTTGCTGTTATGAATAATGCTGCTATGAACATTCACATACAAGCATTTCTGCAGAGATATGTTTTACTTCTCTTGGGTATTAGGAGTAGAGAGAATTGATTTTTGTCTGTTGTGTAGGATAGGGATCAGATTTCATTCTTTCCCATGTGAATAGCTTCTTGACTTAGGACCATTTTAAACTGATTCATCATTTCCCCACTAAAGGGGCAATACCAGCTCTGTCCAATGTGACCTTATCTCTAGGTTCACTGTTATGTTCTATGAGTCAGGACGTTTCTATTCTTTATGATTATACCGCACTGTATTCATTTCAGTGACATTATTTTAGGCCTGACGTGTGATACAGAATGTCACACCAGTTGTTCTTTAGGCATATCATGGTACTGGGCTCATCCTGTGCGTTTCAGGTTCAGCTTGTCAAGTTTCTTGGAAGCTTTTGTTAAAATTTTAATCGGACTTGCATTGATGCTATAGATCAATCTAGAGAGAACTGATGGAGAGACTTTCCATCACCTTGATCTCTCTCTCACTTATTTAGATCTTCTTTAATGTCTTTCAAAAAGGCTTATAATTTTTCCTTGAAAGTTTTGCACATCTTTTGGTAGACTTGTTTCTGAGAACCTTATATTTGTTATATATGGTGTTTATAATTTTTTTGCTGGTGTATAAACACTGCAAACAATTTTTAAACATGGATCTTTAGTTCAAACACCTTTCTAAACTCTCTTACTATTTCTAATAATTTTTACATTCATTTTGCATTTTCTCTGTAGACAATCATGACTGAAGACAGTTTGTTTTCATTTTATTTTTTCTTGTTAAATACTTACAAATACAAGTAGTGGTAGGCATATTTTTTCTTCTTTCTGATTTTAAAAGGCAGTAGTTTCACAATAAATAATAAAATTTGCTGAACTTTTGGGAAATACCTTTCATCTCATTAACAATGGTCTCCTGGATTCCTATATGGCCAGGAGTTTCTGTCATGGACTTTTCTTGAATGTTTTTCTGTTTATTGTGATAACCATAAGGCCTTTTTTCCTTTAACACATTAATGGAATAAATCCTATCATAAGCTTTTTTTTTTTTTTTTTTACCATCACACCAACATTATGTCCCATACATTTTTAAATGATGTATTATTGCTGGCTTCAATTTGCTAATGATTACTGAGAGCAACCTGAAATTTTCTTTTTTAGACGTTATTTTTAATTGATATTATGCTAGCCTCACAAATTGAGTTGCTAAGTAATATTTTTTCTATTCCCTGAAAGAATTAATGTAAGAGTGGATTATTTGTTTCTTAATAATTTGGTGGGTCTGGCCAGTAAAGCCATCTGGGATTGATATTTCATTTCTGGGAAGATTTTTGACTACTATTTTAATTTTTCTAATGGTTACAGGATGATTCACATTTTCCAATTTTTAAAGCCAGTTTTGGTAAATTTTTATAGTTTTTGAATTTTTCCTTTCCATTTAAATTTGATATTTATTGGCATTTATAGATTTTGAGAAATGTTAAACTTCCCTTGAATTCTCTACAACACAGCAGTTACATATTTTATTTGTATACATTAACAGTCTTGATTTGCTAATTTATTTAGGATTTTATGTCTGTGTTCATGAATGAGTTGGCATATAATTTTTATTTCTCTTCCTATTCTTGTCATCCTTTGGTATCAATATTATGACTTCTGAAATAGTTTGAGAGTACGTTTCTCTGTCCTCTGCAAGAGATTATAAAAGACTAGAATGATCTATCTTCTGGGAAATTTTTTTAGAACTCACCTGGAAATTATCTAAGCTTGGTGTTTTCTTTGTAGGAAGATTTTTCACTATTCTTTCAATTTACTAATTAGATTGTTTTATTTTCTTTCTTATTTTTGGCAGTCTATATTTTCCTAGGAATCTGTTTCACCTTGGTTCTCCAATTGTTCACATAATATTTTATGGTGTGATCTTATCTTTCTAATCTGTGATATATCTGTAGTATTTTTTAAAATTTTAGTATTAATCATTATCTCCTTTTTATGGGTAATAATGCCACAGCTCTATTTTCAGCCTGTATATTATTTATTTATGCCTTCTTTCTTGTTTCCTTCATCAGTCCTACCAGAAATTGTTCTATCTTGCTAATTTCTTTAATCGGCCTTTTTTCTTAACAATTAGACTTTTAAAAATAAATAGCATGTTGTGGCTACATATTTCCTTCACTTTCATTTCATCCTTCAGGATTTGATAAGGAATATTTTCATAATCAATCATTTCTGAGGATTTTTATTTAAATGTTAAGAATTTATTTTTATTAAGAAATATGTTAGCATCAATCAATTTAAAAGTCACAAAAATAGATATAGTAAAATATCTCCCATGCTTCCCTGATTGTTATACTAACTCCCTCTCTCTTTTTTGTAAAAAAAAAAAAAAAAAAAAAAAAAAGTCTTGTGTCTTCTTCCAGAGATCAATTCTAAGTTTTTAAAGTTAATTTCATTTTGAACCATAGGTTGGTTGGTTGGTTATTTAAGAGAGGAAGTGTGGGGAAGAGGGACAAAGGGAGAGGGAGAGAGAGAATCTTAAGCAAGCTCCATGCCCAGCACAGAGAGAGCCCATTGCAGGACTTGATCTCATGGCTCCGAGATCATGATCTGAGTCAAAATCAAGAGTTGGATACTTAACCAACTGAGCCACACAGGCACCCTGAACCATGAATTATTTAAAGTATATGTTTAAAACTTTGAAGTATATGGGGAATTATTTTAGTTTTGTTGTTACTATTTTTGTCATGGTTCCTAATTTAATTGAATTCTTGTTGAAGAATTTTTTTTTCTTTTTTATACTATCACTGTTTTTGCAATATGTTGACATTTAGGTTTCATGGTTTCCTGTGAGAGAGAGAGAGAGAGATATGAAATCTCCTTCTAGAATGGCAGATTTTTCCATTTTCCCCTGTAGTTCCATTAAATTTGTTGTATATATAATTTGATCCTGTTTGATCACATGTATGTAGTTTAGATGTATCTGATGAATGAAATTTTTAAAAATAATTATTTAATGATACTCTATTTTGAGAGTGTCTTTGGTTAATATTTTACTGGCCTAATTTTTTCATTTCCTTAGTTTCAATTTCTTTATGTCTTCAGTATGTCTCATTTAAAAAAGGGTGAATTTTGATTTGTTTAAAAAATCTGAACTATCACACTCTTTTAAGTAGTTATTTTGGTACATTTACACTTGTTGTAATTTTTTTTTTAATCATTTTTTTAAATTTATTTTCAGCATAACAGTATTCATTGTTTTTGTACCACACCCAGTGCTCCATGCAGTCCGTGCCCTCTCTAATACCCACTACCTGGTTCCCCCAACCTCCCAGCCCCCCACCTCTTCACACCCTTCAGATTGTTTTTCAGAGTCCATAGTCTCTCATTGTTCACCTCCCCTTCTAATTTTCCCCAAATGCCTTCTCCTAACTCCCCATGTCTTCCATGCTATTTGTTATGCTCCACAAATAAGTGAAACCATATGATAATTGACTCTCTCTGCTTGACTTATTTCACGCAGCATAATCTCTTCCAGTCCCGTCCATGTTGCTACAAAAGTTGGGTATTCATCCTTTCTGATGGAGGCATAATACTCCATAGTGTATATGGACCACATCTTCCTTATCCATTCGTCCATTGAAGGGCACTTGTTGTAATTATTAAAAGACCTTATTTTTTTCATCTTTCCCACTTTTTTCTATGTATCTTTCTTACCCTTATTTTTAAAATAGACTGTATTTTAAAAACACTTTTAGATTTATAGAGAAATTGAGAGGATACTACGAAGAGCTCTCATATCCCTTGCACCCAGTTTATGCTGTTATTAATATCTTATATTAGTATGATACATTGTTTACAATTATGCACCAATATTGATACATCATCATTAAGTTTAATTTTACCTAATGTCATTTTCTTGTTCCAGGATCCCATCTAGGTTATCACATTACATTTACTTGTCATCTCTTCTTGGTCTCCTCTGCTATGATAGTTTGTCAGATTTTCCTTACTTTTGAAGACCTTGACAGTTTTGAAGAGTGCCCATTTGGAATTTGTAAAATGCCTTTCATTGTAATTTGGAATTCTTCTGCAAGGAAGATTTGTTTATTCTTCTTCATTTTATTAATTTATTACATCATTTATTTATATGAGTATGTACTAATGAATATATATTTTATTCTTTGGAGTATATTCCAGTCCTTTTTTTCTCAAATTGTTCCAGCTTTGGCCATTGGAAGGACTTTCAGTTGGTTCCTATATCAGTTGGCTCCTATATTTGATATACTCTCAGCAATGAACACTTCCTTAGTGAATGAACACTTGCTAGTACAGAAGATGTTCTGATTCACCTTATGTGTTTCCTTACTTATGTATTTCCATTCTTAGAATCAGCCATTTGTCCAAGGGCCACTGGTTCCTTTTATTGGGGAATGGTACTAGAACCCCAAATCTGGGTGCTCAGTGTACTTGTTGCTACTGGAATGTCATTTACTGAATTTATTCTTTGCCTGCTTTTTAAGTTTTTCTCTTTGTCTTTTGTGTTCTGCCATTTCATTATCTAGTATACAGATGTGGAGCTCTTTCCTTCTTTTCCTTCTTTTCTTCATTTTCTGTGTTTATTCTGCTTAATGTTTCTGTGGATTCTTGCTTTTCCCCAGTTCTGGAAAATTCCCAGTCATTTTTGCATATCCTCCCTATTGTCTCTGTCCCCTCCTTCTGGAACTCTAAAGATATATTAGGTATTTTTATTTCAACTTTCATAGCTTTCAACATCTCACTTATAGTCATTATCTTCTAATATTAACATGCTGCATTGAGTAACTTATTAGGATCTCTCTTCTCTTTCATAACTTTTTGCTTCTGCTATGTTTAAACTGCCTTAACACGTCTATTCTTTTATTCAAAAACCTTATTTTTGGAAATTATATTTGTTTTTTTCTCAAATCTGGTAATTTTTGCTTAATGTCTTCTGATGTACTCATTTTGTGATTTCATCTTTTATTGTTTAAAATATTTAATGCATGTTATTTTATCTTTTTTTTCTGATAATTCTCATATTTGAAGTACTTGCCAGTGGGAATCTGTTTTTGCTAACTCATAGCAATGGTATTTTTTTTCTGGGTTTAGTAATTTTTTTTATCATGAGCTCATTTTCTATTTATCCTAATTTATGGAAAACTTAGAGACATTAAACTGAAGAAGTTTTTCTCCAGAGGGAATTTGTTTTAGTTTCAGGCAAGAGTAAATAATACTATGGACCTGGAACCACTTTAGTCCTATTCCAGGCTCTTTGACCTAATTCTGTGGAATCATGTTCAACTCCCATATTCCTTGCCCCTGAAGCTGCAATGCTAATAAAGACATTTGTCCTCAAAGATACCTTGCCTTTTGGGCATGCTTACTGCTCATTATCCTATTTTTGGCAAATGCAGTTCACATATGTGATTTTTTTGTTTTCTTTTGGCTTTTCTCTTTGGATTTTTCTCTTACTTCCTGTGAGCAAAGAAAGAAAACATTGTATTTTTTTAAACATTATATTTTATACAGAACTAGTTGTTTCATCTCATGAGGACCTCTCCAATATCTAATCTGCCAAACTGCCTGAAGTAACTATCCTAAATCACTAATATTCCTGTCTCTTCCTTGCCTTCAACAAGGACAACTACAACATGTAGTTGTTTAGCCCTCTTAATTCTGCTTCTCAGATTGTATTCCCATCCATTCCTGTCTGCTGGCCTTCCCATCTCTGGTGTCTCTAACCCATTATATATATACTACCTCCACATTAGTGTTTCTTAATAGAAATTCAGTGGTATTTCTTTGCATACTATCCCCACATACAACTCTCCAGTATCCAATTGAGGTATCTTATTGGCTCTCCAGTGCCTTGATTTCCAGCCCTTGTAGTTTAATATCTTCAATGTCTGCAGCAAATCTCTGTTTTCTGAATTTCCCCTATTCCTTTTTGATGCTCTGTTTTTCTTCCATGCAACTCATTCTTTCTGCTTAAAATATCCTATATTCATCCCTTTCCCCAAATGGTACTATCTCTTAAGGTACCTCTCAGATGCATTCCGTTTTATTCAGTTTTCCAGAATTCTTCCTAGCTCAAAGTAATTGTTCCGTCTTTTGAACTTTTATGGCACTTTGTCTTCCTTTGTGGCTTTATGGCTTGTGTGTGTGTGTACAAGTGTGTGTAGCTTATATATTTTATATATTACAATCTGAACTCTTTAGGGAATTTTTTTCTTCTTGAAGTCACTTGTGCTGGCTTCCACATCATAGATCCTAACAAATAATGAATTATATATAATTATAAAATAAAGAGTAGCATATTGGAAATATTTCATACTTTGGTAGTAATTACTCATAAACTTTCTGTGAATGTACAAAGGTAACCTAATACATCAATAACTTATTAATGTGTCTTTATTCCAAGAGTACCTAAAGAGTAATTTTTCCATTTTCAAAATGGTCCAAATGATTCTTTCTTAGCCATGAACATGCTATCAACTTTTAGGTACATTTTGCTTTTATAAAGTGTATTGTTGAATTTTGTTTGGGACTACTTTGATGATAATCCTGGCAACCCACAATCATTTACAAGGTGTTTCAACCTCTCACTTCTTTTGCCAGAATTGTCAGATTCAGAGTGGTTTCAAGAGTCATTAGCTTTCTAAGGAAGTTGGTGTGTATGTTTGGTATTCTTGTGGTTTTTTGTAAATTGGTTTTTTATTGTAGTAGAATACACATATCATAAAATTTACCATTTTAGCCATTTTTAAGTGCACAGCTTAATGTGGTGTTAACTACATTCACATTGTTGTGCACCCATCAGCACATTCATCCCCAGAGCTCTATTTTGTGAAACTGAAACTCTGTGCCCGTGAAGTAGTAATCCCCCATCTTCCCTCCAGCCCCTGGCAACCGCCATTCCATTTTCCGTCTTAATGATTTTGACTACCCAAAGTATTTCATGTAAGTAAAATCAACAGCATTTGTGTTTTGGTGAGTGGCGTATTTCACTTAGCATAATGTCCTCAAGGCTTATCCATGTTGTAACGTAAGGCAGATTTTCCCTTTTTTTGGCTGAATAATATTGCTTTGTACATAGAGACTCTGTTTTACTTATCCATTTATCTGTCAATGGACGTCTGGGTTGCTTCCATGTTTTCTGGTCTGCAGTTCTTAACTTGTAATTGAAATCAGCTTGGTTAGAAGTTGTCCTTATAGTGTGTCTCCTGTAGATACAACCTTTATTAATTTGTGAAATTTCTTTGTAACTCTGCTCTTTTCTATCAGTCAAATAGACGAAGCTTTCTAGGTCACTATTTATAACATTAAAGAAAAATGAACACATCTATTCCAGATTGATCTTGGCAGTTCCATCACTGTAGTTATCACACATGCTAAGGACTGAAATATTAAATACCCTAGGGAAATCTTCGGCATTAAGTTCTTTCATTTAATGTTTATTTCTTCCAGAATTAGTTGATTCATTTTTCAGTATAATTTTTCTATTTGAAAACCATCTTTGGACTATAGCCGATGTATATCAATGTGCCAGCAATTTAAAATGCCTTAAGTTATCATCACATTCCTAGTGAACTAATAAAAATATACAAAATTATGAAGTAAAGCAGTGGCAAGGGTGTGGAGAGACAGGTTCATATACCCACTGTTGTTCACATTGGAAATGGATCCAGTGTTTCTGTAGAGCAATTTGGAAAGAAAGTTAGAAAGTTTTTCTTATCTTTTAACCAAAAAGTTTTGATGATATAACCTAAAAGCAAAATACCAGTGTAATTTATTCATAGATGTTTCATATGTAATAATGACTAACTGAAGATAAGACAAATATCCAAGAATAATGATCAAGTAAATTACAATGTATTGCAATGATGAAGTGTCAAAGAGCCACTAAAGTGACAAATACACTAAAAAATGGGAATGAAGATGTAAAGTTAGGTACAGGAAAAGGTAGAACAGTATCTAAACAGTGATTATACCATTAAAAATATTTGTATGTACATTGTCAAAGACTGAAATTCAGTTTGGGGTGGAGTCCGTGGTTTTGGAAAGCTAACTTTTTTTGGTTAATTTTTAATTTTTTTTTATAAAGACATCATGACCGTGCAACTTTGGGATGTAACTTTATTTTAATCATAGTGAAAATTAGAGGTTAAGTATACATCCTAAAGGCCCAAGATGGCCTGTGTCCTTGAAAGAGGAGGAAAATTTGGACCCAGAGGCACGGACACACAATGAAACCATTTGAAGATGGAGCAGAGATTGGAGTTATGTGTCTAGAAATCAGGGAACACCGTGGATTGCCAGCCGCCATCAGAAGCTAGAAGGGAGCCATGGGCCAGAGTCCCTCTCTGAGCCTCCAGAAGGAATCAATCCTGCCAGCACCTTGATCTCAGACTACTCATCTCTAGAACCATGAGAGAGTAGATGTCTGTTGCATTAAGCCACCCAGTTCATGGTACTTGTTATGGCATCCTCAGGAAACTAATATGCCCCATATGTTTGGGAATTAAGAAACCTGCTTCTAAATTGTTTATAAGTCAAAACAGAAAATAATAAAGGAAATCAAAAAATGTTTTGACCTAAAGGATCATGAAAATACCATGTATCTACACTTGAGAGATTAAACGTATGTAAAAGTTGGAGGAGTATATATTCTTAAGTTCATGAATCAGAAAAGAAGAAAGTATAAAAACAAATGAGCTGAATACTAAAAAGAAGAAATCAGGAGGAGGAATATAAAATAAACCCAAGAATGTAGAATGCATGACATCATGAATTAAGAGCCAGTATCAATGACATAAAACCAAAGATGCCATAGCAAGCACTAGATGAATCTTAGTAACATAACATTGAATATTTGAAAAAGCAAGTTGCAGAAGAATACATGTGACATTCCACTTACATAGATATTTGAAACAAGTGAAACTAAACATGTCGTCTATGGGAAAAAGGTGTTAGGTAGAATTTACATCTAAGCCAGGAGGGAATGGCATGGGATGGGAGAATAAGTGGATGAGGGAAGGAAGGGGGGGAGGGAAGAAGGAAGGAAGGAGTGAACTTGTATGTTTGTTAACCTTTTGCAATTCTTCTTTTATGATTTTCCTATTCATATCCTCTGCCCATTTTCCCATTTTTAAAAACAAGGTTATTGCTGACATGGAGGCCCAAGTGCACAAGCTGAGAGAAGAGCTGATTCACGTGAATTCTCAGCGGAAGCAGCAGCTGATAGAGCTCGGTCTTCTTCGCGAAGAGGAGAAGCAAAGGGCTGCAAGGGACCACGAGACCGCTGTCTACAAACTGAAGGCTGAGTCAGAAAAGATGAAGATGGAGCTGAAAAAGACTCATGCCGCGGAGACCGAGGTGACACTGGAAAAGGTAAGCTCTCCAGCTGGATTTGTGCAGACCACTGAAACCCATGATCGGGCCCCACTACTGCCACCCTTGCATTTAATCTCTAAAAGGTGGTGAGCATAGAGCTACTCCTGAAACCTAACTCTTCAACTGAGCCATTTAAGTGTCTTGCTCTATGTTTAAGCATCACAAAAATCATCCAGAGAGTTAGATTTCCTATTTTCCCTTGACATCCATGGAAAGGATAGTATGGAATAACCCATTCCATAGTGATTAAATGCACATTTTGATACAGCAGTGTAGAATACTGTCCAATATTGCACTGAATAGGGATACTTGAACTGCAGCCCCAAGTTTTCCTAGGTTAAGACTAGGTTTCAGATCTTTTTTGGTTTTCTAATAGTCATTTCTAGATTTTACAGTCTTTTGTAACAATGTAACATAAATACTGACATAATTCCAGATTACTATTTCAGATTCAGGAAAGTTTCTTTAAAATTATATATTTTTGAAATATATGTCAATATAATGTTTACACATTTTGGATCAAATGATTTTCCAGACATAATCTCAAATATTTGTTTTTTCAATGTTCTGGAAAGGTGGGAACATTTTAATTGTGTAATAAATGTGTATTAACGATAACAACTGTAAATTGCCTCTTGAGTTCCTTAAGACCAGTCTAATCTTGAGATCAAGAAACTTAGGGCAATCGAAGAGTCTTCCAATTCTGCTTACCTTCTTTTCAACCTTTTCTTCTTCATCTTTAACTGTTATGCCTTCATGGAGCGCACACCACCATTCTAGGCACTGCTCCCTTGGTTTTACATGGATTGTGATTCTAAGGTGCTTCTTTTATAGCATCTTTAGTTATTTGAGACTCAGACATCAGCAGATGTTGCCCTTGGCAACATAGCTCTGAACCCAGAAATAAATAGGAACCAGACTCTAAAGAGGCAGAAGTGAGCCTGGCTTGTCAGAGGAACAGCCTGGAGGCTGATGTGGCCAGAAATAGTGACCAAGGAGGAGGAAGAGGAGGAGAAGGATGTGATGAGGTCAGGGAAGAAACCTTGGTGGGTGGACCTGTGTCCTGTGGGTCTGTGAGGACCCTTGAGAGGGTTTTGCTCTCTGGGAGTAAGACTTCACAGTTTTTGAGCAGAGGACTGGCATGTGTTGATTCACATTTGAGTAGGATCTCTCCGTGCATGCTGAGGACAGACTGAACTGAGGGCAAAGAAGGAAGTAGGGAGACTGGTTAAAAGGCCATTGTGGGCGTTTGGACAAGATGACAGAGGTTCAGGCCTGGGCAGCAGCAGCAAAGGGTAGAAACTGATGAAATTCAGGTTAGGCTCTGAAGGTGGAGCTGACAGTGTCTGCTGTTGGTTCAGATGTGGGGTGGAAGAGAGAAAGAGGGGCACGCTGTTAGTAGTCAAGGGTGAATCTGAGGTGACTTGCTGGAGCCGGTGGGCCAATGGACTCCGCCTACTGGTGGCCTAAGGAAGCCAGTCAGGAAGCCGGTCAGAACAGTAGGTGGGGCCCGTGGGGCTGTGTTCCAGTTGAGATGCCTTTTATACATCTATATGAGGCTGTTGGGGGTAATTCCATCAAAGCAATACAAAATAAGAATTTTTTGATGCTAAAATATGCAAAGTTTCGGGAATTAGAGAAATTCCAGAAGTTTAGAGAAGTTTTACTCCTCTGACAGTAGCACATCAGTGAGACAGATAGGGAGTGAAAGGGGTGTTTTTGTATCCTCTCTACAGATTCTTTTTTTTTTTTTTAAAGATTTATTTATTTGAGAGAGAGTTCATGAGCAGGGGGAGGGGCAGAGGAGGCAGAGAGAGACAAGCAGACTCTCCACTGAGCGAGGAGCCTGTTGTGGGGCTCCTTCCCGTGACCCAGAGATCGTGGCCTGAGGTGAAATCAAGTGTTGGATGCTTAACCAACTGAGCCACTCAGGCTTCCCTCTCTCTGGTGACTCTTACACACACCTTGCCTTGGCTCCATTTGTCTCTGCCAACAGTTCGAGGTATTTCATAATAAATGTTCTTAAACAACACACATACCAGTGCACACTGATTTAAGAAAATCGGGCATACCAAAGCCAGACTTATAAAACATACAAGCTTGGCCTTAATTGTCTTGCATTATATATTCACATTCCAAATTTTCTTTTTAGTAGAAGATGAACCTTTTCAAGTATAGGTTTATATGTGTTATAACTAATTACCAGGTTACAGGTAATAAAAATATTAGAAACCATTAGCAATTTATTTGGCAAACATTTCTGGGAGATCTTCTATAACCCTGAAAGGCATTATCCCAGACACTGTGAGGATATATAAGAAAAAGGGAAAAAAGGCACAGTCCTCAAGGAGATCATAAAATTACAGTGACATCAAGACATACACACGTATGAAAATAACTGTAATGCAAGGTGGAGTGTGAATTGGGGGAAATTATTCCTGTTAATGAAATCAGGAAAAATTAACTGGACGAGATGTCACTTTTACTAGGATTTTGACCAGTAGACATGCAAGATAACATTCTAAGCCCAAGAAATAACACCAGCAAGAGCAAACGGAGGCATTTACAAACACGGCATAGAAGTTAATCAAGGGGAGCGGTTAGTAGTTAAGCTAAAAGGTAGCTTGGGATCACAGAGAGTCTCCAAAGCTGTTGTTGTATTTTAGCTTCATTGGGTAAACAGTGAGGAGCTGCTGAAAGTTTTTAAGCATTAAATGTCACGATTCAAGTGATTCTTAGGAAAATCTTTCTGTCCATGTTGTTCAGATGCCCTTGCCATAGGAGTAGTTGGTGGGGACCAGATTAACAAAGGCAGGAGGTCCCTGAGGGCATGTTCAAGGTGTGGGAACATGGTGAGAACATAGCAGTGACAGAGGGCTAGAGGGGACATGTGTGAGAATCATCTCAGAGATGGCATTGATTAGACTTGTGAAGTATCACCCAACCCTTAATAAATTGGGAAGGTGGGAGATGTCTGGTTTGGGGAGGAAGAAGGTAGGTACCATTATGAACTTTTTAACTTTAAAGTGTCTCCACTTCACCCAGCTGGGCTGTTCACTTGCTGTGGAAGGAATGTTTGTGGGTAATCATTAAGAGAAGGCAGGACTCGAGTAGACAGCTGTGGGGGTCACCCACAGAGAGGGCCTGTTCAAGAGAGAGACACAGGAAGAAAACAGGCAACTGTGAAGGAAGAACTACGTTGAAGAGGTTGGAGAGGAAATAGTTGAAGAAGGGTTTTCAAGGTAAGAGGAATCTGAGAAAAATGCATTTTCATGGAAACAAAGGAAGAGAATATTTGGAAATATGGATTTTCAAGAATGTCACAGAAAATCAGGAAGGATGAGGGAGGAAGAAAAGTTCTGGGATTTGAAAGTGAGAAGTCACTGATAATCTTGGATAGAGCCCTGAAAGGGAGAGTGTGAACAGAAACATGATCGCAATGGATAAATGAGACCATGGAGCTTCGTGAATACCCTATTGTTTCAGAAAATCTGATATTAAAAGGAAAGTGTCATTCCAAAGGAGTATATTTTTAGGCTGACAATGTCTTGCAATACACAAGAAGGGACCAATGAAGAGGAAGAATTTAGTGATGCAGAGACCCACGGACACCTGAGAGCTTGCTATCTGAGACAGGAGAGTCTGGATGAAAGACCAACACAGGCACACCCTTGCCCCTTGGCCACAGGATCCAGCCACAGGAGACCTTAGCCTGTTCCTGGAGTAGGCCTCATGCTCTCCTTCCTCTAGGCCTTTACACCCACCACCCCTCTGTCTGGGATGTTCTTCCCCTAGATTTTCCGTGGCCATCCTTCTCCTCATCACTCCACACTATTCAGTGTTCCTCCCTGACCTCTCTCTGTAGAGTCATGCCCAGCTCTACCAGCTTCACTGGTCCCGTTGTCTTCGTAGCTCATCTCACCATCTGGAATCATCTTTTCATTTTTCTGATTGTTTATTTTCTATTCATACCCACCCACCCATCCCCCCATTAGAATATCTGCTCCATTACGAGGACCTTGTCTGCCTTGTTCACTTCTGTACTGCTAGTGTTGAGAAAACTCGGCACATGGTAGGTGCCCTCCTAGTACTTACTGAGTAAGTGAATGATAGGAGCTGTGACTTTCAAGGAGGGAGGAAGGAAGGAGAGGACTGGCAAATATACAAGGTGGTTCTGTGACGAGACTTGCAGAGAGCTTCTATCTGATGTCATCTGTGTTTCTAGTAGAAAATAGCAGGAGTCTTCGGAGTAAGGAGTTCCAGGACCAGCAACATAGCCAGACTTCATGCTGGGCTGGAAGGAAGCAGGAGTAAGTGCATTTGCCAAGGTAGAACTGGAATTCTGCATGTCGAGGGGGGAGGATGGCATGAGTCTGGAAGAATGAAATGCTTTTGAATTGAACTGAGGACAGAAGTAGCATAAGAAGATAGAAATGGGGTTTTATCATGGTAGAACTTTAGCTGCCATGGTTAACAGTGCTGGCAGAGTTCATGAGAACATAGGGACTTGTTGGCAAAAGGAGAGTCTAGGGAAAGGGACGAGAGCATTGACTAAGCTAATGTTTAGTGCCGCAAGTTTAGTTTTTGGTGAGTTGGTGGAATTAACCAATCCCAAGGTCCATATGATAAAATACAAGTGGTGGGCTCCTGATATGAAGAGGGATTTGTGTTTCCAGTTGATAAGTGTTTTTACTCAACTGGTAAAAGGAGTTGAGCGTTTCTAACTGCAGGAAGACCAGGAGTCCCTTGAAAGCAGTCCTTGTGAAATGCTCATTTCTAAAGTGCAGAATCCCATGTGGCACCTCCCACAAAGTAGACATTCATAAATGTTGAGAAAATGGAAGAATGATGATGAACTGAGAAATTCAGTCTAGCCATGTACATGGTAATATGAATAAATAAGACATTGGTTTTGATTCATCCACGTTTGACTTCAACCCATTTTAAATTCTTTAGATGGGGCAAAATACCTCTCTATAGTCATATCTTCATTTTTTTAGTGTTGTAATTTCCTCCTTGTTACTTAGCAAGTTGAATATATAGCATCAAAGGTTTTTTCAGACAGAGTTTTATATTTTCGTGCACAAATCAGTAGAGTTCTTAACATGAAAATCTGATTTAACACTAGTGAACTGGTAGATAATCCCATTGCTGCCCGATGTGTCATTGTGCGTGCTGCTTGAATTCTTCCACTGTATTTTAGAAAAGGTTTAATGTTTTATCATGTTTAAATCAAAGACTAAAATATTTGCCAGCAGCTCAAAATCCTGTCAGAATTGAGGGGTTTATGAATTAATTTTCTTTCGTTAAGTATAAAATCGAGGTTCAAAGAGGAGAGGAAAATAACACCAGAATAATAAATAATCCGAACGAAACATTCCCTGTGGGTCTGGATTTTGTCAGTGGCACTTACAACCTTGAGGTTGTGAAGGAATCCCCGAGTCCAGACCCTACCTGGGTCTCTGTCAGCGGCAGCTCCAGTCTTGCCGCCATCTTCAGTGGCTTTAAGAGAAGCATGATATCCTCCACCAGGTGAGAAGACTTGAACTAGAGAATCTGTGAGAGTCTGTGATTGACATTTGCAAAGTGAAAGCTTCTTTTCTAGCCTTTTAAAATCTTTTCAAACCAAATTGAAACAAAGTCCACAAAAAACATGAGCCTTTGACAAGTTACAGACCATTACTAAGTGATGGTAGTGGGTCATTTTCAGAAGTTCGGTTAAAACTTTGGTATTTACAATTCACCATTGTTTCAGAAACCTATTGGGTTATTTTTAAAATAATCCTTCTTGAAATAAGAGGCTATTTGAGAAAATATAGGAAATAGAAAAATGTAAAATTTCCTATTATTACCCCCAGCTAGCAATAACCTAGTGATAATTTAGTGTGCTTATAAAATAGCACATTATGTGACTTTAGAGGACCGAGATCACACTTAATAAACAGTGTAGTCTTTCGCTTTTTTAAAAGTCATGCTAAGTATATTCAATGTCATTGGAGATTCTTTGAAAATAGAGTTTTCATTGTTTCATGATACTCCATTTTATAGATGCAGCATAATATAGTGTAGTTTTCTCTTATTTTTAAACATTTAGCTTTAAAAAAAATTGCCTACATCGATGCAGAGATGAACATCTTTATATATAAATTTTTGTCAACACTTCCATTGTTTTTGTCTTAGGTTAAGATCCCAGTAGAATTACAGCATCAGATTGGTTGTGCTAATTTATATTGTTGTGTAACGGATTATCTGTTTTATCTAGCCAGTCCTTACCATTAATACTTTCCTTTAATTTTTAGTTAAAAAAAATATTTTTAATTTGCATTTTAAGGAGTTAGCTCGAACACTTATAATAGATTCGTGTGTGTATTTCATTTTCTGAGAATTGCCTATTCCCACTCTTTGACAGGTTGTCGTCTCTTAGTGTCCTAATGTTTTTCTCATCACCTTGCAGGATGAAAAAATTCTTAGCTTTGTGGCAAATATTTTTGGTGCTTGCCGTTTCATTTTATCATTTAACTTTATGATACACAAAAGATCTTATTTGTACTTAGCGTGATCTGTCCATCATTTCCTTTGTGAATTCTCTATTATGTTTTAAGCTTCACTGTTTGAAAATATACTAAAAATTAAATATTTAAAAAATATAGGAACACATCAAACATTTTTCGCACCATGCTCACTATACTAAGTAAAAAGCACTTATGAAATTGACATAGCATTTAACAGCTTGGCTTCCTGGTCTGTAATTTTAATAGTGTCTGAAGGATTATACTGGAATTCTGCCAGCCTGAAGTCATTAAAAGGCTTTGAGCAACAATTCAGCATCTTTTTCAAATTTAAGAAAAGCTCCATATGGCATAATTATTTAAAGCTAAGGTCATAGAAACTACTTAAACCTTTGAAATTTATAATTAAAGGATTAATATTAACTTATGAAGACATTGTCATTTTGGCTTAAAATGGAATTCTAATCTCAACTCTGGTCCCTTTGCTTTGATCTTTTCCCTGACTTTTTCCTTTGCTAAAAGTATGAAGTTTTATATCCTTAAATTTTTAAATTAAATATTATCCTCAAACAGTTCAGACTTATAAAAATTGATTGACAAACAACATCCACTCTCATTTTTACAGTATTTCACAAATGTTGGTCTTCAAGTTGGCATTTTCCTCTGGCGGCAGCTTAATATAATGGATCACAATGATACTTCTAAACATAACAGTAAATTAAGTTACAAAAACACCATGCAAAAATGGCAACTTAGAAAACCGTGGGTGTGTAAATAATTTGAACGTGATGAATTGATGTTCGTTTATATGAAGGTTTAGAATTTTCAAATAGCCTTCGAAGTACCTGCATCGTAAACCTTCTTGAAGTGGTGAAAGGGGCTGTATCTTGTTTCACACCAGAGCTAGACTTTTTTGTCATTTGGACAATATCTACAAAGCAGTACAAACCAAATATTTTAGTTAAAGCAGTTTACGTATCTCCTGTAACAAGAGGAGGTGTGTGTGCCTTAGAGACACAGTTTTGCATCGATCCTCAGGTCTCCCCTACTTTTTTCTGGTTCGGGTATGAAGCACCTGTTTCACAGTGATTTCACGAAGTAAGTACTGGAATAATGTCTGGGGTGTCTCTTTATTAAACAAAAAGAGCCGATGTTGGATATTTACACTGTCGGGCTTTTACCACCCCAACCAGAGGGCGGGGCTGCTAGGCTCAATGCAGTGTGAAGTCAGGGATACAGATGGCTGCAGGCCGCCCCCCACTGAATGGGGCTCTCGCTGTTTCCCAGAGAATCTTTTGCCAATTCTCCCTCCGCCTCTTCGCTGCATGTTCAAGAGCACTTCTATTTTCTGGCAATCTGGAAGAGCAAATCAGTAGCTTAACTTCAAAGTCTAGTTTTCCTGGGCTAGAGAGCTATGTTTTACTTGGAGAAAATTAAAAGAGTATATTCCATGTTAAGGCTATTTCAAAATAAAATCTAGAATTACAAATGAATCATTGTTTATATTTAAAGTAAATATTTACAATTTATAAGATTAACCCTCCCTTGTCTTTGTCTGCCCTAATTTCCTAATATTCTAATCGTACCATTGTAAATGAAGTTCTGCCATTCACCAGAACTTGTTGGTTTTATCCTTTGGGATTTTCTTAAGGAAAGAAATTTCTACCTAGAATTAAAGGAAAATCTCTAGGTCAGGATAGCAAAAGATAGTATTTTGATTTGAGAAGTTGTTGAAAATAGAACAATTTATTTGGCATATTCGGAGATTGATGTCTCAACTGAGAGAATTCAGAATAAAACAAGTAGGTATTTGTGCCCAAAGGAATTTATGTGTGTGTTCATTTTGGTTTTTGTGAGGTTTTCTTGTTATGTATTGTGTGTGTGTGTATGTGTGTTTGAGTTGAGATTAGTATTGATAATTGTACAGTCCTTTCAGTCCTTTCAGCTTCATGGCCAAACCTGTAGGAGTCTTATTGGCAGTGAATCTTTTTTTTTTTATAACATGGAAGAAAAATAACATGAGGGGCACCTGGGTGGCTCAGTGGGTTAAAGCCTCTGCCTTCGGCTCAGGTCATGATTCCAGGTCCTGGGATGGAGCCCCGCATCGGGCTCTCTGCTCCGCTGGGAGCCTGCTTCCCTTCCTCTCTCTCTGCCTGCCTCTCTGCCTACTTGTGATCTCTGTCTGTCAAGTAAATAAATAAAATCTTTAAAAAGATAAATAAAATGCAAACAATGTGTATTTCATTAGTATCTTCAACAATGATGAAGTGATTACAGATAAGAACAGAAGGAGTAATTTGCAGCACTGTCTTGATGGTTTACCATAAATGGGGGGGCGTGTACATCCCAACTTGCCTAGGAAGGTCCCAGTTTGCACCTGTTGTCCCAGGATCCTGAATGATTAAACATTTCCCCACCTCTTTCAATCTTAAACATGTCCCAGCTCAAGTGTTAAGCTCTGTGATTACCCTAACTAGGAGGGTGCTTTTTCTGTAAAGGAGGCATCTTTTCTCTTTATATATCCTGTGATTTAATTACTGAACATTATAATGCTGACTACATGTATTTTAATGAGTACCTTTTTGAAAATAACACTGAACTTATAGATAACTAGACTCTAATTATTTTAACATCCTGACTAGCCTTCTGACTGATGTTTTTTCTATCGCACACCAACATTTCAGTAACATTTGATGCACTTCGATTGAAAGTATTTTCTGTTTGTTAGGAGGCTCAAGGAGATTGGAATGAAGAGGCAGAGCCTCCCTATCCATAATCCTGCCTGCTTTATTTAGAGACTTTCTAGAAGGGGAGGGCAGAGGATGAGCTGATGGGCATTTGGTGTTAGGCACTGAGGGCCTGATGTCACAGAAAGGTCAAAGGGCATAGCACATTGGAAGAGCACTGGGCTGGGAGTCAAGTCTCATTCTAATCATGGTTCATACTAGAAGGGAGACAATTATTCACTGTGGAATGGGGTTTCCTAATTCAGTATTGTAAGGATTAAATTAATAGTTGAATGGGGCGCCTGGGTGGCTCAGTTGGTTAAGGCGTCTGCCTTCCACTCATGTCATGATCTCAGGAAGGCCCTGAGTCAGGTGTTCTGCTCAGCCAGGAGTTTGCTTTTCCCTCTCTCTCTCTCTGCCTCTCCTTCCTGCTCATGTGCACTCTCTCTTTCAAATAAATAAGTAAAATCTTAAAAAAAATTAATTAATAATCAAAAATGGTCATTTAACTAAATTGAATATATTATGGGACACAGTAAAAATAACAGAAGAAGTACAGTTAGTGTAAATATACCTCTTCATCCTCACAAGTAATTAAGGAAATGCTAAGACAAGATATTACTTTTCATGTATTGAAATAAACAAATAATTTTAAGTGATACTGAGTATCACTTTTAATTAATAATACCAAATACCAAAGATGATATGAATAAATACTCCAAAATGCTATTAGTAAGCATATAAATTGGTACAACTTTCCTGAAAGCCTTTAGTTATCTATATTGTGGGCTTTTAAAATATTCATCTCTTTTGATGTAGTGATCTATTTTTTTGGTCAGCATAACATCAATACCAAAACCCAAAAAAGATAGCCCTCTAAGAACAGATTAATCTCAGAAATCTGTTACATTTCTATACACTAATAATGAAGTAGCAAGAAGAGGTATTAAGAAAACAATCTCACTTAAAATTGCACCAAAAATAAGATACCTAGGAATAAACGTAACTGAAGACCTCTACTCAAAAAACTATAAAACACTGATGAAAGAAATTGGAGATGACTCAAAGAAATAGAAAGACATCCCATGCTCATGGACTGGAAGAGCAAATATTGTTAAAATATCTATACTACCCAAAGCAATCTGCAGATTTAATGCAATCCTTATCAAAATAACAGCATTTTTCATAGAACTACAACAAAAAACCCTAAAATTTGTATGGAACCATAAAAGACCTGGATAGCCAAAGTAGATTTGAAAAAGAAAAGCAAAGCTGGAGGTATCACAATTCTAGACTTCAAGTTATATTACAAAACTGTATTAATCAAAACAGTATGGTATCAGCACAAAAAATGGGAACATAGATCAAAAGAAAAGATTAGAAAACCCAGAAATAAGCTCATAATCATATGGTCAGTTAATTTCCGACAAAGCAGGAAAGAATATCAAATGGGAAAAAGTCTCATCAACAAATGATGTTGGGGAAACTGGTCAGCTATAGACAAAAGAATGAAACTAGACCATTTTTTACAATACACAAAAATAAACTCAAGATGAATTGACCTGAGGGGTGCCTGAGTGGCTCAGTCAGTTAAGCATTGATTCGTGATTTTAGCTTGGGCCGTGATCACAGGGTTGTGAGATTGAGCCCTGTGTTGGATTCCTTGCTCGATGTTAAGTCTACTTGAGATTCTGCTTGAGATTCCCTCTGCTCCTCCCCCAACTCAAGTATGCACACACTCTCTCTTTATAAAATAAATAAATAAAATATTTTTTAAAAGTGGATTTACTTGAAAGGATAAAAATCCTAGAAGAAAGCAGAGGCAGTAATGTCTCTGACATTGGCCATAGCAACATTTTTCTAGGTATGTTTCCTGAGGCAAGGGAAACAAAAGCAAACATAAATTATTGGGACTACATTATTAAAAGAGAAAGCTTCTACACAGAAAAGGAAACAATCAACTAAACTAAAAAACAACTTACTGAATATGAGAAGATATTTGCAAATGATACATCCAATAGAGGGTCAGTATCCAAAATATGCAAAGAACTTTTATAAATCAACACCCAAAACCAAATAATCTGATTTTGAAATGGACAGAAGACATGAACAGACATTTCTTTGAAGACATCCAAATGGCCAACAGACACATGAAAAGATGCTCAATATCACTCATCAGGAAAAGGCAAATCAAAAAAAAACCACAATAAAATATCACCTCACACCTGTCAGAATGGCTAAAATCTAAAACACAGGAAACAAGAGATGTTGGCAAGGATGTTGGAGAAAGCAAAAACCCATTTGTGCTGTTGATGGAAATGTAAACTAGTGTAGCCACTGTGGAAAACAGTATGAAGTTTCCTCAAAAATTTAAAAATAGATCTACCCTATGGTCTAGTAATTGTACTACTGGGTATTTCCCCCCAAAATACAAAAACATGAATTCAAAGGAATACATGTACCCCGATGTTTATAGGAGCTTATTTACAATAGACAAGATATGGAAGCTGCCCAACTGCCCATCAATAGATGAATGGAGAAAGAAGATGTGGTATATATCCAATGGAATATTATTCAGCCATAAAAAATAATGAAGGGACACCTGGCTGGCTCAGTTGGGTAAGCCACTGCCTTTGGCTCAGGTCATATTCCTAGGGTCCTAGGATCAAGTCCCACATCGGGTTCCTTGCTCAGTGGGGAGCCTGTTTCTCTCTCTGCTTCTGCCTGCCACTCTGCCTGCTTGTGCTCTCTCTCTGACAAATAAATAAATAAAATCTTAAAAAAAAATAGGACAAAATCTTGCCATTTGCAATGACATAGATAAAGCTAGAGAGTATACTGCTAAGTGAAATAAGTCAGTGAGAGAAACACAAATACCATATTATTTCACTCATATGTGGATTTTAAGAAACAAAACAAAGAAGCAAAGTTAAAAAGAGACGGAAAGAGAACAGCCAAGAAACAGACTCTTAACTATAAAGAACAAACTGATGGTTACGAAGGGGATGACTGAAACATGGAGACTGAGGAAATCGCTCATCATGATGAGCACTGGGGGATGTATGGAAATGCTGGATCACTCCGCCATACACCCAAAACTAATACAACACCATATGCTAATTATAGTAGAATTAAAATAAAATTTATGAATAAATTAATTAAAGAAATAAAAGAAGAATGGATGCTGAGGGACAGCTAGCAGGCAATGGCACACTCTTAATGCCTTTAGCATTTGATGCCTATTTTGTGTATAGCAGTCCTGGATTACTTGATAGAGTGATGATCAAAACGGACAGATATTCCCGTCTCCTCAGAGCTCACATTCTAGCTGGAGACAGGTAATAACTAAGCAGTGAACATGCCACTTATTTAAGAAGTGTCTAAGTGCTACTGAATAAGAAATGAAAGAAAGGATTAAGGGAGACTCTGGAGTACCAGAGTTGGGGCCTATTTAAATAGTGTGATCAGGGTTGGCCTCATTGAGAAGGTCAACAAGGAGTTGAATTAGCCATGTGAGAGTATCTGGAGGAAGAAGTTTCTGATGGAGTGAACAGCCAGTGCAAAGACCAAGCAAGAGCATGGCTGGCGGGGTTAAGGACCAGCGGGGAAACCAGTGTGGGGAGAGCAGAGGAGACAAAGAGAGAGTAGAAAATGAGATTTGAGGAATCCCAAGGGTCCTGATCACATAGGACCTTTGAGGCTGTTGTAAGGACTAACTCTGAGTAATGGAAGAACATTAGGGCATTGTGCCAAGGAGTGATATGATCCAACTTAGACTTGAAAAGATCATTCTGGCAGTGTGAGGACAAAGGTGGGAAACCCATTAGAAGAGCACTGCTGGACTCTGAGGGAGCGATTAGGGGGACTTGGACCAGAGTGGCGCCAGTGGAGGTGGTCAGATTCTGGGTAGATTTAAAGGTGGAGCCAACACAGCTTCTTGACAGATTTGATTTGGGATGTGAGACAAAGAAAAAGGAAGTCTTAGATAAGTTTACACAGGGGAAAAGAGCAAATATACTAGTTCATTTCTCTGGGGTATGGGATTAGAAATGATTTTTAAATGGTATCATTCAGTTTTTCTAAATATTCTCTATTATAACCATACTGTAGTCCTAATGGTGATGTACAAGTCACCACTGGTTATATTGTCCCCTTGCCCAAAGCCCTAGAACATCTTCAGCCTGCTTCCTCTTTCTACCCTGAGACACCAGAGTCACAGAGACAAGGCTGGGCTGGCCCTTCAGTCCTGGGGTTACATTAGCTGACACCAGAAACCGGGCAGTGTGATTGTGACGTCAGCAGCCCCTCCTCAGCCCTGCCTGTGAGGTTGGGATGTTCTCCAATGCCCTTTACCCTGGCCCAGGTTATCTTTCTCTCAGGGCAGGGAGGCTGTTCTTCAAAGAAAAGCAGAAATATTGCCTGCCTGACTTCGGCCTGCTCACAGGGCTCTCATTTTTGCTTTTGCAACATTAATGAGCTCAGAAGGAAATGTGGGCCTCTCTGACTTCAGACTATGCCTCTCCCAAGAGAATCCAGCCCAGGGTCTGATAGGGAGGAAAGGAGAAGGTGGTCATGGTCCTGAGACAGAGCGGGCTGGTAGTATGAGGCCCCTGAGGGACACAGGACCATCTGGCCTCAAAGAGAAGGAGGTAAGACTGAGATACTCTCTCTGTTCCTGAGACAAGGATCTTTCTAAAAAACATATCTCAGGGGCTGGCCAAGCTGGCTCAGTCCATAGAGCATGCAAATCTTGATCTTGGCTTCATGAGTTCAAGCCCCATGTTGGACAGTACAGCTTACTTTTAGGAAAGGAGAGAAAAAAACAAATCTCCTTGCTGGGCTGGATTAGGCACTGGTAACATCAAAACAGCCTCTCCCTGCAAAGAGATATCCTTTAATGGGGCAGGGATAATGGAACAAATGACACTATGATTACACTGAACGGAAATCAGAGCCATTGCCTAGATCTGTTGGCCAGCATGCTTGAGAAACTCCCAGGAGGTCTGCAGGGGAAGGGTAGAATCAGGCAGAACCTTCAGGACAAGGTAAACCAGGAGTTAATGGCATTTCCCTCTCTTGCTTAAAAACTTACAAAGTGCCATTGCCCACAACAAAGTGAAGTTGCCCCAGCTTCTTAGCTTTCTGGCCAAGGATTTGCATAATCCCACTGCTCCTCTCCTACCTTTCCTCTTTTCTCATTTATTTTAATTAATTTAATTTTTCAGTCCACGGTTCAGTGGCATTGAGTACATTTAAATTGTTGTGCAACTATCACCACCATCTCCAGAACTACTTCCATCTTGTGAAACCTGAACTGTCCCCATTAAACACGAATTCCCTATTTCTCTGTCCCCCAGTCCCTGGCAACCAACATTCTACCTTCTGTCTCTATGTATTTGATGACTCTAGGTACCTCATGTGAGTGGAATTAAACAGTATTTATCTTTTTGTGATTGATATATTTCACTTCGCTTTATGTCTTCAAGGTTTATCCATGTGGTAGCCTGTGTCAGGGTTTCTTTTTTTCAAAAAAAGGGTAATATTCCATTGTCTGTTTATACCACAGTCTGTTTATCCATTCGTCCCATCAGTGGACACTTGGGTTGCTTCCACTTTTTGGCTATTGTGACTAATTCTATTATGAATATGGGTGTGCAAATATCAGTCTGAGCTTCTGCTTTTAATTATTTTGGGTATAATACCCAGTGTGGAATTGCTGGACCGTATGGTAATTCTATTTTTACTTTTTTGAGGAACTCTCCATGCGATTTTCAGCTGGTGCGCCATTTACATTCCCACCAGCAGTGCACAAGGCTTCCAATTTCTCCACATCCTCACCAACACTTGATTTTGGTTTGTTTTGTCTTTATAATTGACATCATAATGAGTATGAAGTGGTGTCATCTTCTACCTTTTTTAACTGTCTCCTCAACCACAGACACACTGTGTGCTGTGCTCACCCCAGAAGACTGCCTTTTCCACAAGTAGGCTGGAAGCATTCTTCCTTCATGGCTTCACATGAATTTTTTCTCCGCCTGGAAGACCTGGTGAACTTAACATCCTCATTCAAAGATGTTACCTGTCCTTGTCTTGCTCCTTCTTAACACCAACTCCAGAAGAAATCAGGCTCTTCATTGTATCAGGCCTCTTCTTTTTTAAAACATTTTTTATCAAGATTTAATTTACATACAGATGATGTTTAGTTATGCAACTTTGACAAGTCATGAGCACAATCAAGATAAACAACTATTCCATCACCTCAGATATTTCTCCAGACCCTTTGTTGTCAATCCCACTTCCTTCCTCTTGCTGGGACCTCCTGGCAACCACCCATCTATTTTCTGTGACTATTAGATTTGCCTCTCCTGGAATAGCGTATAAATGAGTCATTCAGCATGTAGCCTTTTGGGTCTGGTTTCTTTCCCTTTAGCGTAATGTGAGAGTCATTCATGTTCTTGTGTGTAGCGATAGTCCTAATCTTTTTTTATTACCAATAATATTCCATTGCATGAATGTACCAAAGTTTTTCTGTTCTCCAGGGGAGAAATGTTTGGGTGGTTAAACATTCATATAAGGGTTCTGTGTGACATAAATTTTTCATTCCACTTAGGTAAATAACAAGGATTGGGATGGCTGAGTGGTATATTTACTGTATCTTTAAACTTTAGGAGCTGCCAAACTGTTTTCCAAACTGGCGGTATCATTTTGCATTTCCATAAAAAATACATATGGGTTCTAGTTGCTCTGCGTCCTCACCAGCATTTGATACTGTTGAATTTGTGACATCATTTTAACCATCCTAATAGGTGTATCTCATTGCATATGGATTTCTGTAATAACTAGTAACATTGAACATCTTTTCATGTATGTATTTGTCATTTGAATATCTTTCTTGGTAAAGTGTTTAAATATTTTTCCAATTTTATATTTAGTTTATTTTCTTTTGGTTGAATTTTGATTGTTCTTTATATATTCTGGACACAAGTCCTTTATAAGATTAATGATTTGTAAATACTTTTCACAGTCAGTGGCTGAACTTCTCATCTTTTAGCAGCATCTTTCAAAGAACAGGGATAATAGATCATGCTTTTGGTGTCATGTCTAAGAAATCTGTGCCTAACCTAAAGTCACAAAGATTTTCTCCAGTTTTCTTCTAGAAGTTTTAAGTTTTTTATTCAGATCTGTAGTCCATTTTGAGCCAGTTTTTGTGAATGGTGCAAGGTACAGATTAAGATTCAGTTGTTTCAGGACTATTTGTTGAAAAGACTGTCCTTTCTCTGTTAAATTCCCTTTGCAGCTTGTTGAAAATCAATTAACCATAAATGTGTAGTGTGCTACTGAACTTTCTAATTTTGTACAATTGATATACATACTCTTCTTTTCTAATAATGCCAGTGTCCTTTTTTTTTTTTTTTTAAAGATTTTATTTATTTATTTTAGAGAGAGGGCACGCATGAGTAGGGGGAGGGAGAGGAAGGGAGAACAAATCTCAAGCAGACTCTACACTGAGCACAGAGCCTGACCTGGGGCTCAATTTCACAATCCTGAAGTGATAACCAGAGCTGAAACCAAGAATTGAACATTTAACTGACTGAGCCACCCAGGCACCCCACACAGTGTCTTGATTACTGTAGTTTTATAGTCAGTCTAGCAGATAGGTAGTATGACTTGTCTTTGTTCTTTTTCAAAATTGTTTTACCTGTGGTTCCTTTGCTTTTCTTAGAATCAGCATAGTAAATTCTACACAAAATCCTGCTGGGAGTTTTCAAACACTTTGTTAAATCTATTTCACAGTTAGGAAAGAAATGAAATCTTACTGTTACTGAGTTTTCCAGTCCATGAACATAGTATATCTTGCTGTTTAATTAGGTTCTCTTTAATTTCTTTCATCAGTGTTTATTGTTCTCAGCATATAGATGTGGCATTTATTTTGTTTGACTTATACCTAATCATTTCATGTTTTTAACTTTAAAACCCAATTATTTGCTGCTAATATATAGAAATACAAAAGATTTCTTTATATTGATCTTTTATCTTGTGACCTTGCTAAACTCATTAGTTCTAGTCACTCTTTTTCTAGATTCTTTGGGATTTCAACATAATCGATAAGTACATGTTATTTAATAGTTTTCCTTGTGAGAGTTTTTTTTAATGAAGCTGTATGTATCAAGATATTTTATTTTTCAGTACTCTAACACAATTATTTTACTAGACTGGTGAATTTTAGAAAATAACTTCTCAAAACAAACCTAACACAAGAAGAATCAAATGAGATCACACCAGTCAGTAAAAATGTATATAGGATGTAGAAGCAGGCACATTCGTAATTTCCCAGTTTATTTTGCTATGTCCTGTGATATATATATATGATTTTTAAAAATAGTAATACACACAAACATATAGGCAAAGTCACAAGTATTTTTAAATACCACTTTTTAAGATACAAATTATTCTTGGTCGTGGCTTTCCATATTAATCATTCTTTTTAAAAATCAAAATGATTTTTTAAAAGTTCTAAAATAATTTATTTTATGAATATATTTTAAATATTGCATTAGAGTAAGAACCTCTGCTATTTAAAATCATAAAATTTTTGCCAGTATTACTATATTGAAATCAGGCTCAAAACATATTTCTTCTACACACATATTGAAAAATTGGTAAAAACAAAAACCAAAACCATTATTTGTGATATATTGTCCTTCTCAGTGAATGAAATACCTTTTTTAAAAACAACATTACTTTGATAGTTAAGTCTTTTTTAAGTATTAGACTCACCAAATTGTGTAGAAAATCTCTTTAACTTCCATGTTTGAAATTACATTCCCTTTAAAAACATTTTTTTTCTTTTTCTTTTTTCCCTTAAGAATATTTTTAACTGGTTCATTACATCATTGGAGTGTGTTTTGGACTTTATGTTCTGATTCATGACTAACTCTTAAGTAACTTTTTGGGGCATATGTCATATATATATATATATATTTATATATTATTTATTTATAATATACATATATATTTATATATGTATATTATATATATATAATATATATATAATATATATATATACATATGTGTATATATATATATATATAATATAAATAGATAGATATCGAGAGAGAGGAGTGAGAAAGCCTTCCCTTCATAGATTTACCTGAGATATATGTCCAAAAAAGTTACTAATGTGTACATACATATACATATGTATGTCCACAATTTGGAATACACTAATCAATTCCAATAATAATATAGGCTGTATCATTGCACTTATGACTAAAATACTAGTTAGCCTGCCAGGTGTAGAGTATTGTATAATATTTTTGTATTTTCCAGAATGTATTACAAATTGTTATTGAAAAAAGAAAAGCTACATTTTTAAGTGTGTGCAGATGTGAATTTTGGCTAACAGAACTATTTTTAATATTCATCTATGGTATTTACTTGGCAAAGAACATGGACATTTGTTCCCACTGCATGAATTTAACAGATCAGTAGACATCCTAGGGATACTCTAAGGAAGCAACCTTGGGTCATGGAAAATATCTCATAAAACATCTATATCTTTGAATCTTATTTTGACAGTTGCTTATGTTACTATACATTTTATGTTATTATTGAATGAGGGATTTTAACAAATATTTAAATGAACTTTTAAAGAGTTATAATTCAGGCCTATAATTCTATTAATTATTACAATTCTAACATGGATAATGGTGTTTATTCAACCCAGACTATTTTGTTAGGTTGAAGGAAGTATCAACCATTTTAGAGACTTCCTGAGATCAAGAAACTATTGGAATTACCAATAGAATTACTTAGATCATAACGGATGGTCCATTTAGTCCTATATTTGGTGTCAAATAGCACAAAGAGGGAATAAATGGGTGATGTGAATTTCCAAATCTCTAGTTTCCTTAATAATTTGTGGGTGAAGGAGTCAACACACATTTAGCAAGCATTTACTATATACTTAGCTCAGTGCTGATCCCAAAAAGGAAGGTAACTTTGTCCCTGCTTTCTGGAAACTTTTATTATTGTAGTGATAATGAGAAATACAAGCGCAAAAGAGCTTTTAAAACTATATAACTCTGTATAATAAAATTCTAGATTAAGGTACGATGGTGGGAAATCTGAGAAGGTCTATAATATTTAGGGGATGTTTTATGGAGGAGGTGGTCCTTTAAGTACAATGTTTAGATTGGCACTAGATATAAAGAATTTCCTGAAGCAGTCCAAGGGGATAAAATGGGAAGCCATGAGCTTAGGATGAATTGAGAGAATGTCAAACACCAATTAGGAAAATCTTACTTATATAAAAAAGATGGACAATGACTTTTTGAAACTTTTCCATTTTAAAACTTTTTATTTACACTTCCTGAAAAGTTACAAAAATAGTACAGAGAATTCCCAGGCACCCTTCACCCAGCTTCCCCTGTGTCTACATCTTATTTATCTGTAGTGCAATCAATAAAACAAGGAGATTCACATTAATACTTTTTAACATTGACAAAATGCATTTACATCAGTAAATAACTGTAGGCCTTATTTTAATTTCACCAGTTTTTCCACTAATGTTCCTTTTTTGTTTTTCTAGGATCTCCCACCACATTTACTTGCCATATATTTTTAGTCTCCTCTAGTCTGTGACAATTCTTCAGTTTTCCCTTATCCTTCTTCACCTTGATGCTTTTGAAGAGTACCAGTTATCTTGTAGACTGTTTTTTTCTCACTTTGGGTTTGTCTAATGTTTTTGATGATTACACTGAGGTTATTCTTTGGCAAGAGTGCTACTGAAAGGATGTGCCTTTCTCAAGTGCATTATATCAAGGGGTTCAAAATATCTTATTACAGGTGACTTTGACATTGATCACTTGGTTAAGGTAGTATCTGCCAGGTTTCTCTGCTATAGTTATTTTTTTCCCTTTGTAATATGTAAAAATATCTTGAGATACTTAGAGGCTACGTAAATATTCTGTTTCTCCTCAGACTCACATCCACTAATTTTGTCATCCATTGGTGAATCTTGCCTGCAATACTATTATTATCTTTTTTTACTCAGTTCCTTTGAAGTTTTGGCATTTTCTGGCTTTAACTTATGCTGAGGTTTTTGTTGTTATTGTTGTTTTAATTTTTAGTTTTTTGTATCTTGAGGAGAGAAAATATTAGGAGTCAAGATGACTTTTTTTTCTTTTTTTTCAAAGATTTTATTTATTTATTTGACAGAGATCACAAGTAGGCAGAGAGGCAGGCAGAGAGAGAGAGGAGGAAGCAGGCGCCCTGCTAAGCAGAGAGCCCGACGCGGGGCTCAATCACAGGACCCTGAGATCATGACCTGAGCTGAAGGCAGAGGCTTAACCCACTGAGCCTCCCAGGTGCCCCAAGTCAAGATGACTTTTTAAATGAAATTTTTTTTTTAGTGTAAGGAATCAACTCTAAAGGAAAAAAAATAAGATGAAAGCAGAGGTAGGGCTTGGTAAAAAGCAATGCATGATACAAGGGTTTGTATACCTAGAAAATAGCCTCAATTTGACTGCATTTTCCAGGAACAAATGGTCAGAGAGCGTCATAATTAGAACAAGGTTCAGTGCAACCAGATTTTAAAAATTAACTAGTTCAAGTTCCTGGAGTTGAAATCTTCAGAGAAAAATTTACTAGAGGTTCTCACAAAGAAGTTAGTATATGATGTGGTTAACATCCTCAACAATAATCTCATGGAACATAACATTTTTATTGGGTATTTTCTTAAAATGGAGGAGTAATAGCTATTATTTTGACTTCAGCTTTTCTAAAAATAAAGGAACTGTTACCATGAGATAAAACATATTAGAAGTCAATCTGAGCTCCGGAAGTCCTCAGAAGGTTCATGAAGTTATTTTAGGACCAAACAAATTACTGACCAGATAGTATTTACGTGAAGAAAAATTGAAACCTGCTAGTCAAATGCTGCTGTGTTAAATAGCCAAAACCTTATTGTAATAGTATTTCCTTTGGAGTAGGAATCATTCAGTCTCAAACCATGTAAAGGAGTTAAATAGGGATGTCTCAGAATAACCTTGTTATGAGATAGTGCCACAGTATTAACCTTGAGAAGACAGTTAAGGAAATTGAGATTTGCCAAGCTTTGCTTTATTTCTTGTACTTCTTGAGAGATGTTTCAAGTTTTTCTTCTGATGACAATTTTATCCCCTGGAACTGAACACTGAGAAAGGGTGTTAAAGAAGTAGCAAGGAAGAGGAAGGGTAAGCACGTGCTGCATAGCTTTTCTCTTATTCATTTTCTATTTCTAAAGAGCTGAAGCTATTTAAGATTTTGACATTATCTTCAAATACTGACTTTTGATCTGCAATGAAGTCTTGGCTTTTTTTTTTTTTTTTAAGATTTTATTTATTTATCTGACAGAGAGAGACACAGTGAGAGAGGGAACACAAGCAGGGGGAAGTGGGAGTGGAAGAAGCAGGCTTCCCGCCCAGCAGGGAGCCTGATGCAAGGATTGATCCCAGGACCCTGGGATCATGCCCTGAGCTGAAGGCAGACGCTTAACGACTGAGCCACCCAGGCACCCCAAGTCTATTTTTTTTTAAATTTTCAGCATAACAGTATTCCTTGTTTTTGCACCACACCCAGTGCTCCATGCAATCCGTGCCCTCTCTAATACCCACCACCTGGTTCCCCCAAGTCTATTTTTAACAAAAAGCTTAAACAACCTTTTCACATGATTTAAATGAATAACTGCCTATCTGATGTATGCGAAGTAAATATATGTGTACATTTAGAACAACTTTTAGCAAAGAAAAACTAAATGGGTAATTCTTCCATTGTACATCACATAAGCATCTGGATCTCTGGATTATTTTGCAAATTGCCATATCACCAGCTTAATTCAGTTGAATTTCATATTTAGGTTACTGTGAGCTAGGGAATGGATTAAGTATGAAGAACACAAAGAAAACATAACATTATTGATTAGGACCTAAAGAATCACAATGTATTTTAACATAGATTACATGTTAGTTTATTTCCTATACAATATGACTGAGAATAAAATAACCCCCAACATATATCAGTTCACATTAGATAAAGAGCTCACCCAGGGTCAGTGGACCTATATTTGGCAGGGTCTATAGGAGTTCCATGTTATCTGCATTTATTAGGTTATAAACTGAAAATAAAATACTATAAAAGTTTCCAGTCAGAGTGTTTTGGCATGATTTTTAACTGCCCTGTACCATCTTTTAAAAATGTGCCTTATATGGCCAAAGAATTAGACAGCAATTTAATAAAAAATCCAGATGTGAAGATTGATTTTTTTTTTAGATACTCTGTGAGACCTTGGGAGTAGAACCAAGTCAAAATTGGCCAATGCTAGAGACCCAATCTTTACTACCCAGAAGCTAGAAATAGCACAGTTTTTGATAGATGATTCTTGGGGAAATCTTAGATTTTTAAAAATCGCAGGAGCAAACATTTACATGAACATGAAAAGAGTCTGATGTTCGCTTTGATCAGCTCTTTCAAGAAGGAAAGAAGAAAGTTACTAAGGGGAAAACATTTTGTAATCTTTTTCAGTTAAATAACTATTGGTTGTTTCAGCTTTCCACATCTTCACATCAAGTATTTCAGCCACTGTTTTGTAATGAGAACAAAACCAAAATATTATCTTAACTAGATAATATTTTGGTTTTGTTCTCATAACTTATGTAGTTTCCCTAATCACCTAATTAAATGAAGCACATTGGTCAGTGTGCTGCATATTGATATTTCACTGCTAATTAATATGTACCAATCCCCTTTATAAGGTGCATGTTCATAAAATAGCCTTTAATATTATCTTATATCCAAATTAATTATATATTATATATACATATATAAGTTACCACCTATATTTTCTGATCACACAAAAAATATTTTTGAGTAAGTTAAAAAAAAACATAAACCAGGTAACATTTCACTTTTTGCTTTCATGAATACACATTTGGCAGTCTCTTGCCAGTTTTCCTAGAAGAAAGAATCATAGCAACTGCTTGGGGTGCCTGGGTGGCTCATTCAGCTAAGTGTCTGCCTTCAGCTCAGGTCATGATCTCAGGATCCTGGAACTGAACCCCACATTGGGTTCTCTGCTCAGCAGGGAGCCTGCTTCTTCACTCCCCCTGCTTGTGCTCTCTCTCTCTCTCTCTGTCAAATAAGTAAACAAAATATTTCTTAAAAATAAAACAAAACAAAAACCCCAAAATAACTATTTGTACAATCTTTTTTATGGAATTAGTCCAGAAATAACAAATGAATAAACAAGTACATTTTAGACAGATGACTACACTGATGAATTCTGTCACAACATTTATAATACCATTCAGCATGACCAGACTGGACAGTATATGGGAAGAAAACTACAGACTACAGACATAAAAACTTCCTTATCAAAATATTAACCAATCAAATCTAGCAATATATAAAAAGAATAACACATCCTGGCCAAGTGGGACTTATCCTAGGAATGCAAAGTTGG
The DNA here is from genome assembly GCF_002288905.1 of Enhydra lutris kenyoni. Lineage (NCBI taxonomy): Eukaryota > Metazoa > Chordata > Mammalia > Carnivora > Mustelidae > Enhydra > Enhydra lutris. Next base: position 5,925,762 of record NW_019154141.1, on the reverse strand, counting down.
GTTCAACATTAAAAAATCAATCAATGTAGGTCCACCTAGGTGGCTCAGTCAGTTAAGCATCTGACCCTTGATTTTGGCTCAGGTCATGATTTCTAGGTCATGAGATCAAGCCTTGTGTCAGACTCCATGCTCAGTGTAGAACCTGCTTAAGATTCTCTCTCCCTCACCCTTTCCCCCTGCTCGTGAACACTCTTTCTCAAAAAAAAAAAAAAAAAAAAAAAAAAAATGTAATTGACCATGTTAAAAGACTAAAAAATAAAACCATGATATAATCTCACTAGATACAGAAAAAGCATTAATACCCATCTGTGATAACTCAGAGAATTGGGATAAAAAGCAAATAATAGAAAAAGAGAATCTACAGCTATACTTAATGGTGACAGACTATATGATTTTTCCCTAAGATTAGGAAAAAGACAGGAATGTCCATTCTCACTTATAAGTCTACCTTATAATGAAGGTCCTGGTCGGTGAAAAAAGAAAAAAGAAAGAAAAGAAAAAGCATAAAATTAAGGAAGAAAGAAGTAAAACTATCTTTATTTGTAGATAACATGTCATCTGCCTGAAGTAACCAAAAGGAATCTGCAAGCAATCGCCCGTACTAGAACTAATAGGTAAATTGAGCAAGGTCACGGGGTACCAGGTTGTCAATTGTATTTCTATATACTAGTAGTGTATTATGTAATAATGGTTTGAAATTTCAAAAATCAATACCATTTAAAGTGACAACACAAATACTTCAAATTTTAACAAAACATATGGAAGATCTGTACACTGACAATTATAAAACATTGGTGATAAAAATTTCAAAAGACCTAAATAAGGGAAGATAAATATCAAACTCATGGATGAGAAGATGCAACATTGTTAGAATGTCATTTCTCCCAAATCGATTCTTAGATTAAGCATAATCCAAATAAAAAATTCTCAGCAGTTTTTTGTGTTGAAATTGACAGGCTGACTCTGAATCCGTTTTGACGATGCAAAGCACTGCCAGATCAATTTTGAAAAAGAGTAAAGTTGGAGGATGCACACTGCCCAATTTCATGATTAACTGTAAACCTACACCAATCAAGAGAAGGTGGTATTGGTGTAAGGATAAATCTGTCGATCAATGAATCAATATAAGGCTCTGGAAATAGACCTACACATTTATAACCAACTGGTTTTTTTAGAAAAATGTGCTAAGATAATGAGTGGGGAAAGGATTGTCTTTCGACAAATAGTTCTGGAACAATTGGCTATCCATGTGGGGGAAATAAGAGCCTTGACTTTTTCCTCACACTTACATAAGAGTAAGTGTGAAGTGGATTGTGGACCTACATATAAATAATGAAAGTATAAAACCCTAAGAGAAAATCTTTGTGATGTTGGCTTCAGCAAAATTCTCTTTGATTGGACTCAAAAAGTATGAACTATGGAAGAAAAAAAATTGGTAAGTTGGACTTAAAATTCTTACTCTTCAAGAGATACTTTTTTTTTTTTTTTAGGGGTGCCTGGGTGGCTCAGTGGGTTAAAGCCTCTGCCTTCGGCTCAGGTCATGGTCTCAGGGTCCTGGGATTGAGCCCCGCATCGGGCTTTCTGCTCAGCGGGAAGCCGCTTCTCTCTCTCTCTCTCTGCCTGCCTCTCTGCCTACTTGTGATCTCTCTCTGTCAAATAAATAAATAAAATCTTTAAAAAAAAAGAAAGAGAAATACTTTTTTTTTTAAGATTTTGTTTTAAAGTAATCTCTACACCCAATGAGGGGCTCAAACTCACGACCCCAAGATCAAGAGTCACATGCTCCATCAACTGAGCCAGCCAGGCATCCCGAGGGATACTCTTAAGAAAATAAGGCCGCACACTAGGAGAAAATAGCTGCAAAATATGTATCTTCTGAAGGATATTTTTTTGAAGGATTTTTAATAGAAGATTTTTATCAAACATATAAAAATTCTTATAACTTAATAAGAAGACAATATGCTTTTTAAATATCAGAAAAATCATTTAACATTCTTTGCCAAAGAAGAAGTACTGTGCTAACTGAAATTTTAACTCTGTTGTTGGGGCACTGGGCTTATCTAACTAAACTTGAAAATCTATGCAAATTGGAACTATGCACAGTAGGAACTGCCTATATTTAACAAACAGAATCACAACTACCTTCAAAGTATGCGAATCTTCTGGGTTTTCACTGGGTTTTCCACTAAGTGTCCAGTAAGGGATAGACACCCTGTGTCGTTTTGGGGAGCACTACACCCTGTGTGTGCCAGACATCTGGTAATAAACACTCCTTGCCCAAATTAATTACTCTTACTGACTGGTAATAAAAATGGCCCATGTTTCTTGCACCAAGTGTCAAGCATTGTAAAGGCTTATCTCATTGTCCCCTCTCATTGAAGTAAGGGCTACCATTCCCTTTGCAGAAGCTTAGATAGATTCAGTAATTTGGAGACATGAGATTCAAGCTCAGTTTGACTCCAGAACCCATGCCCTAAATTCTCTTATCGTACACGTGGTGACAATATGTTTGATGACTGTGCCGAGAAGGGAAATATAGGGAGATATGAGAATACACCAGAGTTCACAACTTGGTCTTCGGTTGCAGAAAGACTTGCCTGAAGAAATAATGCTGATACTGCTCCTCTGGTAAGAGTGAATGCTAGACACACATACAGAGAGAGATGTGGGCTCTAACCAGGCCCCTGTCAATGTCTAGTTGAGCAACCCTTAGAGCCCTTGAACATGAGTCTCTCTTTCACTCACAAGGTTGTCTTTTCAAGCTTCAGTTAAAAATTTTTTTTTTTACTTTCAGCTTTTTTCCCAGTTTGATTTTTTATTATTTATTTTTATCTTTTATTCAAGTATAATTAACATACATCTTAAATTAGTTTCAAGTGTACAATATAATAAGCTTCAATTCTTAATGCTTTCTTTTTCTGTTAGGAAAAATGGGCACCTTTGATGGACAAAGATTATTACGTGAGGTTAACGATGTTTGCAAATGCTTACTTTGTTTACTGCCCTCTGTCCTGTCTCATTCCCATCCCAACAATTTGGTCAGGCAATATAAGATTTTTTTTATAGAATTGTTCTTGTTAAAAGTTGACATTTTCATTTTCATAAAACAAATTAATGATCTTCTGTATTTTTGTCAGGGTAGCAAACACAGGTCCTCTGCTTTGCACTTAACTGTGCTCAGAAAGGTTCTTGAAAATAATTGATGGAAATTAAAACAATTGAGAAGCAAGTTCAGTTTGTATTGATCTAATAGAAGAAGATATCTGTTGTATGCCTACCACGTATCAGGCACTTGAACATATGTTCTCTACCTTAATTCCCAGATTAATCTGCTTTAATTCCTTTGAAGTCAGATTCCCTCAGTATAGTTGGAGATATGAGGCCCAGGGGAATTAAGTAGCTTGCTCAGTGATATAGGGCCACAAAATGCAGAACCAAGATTCTAATTCCAGTTTCTTTCTCTGAACACATGCAAGGAATTGTTTGTTTTCCATGTCATGACCCAGCAAATCCAGCCATGTGCTGGCTCAGATGGGTCACCATGAGCAAAAGATAGAAGCAGCTCTTCTACACAAGATAATTGACTTTCTGAGTCAATTCATGCCTATTGCCACCTTCCTCCTTCCCAACTCCTCATTACCCACACCTTTCCCTCACAAGCCTCCTTACCTATATTTCTGATTTCTACCTTGATTAGTCTCCTGGAATATTTGGTAGCTGACTCATCTTTCAGCTCTTATTTGATTGCTTTGGACTTGACCTCAGATTCATTGGACTTAATGGAATTCTCTTAATGTACCTTTTCTAGTAGAACGATGGGACCATTTCCCTAGACAAACATCAAATCTTCCCCTGGTGCTTCTCTGTAGAATGACCAGAAGTGTAACGCTCCCGTAACGTCCAGCTAGTCCTCCGAGTGCTTTGGTATCAGAGGAAATGTTAACGTGCAGTATCTGATGTGTTTCCAAATTCATCTTCTGATTTTTGCTTTGTGCTTTAATTTGCACTTTATTAGATTTTTACGTTTATAAGAATATTTTTTTGTTCAAATACTTCCAGAAAGCGGTGCTTGCTTTTGCTTTCAATCTTAAAACTTTTGAAAACAAGGGGCACCTGGGTGGCTCAGTGGGTTAAAGCCTCTGCTTTCAGCTCAGGTCATGGTCCCAGGGTCCTGGGATTGAGCCCCGTATCAGGCTCTCTGCTCAGCAGGGAGCCTGCTTCCCTCTCTCTCTGCCTGCCTCTCTGCCTACTTGTGATCTCTGTCTGTCAAATAAATAAAATTTTTTTAAAAAATTGAAAACAAGCTTCTATCCTGTATAAACTCTAAAGTTGTATACATTTATTTTTCAATGTGTTAGTCCCTTTTTAAAAATTTTATATTGACATCTGTAGAAAACTGTGTTCATGTAAATAACAGTGCTTAAAAGTCACTTTGACTTTCAAAAGCTGCCAGATTCCCTTATCGTTGTCTTTAGAGATTAGGATGTTTGTTTGGAGGGTTGTCTTTTTTTCTAAATAAAACTGAAGTTTTGTTGTCCCATTGTAATATTTCATTTTAATCTGATTGGTTTCTTACAGAGATAATATATAAAAGAACCCAAAATAGTTCAATAAAAAACCTTCAATTATAAATAGGCTGGCTGTTGTTGGATGGCTTTCGGTGTCCTTGTCAGCTTCATTGAGACTGCTGCTTTTGATAGATGTGGAAGAATTTTCTCTGGGCTCTTAGGGTCTGTGTTGGAGTATAAACCAATTCTGTCCTCTTAACTATGAATCATCTGCAAGGGGGGAAAGCCATTGTTCCTGTAAATATCCTGGAAAGCAAGAAAATAAAATCAAGGAACAGTAGGACATTTTTCGATAAGAAAAATAGTTTCAATACATACGATGATAATTGGAAAACAGCAATGAAAAAAATTGTGTATTTGTGGGGAAAAAAAAACCCAAGAATGGGTTTACACATATTTTAATAGTAAAGTGCCACTTAAGTTTAGAGTGGTAGACCAAAAATTAGGCATTTTTTTGTTGCAGAGATGCATGGCTCTTCATTTAGCTTTCAGTTTCAAATAGATTGATAAATGGAAGGAGAGCATAATTTTTTAAACTTTGAATTAGGCAACATTATCTCATAGAGCTTGACGTTCACAGCTGTAACTTGTATGTAATTAAGCTGGTATAGATGGAGCAAAGCACATCCTAATCCAACGTCCAAACCATTAGCCCCACCAATTTCCACTTTCCATCAACTTCCTAATGTCTTCACTTCCCAGCTGGTTTCAGAGTCTATCAATGTAATCCCTCCCTTGAACTACCCTCAACTTCCCTATCTCTCTTGTCCTCTACCTTCCTCACAGGCCAGTCCTCAACCCTGGTCAAACCAAATACTTATGTACCCTACTCTTGCATATAATCATGTTCAAGAGCAGAGGCATTTAGGCTAACTGGTCTCCCTTCAACTTAAGGCTAGAAAGCTTAAGTGGGCCCTCCTCATGGCAATGGTTAATTCCTTTCCCGCTGTCTAAGAAATGTTCCTTTCTCTTTCTTCCTCTCAAACCTCACTCTCTCACTTTATTTCACTAGAAAAGTAGCAGCAACAGAAGAGAACCACCTCATCAGTGGTTCTCCGTGTCCACCTTCCAGCCATATCTGTATCCATGTGTTTCACCTTCCCTCCTTTAGAGTGCTTGGTACCTTACTTAAAGATGTGTGCCTCTTTCAAAGGCCTTTGCTAGGGCCCTGTACTCCATATCTCTGCCAAAGGACTTCTTCCTTTAATTATCTGTTAATTTTCTTATATAAACTTGCTCTCTACTGTATTCCAAAATCATAAAAAAATGCTGTAATCTTTTATTTTATTTTTTAAGATTTTATTTATTTATTTGAGAGAGAGAGTGAGTGAGCGGGAGGGAGATGGAGAAAGAATCCAAAGCAGACTCTGTGCTGAAGTGCAGAGCCCAATGCAGGGGTTGATCCCACAACCCTGAGATCACAACCTGAGCCAAAAACCAAGCCAGCGCTTAACAGACTGTGACACCCCAGTGCCCATGCTGTAAAATCTTAAAGAATTCTTGGACCATCTATGCCAAATTATTTGTTACATTGTGTTAACAAACTGATTCCCAAATCTCAGTGGTTTAACAAAGATATATTGTTAAGTTAAAGCATAAGAAAGTGCTGCTTTTGTAGGTTGAAACTGGTTCATTATCAATAACTCATGTGATTAAGTAAAACTGTTCCAGACTATGCGTCCAATATCGTTCGACAGGGAGAGTCCACTATCTTGAATACCACCAGTCACCTGTGGTCAGAGAAAAGAGGACATGAAGAACTACCTGATTCTTTGTGCTTTGGCCCGCAAGTGACATTTAGTCTACTCCCAGCCCTTCAGCCAGCACTAAACAGAGGGCCCTGCCCACCTGCAGGGGCCTGGGAAATGGAAGTGGGGGATACCGGGGAGGGGAATGGGATATTCAGCAAGTAGTGAAGGCTCTGCTCCTATCCAAATCCCGCTTCAACTACTGTGCCATTTCTCTACCTTTCTTTATAACCAAACTCTCCAAAAAGTGTTGTCTGCTTACTTACTGCATTTCTCATATTTTCTTCCCGCGCCCACGTCAATGGGGCTCTCAGCCACTTCGGTACCCTGAAAACTTTGTCCGGCCAGCAGTGCCCTCAGCACTAAATGCTGTGCTCACTCCTCAGTCTTCATCCTCAGTGATGCCTCAGCAGCTCTGCCATCACCTGTCTGTCACTCCCTCTTCTGTAAACTTTCATCATGTGATCAGTTAGGAGGAACGTGGCTCTTTCCAGGGCTCTCTCCTGACGGGCTAGCTGCTCCTACTCCACGTATTTTACTGGCTATGCCTCATCTTCAGACCTCTTAATGTTTCTCTACCCAGTCCCTGACTGATCTCATCCAGTCCCACAGCTTCCTGTGCCGTCTACATGCTGAAGACTTCCGCTTTGTATCTCTTATCCTAGTCTCTCCCCTGAGCTCCAGACTTGGCTATCCAATCTCTTCCTAGACACCTGCCCTGCAGTTCTAATAGAAATCCCACACTTAACAATTTCTGAAACAGAAATCTTGATTCTCCCCCAGTCTTCTCCAAACTAGCAACTAGGACTCAGAGTTACTCTTGACTCATTTCATCCTTCCACACCCTCATTTTTCTTATCAGAAAGTCCCGCTGATTTTATCTTCAAAATGTATCCCACATCTAGACTAATTCTCCCGCATCAGACCACTTCTCACATTTCTGCCACCACCACCACCCTGGTCCACAAGCACCTGGTTTCCTTGTTTTCACACTTGCTTTCTCTAATAGTCTGTTCTCCACACAACAGTAAGATCTTTCTAGAAATAAATCAGAGAGTGTATTCCCCTGCTCAAAACCCTCCAGGGGCTTCTCATCATTATTAGAGCAAAATGGACACTCCTTAGCTTTGTCCTCAAGGTGCTGTGTGATCTAGCCCCTCCCTGCCTCTCCACCTTACCTCCTGATCCTCTCCCCCACAATCAGGCAGATCCAGCATGCAGCTTTCCTTTTATAAACGTCCCAAGCTTGTTTCTGTATACGGCCTTTACATTTACTTTTTCCACCTCTCCTTCAGTTTTCATATCTCCTAATGACCAACTGGTCCCTTCCTAGGTGTTAAGTTCCCCTACCACTTTCCATGATTGTACCCACACTACTCACTTATGATTTACTATTGTTTGTTTATTTGTTTATTATTCTGTGTTTCTCCTGAGCCTTAGAACAATGCTTGGCACATAGTAGACATCCAATCCAAATGTACTGAATGATGGTTGGATGGATGGGTGATTATTGTTTTTTCAATTATGGCACCCCAATTAGACTGAAAAGATTTCATAAAGAATAATTCTTGGGCTTTGATTTCACCAACTAATAAAATTGACACAGACACTCTAGCTCTCTAGAAACAGATCAAAACATTTTTGCTACTATTGTATCAAATATGACTTGAATGTATCCATTATAAAGCTTTAAATTATGAAAATAATACAGAACTGGTAAACATTTGAAAGATGATAACTAAGTAATAAAGGGAATGAAGCAGCTTCCATAGGAAGAATTTTTGTAGTTTTCATTTTAGGCAGAAGACTAAGAGATTTTTTTGGATCAGATTCTCTGATCTTCTAGTACCATGATTGGGTTAATTCAGATTGTTTTTTCAACAAAGCACTGTTTAGAAAAATTGGAAAGAGTAGTTTCAAGACAAATAAAAAGAAGTATAGGAATGCCTCATTCATCAGATACTTTCAGGAATAAAACATTCCAGGTGTCAGTTTCCAAATAACTAAAATGTAATTCCTACCTATGTGCCCAAAACTAACATTTTGAACACCATTTCTCTAAGATAACTCCTGACTCTTTTAAACAAAAATGCTGATGACATTGGACATCAACAACCCTCCCAACAACTCCATTGTCCCTGTGGACACTGTAGTGCCACATGGAAAATGGCTTACCACCAGCATGCCCCATCCTCATTCTGGCTGTCTCTTTTTACTGTTCTAAGTCCACTTCTCCAGATGTCACTTTATTCTGATGACAGCTGCTTTCTATCTGTTGGCTGATTTTCTACACCCAATGGTATGGGCAAGAGCCTCAGGGCAGTTCCTAAATAACATAGACAATTGATGCTGGAATTCTGATCTCTGGACAAGCGAGGTATTATGGTGGTAGTAGGAATGGTAAAGTGATCTAAAATACATACCATGATGGTGCTGAGGAAGACCTTCATGACTCTTCCTGGTTCTTTAAGGATTACTTACACAGAATCTCTTCTGACTAAATGGGCTGTGAACTTGACCTAGCAAAGTGGTATTTAATGTTATCCCATTAACAACATATTGAAGATATCATTTATATTTAGGATGACCATATGTTCTAGTTTCAATGCCTTTTTTTCTCAGTGTAATTCTTTTTTTTTTTTTAAGGTTTTATTTATTTACTTGACAGACAGAGATCACAAGTAGGCAGAGAGGCAGGCAGAGAGAGGGGAGGGGGAAGCAGGCTCCCTGCTGAGCAGAGAGCCCATTGCAGGGCTTGATCCCAGGACTCTGGGATCATGACCTGAGCCAAAGGCAGAAGCTTTAACCCACTGAGCCACCCAGGCGCCCCTCAATGTAATTCTTAACACTCCATTCACTCTGAAAAGTCATCCAATTTTGACAATAAATTATATTCTCCCTTTTACATAACACATATTAAATAATTCACAAAGTACTATTAGTTTTTTTCCATTCAGCCCAGAATGTAGTTACCTGAAATTGGGAAATAAAACTCAGATATGGGATTTCTTATGTGATGGCGTCAGAAACATACTTAGTGAAGGTCACCTGGGGTGGCAGAGTCAGTTAAATGTCCAACTCATGGTTTCTGCTCAGGATGTTGAAATGGAGCCCCATGTTGGGGTCTGTGCTCAGTGCAGAGTCTGCTTGAGTTTTCCTCTCCCCTTCCCTTTACTTGTTACCACCTCACCCCCCCACCCCTGCTGTGCTTGTGCCCTCTCTCTCTCAAATAAATAAATCTTTTAAAAATAGAAAAAATATACTTAGTGAAAAACTATGCTTAATTTACTAGGCAAAAAGAAATGTGAATTGAGGAAGTTTTTCCTGGTGACTGTAAAACATAGATCTCTTTTCGGAGAAATTTTGACAGTTTATACATATCTGTTGAGTGAATAATTAGATTTACTTACATTTTAAGAGTAAAACTATCTAAAATTTGTTTTCTAAAAAAAGCTTTATAGACTTAGAATACAGAAAAATTTCATGAGCATAGATTACATATCTAACTTTAATAATATAGAGAAAATATATTTTAAATTTGTGAATCAAAATACAAAGCTTTTCTTATGTTTACTTAAACTAACACTGAGTTTGCTTATGTAAATCAGGCAAAAAACACATTTTAAAAAAACTATAGGTAATTAATCACAACTCTTTAAGACATGCTGAGAGGTTATTGAAAGGAGGCAGATTCTTTTGGATGAGGCCTTGTTTATCGTTTAACTTTTTTATCTGTGTTAGGAAAGCATCTGTTGCGAAGAACTATAATCTCAAGATATGAACAGCTATTAGCTTCAGGTTAAACATGTATTAAAAAAGAATCATTTCTGTCATTGTGGATTTGTCTACATCTAGGATATATTACATAATTGATGAATATAAAACTACTTTTAAATTTATTATCACTAAATGTGTGAAAATTCAGAATTAACAGAAGTGTTCAATGATTCATAATAGTACTCTTTTGATTAGAAAACTACTAAAACACATTAAGACATTTAAGACATTTAATTTAGCAAAAATTTGCCTAAGAAAAGTCAATGCATAAAACATGATACATTTAGATATTATAATGCTATCAACTTGTAATATGAATGATCACAAAGTTATCTATGATCCAGAGATTATCTCCATGAAATTATTTATTTGGAGGGAGTGGAGAATAGAGTTTTCAGGATACCATATGGGGCTGGGTTAAATTATGCAATCAAATTTTTAAGAAAATAATGCAACCCCTAGGTATTTGGGGAAAAGTCTTCCTTGCTAGATACAAGTTAATTTTGCATCTACATAAATTACATTCTGAAAACTTTTGACACAAGTAGGAGATATTTGTCTTTTAATCATATATTTATCACTCTTTTCCACTTATAAATGATGCATGGCAGAGAAAGAAAAGAGGGATCTCATACACCAAGATACCTCTATCATCTTCATTCCTTCAATTTATTATTTTTATCTGTCATCTAATGTTATAGAACAAACCACAGCAAAATGCAATGGCATCAAACTATAACATTTATCGTCGCTTAACTTTCTGCGAGTCAGGAATTTGGGAGCTGTATAACTGAGTGGTTCTGGCTTGGGATTTCTCATGTGGTTGCAGTCAGACAGTGACTGGGCTGAGGCCATTTGAAGGCTTCTTCACTCACATTTCTGGTTTTTCCACAAGAAATATTCAAACAGCTAGGGCTCCTCTGACATCTCTCAATCTGTAGGTGGTTTCTCAACATGGCAGTTTCAGGGTGGCTGGACTTCTCACATGATGACTTAGGACCCCAGAGGCTCATGTCCTAAGACAGAGAGCCAGGGGGAATCTATATCACCATTTTGACCTATTCTTAGAGATCAAGTTGTGTCATTTCTACCATATTCATTTGGTCAAGGCAGCTACAAAATTTGCCCAATTCCAAGAAGAGAGATCTTTGACTTCATCTCTTAATACAGGAATATGAACACTGTATTTTGGGCAGAACATGTGGGAAAGGGTATATTGGTGCAGGCCTCTTTGGAAAACACAATCTGCTGCACTGAGAAAATTTATGACTAACTATAATGTGCTAGGCAATATGATGAGTTCGGGGAATAAGAGGATGAATAGTATATAATTCCTGCTTGTATGATGCTGTAGTTTAGTAAGGGGAACATCCATGTATATAACTTTTATATAAGGGGATAGGTGTAGTAAGGTAAGAGAATGATTAGCTTTGTGGAAAGTAAGATGTTGGCAGATTTGATGGAGGAGGTATTTAATGAAGACTTGAAGATAAAAGTGAGTAATCTAGAATGTCTCCAAGTTTTCTGGTTTGGGTAATCAAGTGGATGAAAGTTTTATGACATGTTGGGCTGGAGACACCTATGAGATATCCACATAGAAATGGCCATTGGTCATCAATAAGGCTTTCAGAGAAAATGTTTGTGTTGAAGATATAGATTTGAGACAGACTGACTTTTGGGTAGACTCTGAAGACCTACATATGGATCATATTTCCCAAGGAAATTTTGTGGAATAAAAAGAGAATACAGGAAGTGATGTAACACATCAGGAAGTGATGTGGAAAACAACACTCAATGAATGTGCTGGGGTGGGTGTCAGGATAAATCTCAGAGTAAGGACCTCAAAAAATTCTTTCCTCCATGAAACCTCTGAGAAAACAGGCAAAAATGACCATAATCAACCTTTTCAGAACTGTGGAAATTAACCAGAGGCTTACAGCAATCTAGGGAACACTCATTAAAAACAAAAACAAAACCTAGCTGAACCCAGTAAGAAGAGCAAGTTTTGTGATTTTTTTTAAACTTATGCTCTTCCTATCCTACCTTTCTTTCCAGCTCTGAAGTAGCGTTGAAAACTAACAGCCAGCAATCATGGAGAAAATTAGTAGCCTGGAAACCACCAGGGAGGGCAAAACAGGTAGCTCCTTCAAATCTTAATTCCTGAGAACTATTGTTAATTGACCTCTCTTATTGATCCCAGGGAAAACTATTGTTATTTGACCTGTCTTATCGATCCCAGGGAGATCACACTCAGAAGGCTATCTTTATGTGTCCTGACTTGAGGACTTGAGGACCAAGCTCATACTGAGCTCACCCAGTATGAAAACCCTTTTCTCTAAGAATAGTTTTCAAAAACAATTAGAGATCATTGTTTAAGATCATAGCTGCCTGAGGTGGTATATGACACTGGGGTGAACAATAGACTAACCCAAAGGCTTAAGATGTAAAACTGGAAAACAAGCTGTCCAAAGGGGCTTTGGTAATCTCCAATACATTACTTGGAATCTAGAATGCCATGTACATTTGTATGGCCACATGCTCACCCAGGGCCATGTACATGCTCAGGAAAGATCTGAGAAGATTCTAAGCTCTCACCTCTGGCCTGCACAGATAGGAAGAGAAGACTCTTGAGACTCTGAACAAATAGGAAGAGAAGGCTAAGACAGAGTTGTAATCTGCCATCTTATTGCTGAATGTGCTCATCAACATGTACATAGAAGCCCTTGGCAAAAACGGAAAGACATTTAAGGAAGCCTCTGCCCAATCATTAGTACACCACTATCAAGCAGAGACTTTAGTGACCATTTATGGCAGAATACATACTTCTGAGCATTAGTTTGGAAGTCACTAAGAATAACAACAGCAATGATAAATCCCAGCAACAACAAAAAACTCTGGGGAGGGAGAGAATCTGATTTCACAATTGCCACATTGTAAGATCCAGAATATATAATTTTCAGCAAAAAAATTATGAGACATCCAAAGGAGCAAAGTATGGCCTATCAATAGAGACTGTCCCTGAGGAAGCCCAGATGTTGGACTTAGTAGATAAAGACTTTAAATCAACTATTTGATATATGTTCAAAGAAATAAGGAAACTATGTATAAAAAACTAACAGAAAGATCAACAGCTGATTTCTCATCAGAAACCACGAAGGTCAGAAGGCAGTGGAATGAAATATTCAAAGTCCTGAAGGAAGCAGACTTTAACAAAGAATTCTACATCAGGTAAAATCATTTTTCAGAAAGAAAGGATAAATAAAAAGGTTCACAGGTAAACAAAAACTGAGAGAATTTGTTGATAGCCACCCTGCTAGACCAAATGTAAGAGCTAAAGTTATGAAACTCCTAAGAGAAAATATACCATCCATCTTTGTGACCTTTGGTTGGGCAGTGGTTTCATAGCTATGACAACAAACACAGAAGCAACAAAAGAGAAAATAGATAAATTGGACTTCATCAAAAGTAAAAACTTGTGCTTCCAGGAGCATAACCACCAGAGATCAAAAAGATAATCCACAGAATGGAATAAAATATTTGCAAATCATCTATATGATAATGGTCTACAAAACTATATGAAGAACTTTTATAACCCAACAATGAAAAGACAGATAATCCAATTTTGAAATGAGCAAATGCTTTGAATAGATTTTCTCCAAAGAAGGTATATAAGGTACCAATAAGCACATTGAAAAAATGCCCAACATTATTTGTCATTTCAGAAATGCAAATCAAACACACAATGAGATACTACTTCACTACTTCACTACTCCACTAAGATGGCTATAATCAAAAAGACCGATGATTAGAAGTGTCAAAAATGTGGATGAATTAAAACCGTCATATTTTGCTGGTGGGAATGTGAAATGGCAGCCACTTTAGAGAACCATTTGGCAGTTCCTCAAAAAGTTAAATATGACATTACCATAAGATCCAGCAATTCCACTTTTAGATATCTCCTAAAAGAATTGAAAACATATGTCCATATGCAAAAACATGTACATAAATGCTCATAGCAGCATTATTCATAATTGTCAAAAAGTGGAAACAACCCAAATGCCCACTAATGGTGAATAAATAAAATATGGTATATCCATACAGTGGAATATTAGTTGGCCATAAAAAGAAATGAACTACTGATTCATGCTACATGGATAAACCTTGAAAATATTATGCAAGTGCAAGAAGCCAAACACAAAAACCTACGCATTGTATGATTCCACTTTTATGAAGTGTTCATAGATAAATCCATAGAGACAGAAAGTAGACTGGAGGTTTCCAGGGGTTGAGGGGAGGAGTAAATGGAGAATGACAACTAATAATATAGGGTTTCCTTTTGGCTGAAAAAGTATTCTGGAATTAGATAGATGATTGCACAACTTTGTGAATATCTAAAAACTGCTGAACTGTATACTTTAGAAGGATGAGTAAGATAGTAAATGAATCATATATCAACTTTAAAAAGAGCATGGATTATGAAAAAAAGGCAATAATATTGAGAAAGGAATGTATCAAGAGGTGGGAGAATTCATGAGAGATTGATTCCACACCCACACAAGGATAAATTTCTCATCCCTGGGTTCTGTGGAATTATTTATGACGCGCCCATAGTTAGACCTTTTGGTGCATATTTCATTTGTTTCAGTTGCACTCTGAAAAATGTGCCAAAATTAAGCATCTTTAAACAAGGAATCACTATAGGAAAATGCATTTGTGAATTTGTTGGTATTTGGGTGAAAGATAGATGGTAGAAACGTGCAAAGAGTTGAAAATGCTATTATTTCCTTTTGTTTGATTTTGTGTTTCCCTAATGCAGCTTTCTCCTTCAGAAAGAGGCACGAGGCTAGGAGAGCCATGGTTCATTTCCTTTGTCTCCTCAGTTACTGTCGTCTCATTAGGGCTTTGAACAAAAGCCCTCACCCATTGATAGCAGCTCTCTTTGACTATTGCCACAGTTATCTGCTCTGCTTTTCTGCTTCATTCTCCATGGTCCCAGGCGAGCCATCTTCTCAACAATAGCTTTACTAATTTCACTCGCTGCTCACAAACCTTGAATGCATCCCACTGCCTCCAGAATAAAATCCAAATTCCTTGGCCTCAGATTCCTTGATTTGGCCCAAACCCTGAATTTTTGGCTCTGAAGTCAGAATTGAGTGGGAGACAAACAAGAGAATAGATATAACCAATAACGTGTATATCTGGGTGAAGTGGGAGGGTTAGCATATTGGGAAATTATATCAAGGGTATTAGCAACTTTTTGTCTAAGCTGTCAAGGACATAGCATTTCTTACTGGTAGAAATTTCTAAAGATCTGTTGGCGGTCACACATTTTATTTCAAATGTAAGGAATGAAAGAAAACAAACCCTTTTAAGGAAATTGTGCATAGAAAACATTTCCTCTTTATTTCACCTCAAGATAAAACGGAAGTAACACAGGAGAATGAAATACTACACTCAAATTTAAACTTTGAAAAACAAGCGGAAGGGCACAGCTTTTGAGTCTATCTCATGTGAAAATGTTACTATTATACCTTTGATCAGTCAAGGAAATTTAAAAATTTAGTTTCCACCTGTTCAGCTAGTAAATTATTTAGTTCACATCTTCTGTTTTTGTTTGTTTTGTTTTGTTTTAAAGATACTCTGAAGGCTTGTGGCCATTTTAAAAAATTAAGAGCCCACTAAAGCACTCCAGAACAAAGTCTGGCTCATGATATATTTGTACAGAGGGTTTTATTTGGTCTTCATTTGTAGGTGAATTGAAAACCAGTCTTGTAGTTCATTAGAAAAAGCACTTCAAGGGTTTTAGGAGCTTTAGACCCTGAATCAATTAACTATAACCTTTCCAAACAAGAGACAGTAAAAATGCCTGGACTTCTTCCAAGTTCTGTTGTGAGATTATAGCACTAGAGATGCGTGTTCATGACAACGACCAGTGTCAAGCTTGTTGAGAAGCTGGTTTAGGGTGTGAGCAAAGTTATGTGCAAATCTCAATGAAATGTAATAATGGCTAGAACATAGGATAAAATCAAATGCCCTTCAGAACCTGGGTCTGCTGTGGATTTAGTCTGTCTGAGTGTGGTAACCTACACAGGAGCAACACTGAGTTTTTAGATGTGCAAAGTGGGGAATCAGATTGTTTCAACCAGTTAAATGCACCTTGTGGATGGTTTCACAAGAAATACTTTTGGAATACTCTTGGAAGTTAGCTGACCAGCCAGCCTTTCCAAGCAGTACCCTAATCTAGAGAAGAATGTTTCATCCAAATGTCTATAAGAAGACAGTAAGTTTCAAATTTGAATATATAATATATAATTTACCTTTTATAGCCAAACGTCCTGAAGAGGTAATAAGGAGGTGAATCCCCATGGAATGGGTCATAGGCTGACAAATACCTAAATATCCACGAGGTAGGAGTCTGGGGGCATTTTGTTGAGAACCACAATGCTGGAAAGCCAGTGAGAGTCCAGAGAGAACTTGGAGTTCTGCCAACCCAGCCAGACCCCATTGCTGAGGCTCCGTATTCAAACACCATCCAGTTGTCTCCAAGGAGCTAGACAAGCAAGCTGTAAGCATCTCTCTCTCTTGTCCCACTTTGGCCAGGAGTATGAGAGACCCTCAGACCCATCACCACCCCACAGTGAGAACCACCAGGACCCTTTAAAAAGCGGTCTCAAAAATCCTGGAAATTTTGAGTTGAAAGAGACCTAAAGGCTGTCTGGTCTGACCTTTCCATCCCTGGATGCAGACTGATGTTCAGGGAGAGGGAATTTTAGAGAAACTTCAGCCCTTGCAATTTCAAAAACAATACATCATTTCAGTTATTATACATATGGTGCCTAATTAGCTAATCTATGCTTTTTCTATATCATAACCAACTATAGATTTTCTTTTTTTAGAGTCTATTTTCCCACATTTGTGTTTCTTCACTTATTTCAAATTCAGTGGAGAAATTTAGTCCTTTTCTTTGAGGAAGGAACATCAGTAGTGACTAGTCCTGCATTGTTTTAATGAGAACAAAAGCAAAATGTTCCAAAATTACTTGCAGCTACAAAGCACGTTGAGGGAATAAAAATTTCCTTCATTAAATACGTGAGGAAGAAAAAAGAATTGTTTTGAAGTTCTTATGATCAGCTTGTAATGGCTTCATTGTAAACTGATGGTAAAGGGTCCCCATTATGATCTGTAGATTTTGGTGCCAGAAGGTTTTTTTCTTATGCTGAATTATTAAGTTCTGTCAGCTGCTGGGCTGTCATATAGAGATATAGTAAATCACATTATATTTTGTCATGGATTACACAGAGCAATAAATTTGGGAATAAAGATCAAAGTAGTTCCACAATCACATCTGAGTGTAGGAGGGATGTTTAACTTGTAGGAAACTGATTTAGGTGAAGCTGTTGCGGTCCTTGTGTGAATTCGAAATGAATTTGGATATTTGGCTGAAAATGAGGATCAAATCCCAAAATGACTTTGAATTTTTGTATTTAGTCCATAGAGGTTAATGCTAACACCTAGCTGCATGGTTTGAATTAGACAGTTGAGCGCTGAGAGTGGCAGGCTCTGTGAAAACGCTGTGTATGTATTTTAATTGCTTTCATGAACAAACAGTGTATTCCTCTCTGTTTTTATTTTGGGTGTTGGGGGACAGCGCAATTAGTTAAATGCTCTGGTAGTAATACCATCTGACTCCTTGGAGCTGACTGTTTGCTTTTTGGGCATTTAAAGCCATTAAAAGTAAGCCAGCTTAAGATCACTGAGCAACCTTGATTATTTAGATCTTGATGGTGATTATCTTTGTTCTGTGTTACCACAGCAACTCTTTGGGGGTTATCAAAGTTGATGATATTCATTTATTTAAAACAACCAGCCTCAACTTGTTGGGTTCTTTTCAAAGAAAAGTCACAATAGAAATGAGATAAAGTAGCAGTAGTATAAGCAGAAATTATGTGCTTTGTAACTTATTTTTTTTTTAATTTAAGAAAGTGCTCTCAGTCATATCGTCAATTAGCTGGAGCAGTGGTTCCCAAACCTGGCTGATTATTAGTAGCAATGGGAGAGTCTTTAATATAGATTCCTGGGCCTCAAGATCCTAGAGATTCTGAATCAGTAGGTTTAGAATCTCAACATTTTTCTTCTCTCACTCTGGTGTCATTTCTCCTACTCTCTCCTTTGTCGTAATCCTGTCTTGGGAAATGTTTCTCAATGCTGTAGTCTATTCACAGATAATTAAGCTGTGCAAAATTATTTCCCAAGATTTTGGTTCCTTATTTTTTTATTAGTCTATCACCATCCTTTTGTTAATTCTAATTGATTTCATTAATTAAGTTTCATTTTCCTTTCCTGAAATCCAAAAGGTTTACACTATAGCTATAGTGAACCAGTCTGACATCTGACATAAACAAATCATCCCCAAAAGGTCATATGAGGATTAAGATCTCTCCATTCCAAATGGCATCAGAATAAAGTGTAACTGGGATATGGATAGGATGGCTTGTGTGCTGATTTTGGTCCAAAAGGAAATAAAAGGCCAGTTTGTGAGCACATGTATTAGGTTATCTCCCCAAGAGAGCCTTCAACTAAGATGGAAGGTTTAGCAGTGACGCTACAAAGGCCTCATTGGAAGAAGCTGGACAGTTTGAAGAACTCAGCCTTAGTAAGGGGATAGGAGGCACCCTTCAACAGTAGATCATGGGGATTTGACTTACAGGCCTCAGGCTCTTCTAACACTCTTTCTCATGTCTTCTGATAATGCTGTGGTGCTCCCGAAGTCTAATGCTCCCAGATTGGAGCCACTATTTTAGAGCAGCTCCCTGAGAAACCAAAGGCAAGTAGAGCTGTCAGAGAATGACCCAAGCCCATATGTTTGCTACTACTTCTGTGCAAGGGATCAAAGGAGCTGACCATACTACTTCATATCCACTAGGAGGGCTACAATCAAAAAGAGAGAAAATGGCAAATTTTAGAAAGGACGTGGAAAAATTAGAACCCTCATACTTTGCTGGTGGGAATGAAATATGGTGCAGCCACTTAACAAAATAGTTGGGCGGTTTCTTAAAAAGTGTAACGTAGAGTTACCGTATGACCTAGCAATTCCACTCCCACTGAGGAGCTTGAGGCCTGCAAATAGAATCTCCATGATCTTCTCCTGAAGGATGAACATTGAAAATATATTTCCCCTCCCAAAAATGCTTATCAGAATGTTCACAGCAACATTATTTATAATAGCCAAGAAGTGGAAACAACTCAAATGTTTTTCAACTGGTGGATGGATAAACAAAATGTGATGTATCCATACAATGGAATGTATTATTTGACAGTCAAAAGGAAGGAAGTGCTGATCTATGCCGCAACAGAGATGAACCTTGAAGATGTGCTACTTGAAAGAAGCCAGTCACAAAGGGCCACATGCTGTGTGACTCCATTTATATGAAATGTTCAAGAATAGGAAAATCCATGGAGACAGAAGAGATTGGGGGAGAGGAAAATGGGAAATAACTGCTAAAAGGTGCAGGGTTTCTTTCTTTCTTTTTTTTTTTTTAAGATTTATTTATTTTAGAGAGAGAGAAAGATCCCCCCCACCGCTCCTGGGGGAGGAGCAGAGGGAGAGGAAAATAAGTAGACTCTGTGCTAAGCAGAGATTCCCGACGTGGGGCTCCATCCTCAGACCCCACAATCCTGACCTGAGCCCAGATCAAGAGTTGGATGCTCGACTGACTGAGCCACCCAGGCGCCCCTGGTGTGGGGTTTCTTTTTGAGGTAATAAAAATGTTCTGGAGGTTGATAATGGTGATAGATATACAGCTCTCTGAATATACTAAAAAACCACAGAACTGTACAGATTAAAAGTGTGAACTTTATGATACGTAAATTATGTCTTACTAAATCTGTTATTAAACATAGGAAGTCTGACAATGCTAAGTAGGGTTGAAAGTGTGGAACAAAAAGAACTCTTAGACACTCTGGCGAGGCTATAAAATGTTGGTGGCATTATCCTTTAAAGTTGAGCATTTGATTTATGGACCATCAGTTCAGCCCTTTAGCATATGCCTAGGAACTCGCAGATACACACCAGAAGACATGTCTGAGAATGCTCATAGCAATGTGGTTCGTGGAAGAAAAAGCGAAAAGTGCAAATGCCTGTTAAGGAGAATGAATGATTTTGATCTGTTCCCACACTTGAATATTCTCAAGCAGTGATCATGAAGGAAATCCGCTTCAAATGAAACATCATGAATGCCTTTTTTTAAAAAACGTGTGAGAAACAGCAAGTTGCAGGAAATTACACAGGGCATGATTATGTTTGTATAAAGCTAAAACCAATATGTCAGAGACACTTCCATGTGTAGTACTTTAAGGCAAGGCAGTAAATAAAATTTAGGATAGTTGTTCGTTCTCGGAAGGAGTTAGAGGATGCTGTGGGCTGGGAAGAACCGTAGGCATTTGCAAAGCTAGATGTTACATGGTGCTCTTGCCGTCGGAAGGTTCTTTATCATCTCTTAGAAACATGGAGAATATTCTTCTGCATGTGCCAATTATATAATTTAAGCAGTTTCGAATTAAAATGGTTAGTAATGTCAAAAGCAACAGAGTACCCCATTTCGGGGGACATGTCAGGAAACAAAAATTGCTACCCCAGTGAAGAATCTGAGACAGCAGTTATTTCCAAAGACCCGAAGTGAAAAAAGGAACAAGAAAAAAGTAACAAGAATTTAATGCAAAAGACTGATTTTGACAGCTGACTTTTAAAATAGCCCGATCCTACAGTTTTGTAAGCTCCACTCTCCAGTAAAGTAATTTCTGTCTTGTTTCCACTTTATCTATCAAAAAATGCAGACGTGCCTTCAACCTCAACATTACTCAGCTTGTTCACCTGCACGATCTCAGCCCATCAGGTTCTCCTTTTGATCACTGTAGCCTTACCTTTTATTTTTCCCGTTCCCTCACGCATAAAGAACCTGGTCTTTATCCTCATTCCAGTGCTTAGTCACCACTCTCTGATCCCTTGCCATCTTGAACTTCCACCATTCCTACATTGCTAAACCTCAGTCCTATTTAATTTTCATTGTCAACTTTATCTGCACATTATAAAATAATGCCCAGGAAAGTTCAATAATTTGCCCATGGTCACACCACCCAGGGTGGTTTAACTTCAAAGCTTGTGCTCTTAATCATCATGCTCTACTGCTTACCGTTTGGCAACAGTTGTTGGGATAGTCAATGAAAGTAACTTGAGTTGAAGAAAAAGATGGTTGAAGTAGTTTTAAGGGTCTGGGTGATGGAAAATTCACCTACACAGCAACAGAACCAGTTGAAGACCTTATGTGTGCAGACAAAGTAGGGGACAGGGCATAGTTTTGTTTTTGTTTTAAGACTTTATTTATTTGAGAGAGAGGGAGCCCAAGCAGGTAGAGGAGCAGAGGGAGAGAGAGAAGCAGACTCCCCACTGAGCAAGGAACCCGACATAGCGCTCGATCCCAGGACCCTGGGATCATGACCTGAGCCGAAGGCAGACACTTAACGACTGAGCCACCCAGGCACCCCAGGACATGTTTAATATAGACATCAAACTCATTGTTGTCAAACATTTTGAGTATTATTTTTAATAAATTGGTATGGTAAAAAAAATAAAATAAAAATAAATTGGTATGGTAATTCTAGCTCAATATAGATGACCCTGGGAAGCTAGATAAGCTCTAAGTCATCTTTAATTAGGAAGATCCGATAACTGAATCTTAAGAATGTCCTCCCAGCACCAGGTATTTCAAACTTCCAAATTGTCCGGTAGAGAAAACAGAGATTTTGCTAAGTATTGAGATTTATATTGAACCGCCTACAAATATAACAGAGCAACTTCCTGTAAATGCATTATTTCATAAGCTTTCCAGTTAATATTCATTACGTTCTGTTTTCTTATACAAATGAACCAAAAAGTAGAAAAATTTCCAAAACAATAAACAAAATAATAATGGGATTTATGAGTATGACAAATCAGGACTTCTCTAACTCCCAGATTCAAAGCTAATTTCAAATAATTTATTACTTGACCAACAATTCAATTAACATCATTTGGTCATTGGACAATATCATCATGTTTTTGATGTCTAAAGTCATACATTTGAGATGGATCTTCTATCCGCTTCCTTAAAGTACTGTACCAACAAATGTGCCGCTCTTGAGTAAATATATTCAGTAAATTTAAAATGTATATTAAATATATTAAAATTTGTTAAACACAGTAATCATTTTTCTTTAAGTTCTGTCAGATCATGCAACCTTAGATTTTGGTGTAAAGCATAACAGAAACAAAGGCATAAAAATACTATAGAAGGTAGAGATTCTTAAAAAAATTAATTGGCCCCATTTACATTTGGTCTTTGATGATAAATTCTTTTTTGCACATCAGAGAATAGTTGCTTCTTCCCTAGAGCAAAGTAAAGGGTTTTTTTTCCTCCTTCATTCTCTCAAAGTTTGTATTTCTGCCCAAGTAATAAATGAGTTTCAGTTTCCGTGGCCTCTGCTTCAGAGTGTTCCTCTGAGGGTGAGCTTTTGAAATATGATTAGATCTTAATTCTTTAACTATTTCCATAACTTGTTTCACAGTTTGCGCTCTTTATTCAGTGAGTGCGGTGGAAATTCATGTAAATCTCATGTGATCATTGATGGGTGTTAACCGCATAAATACCTATGTCGCAATGGCAAGAAAATTAGTCGTCCTGAATTGCAGAGCCGGCAGAAAACCAACTGTCCCGTGTTATTCTATAGGTTATCTGTCATTAAGTGTACATGATTTAATGTAGACGGAGAATGTATTCAATACTAATTGGGCATCATCAGAAATAGGGCCAAATTCAGGCAAATATGGGCACTTTTTCTGAGAACGGATCTGCCGATATTTACTGAGAACTCAAGAAATAGTGATTTTGATAATGATACCGCAGCCCTTTTCCAAAACTGTCTGGTTTCTTTCTTCCTTTATGGAGGATGTGGTTTCTCCCTGGAATTCTTACAAAATAGTTAGGCAGTGACAAAAGCAAAGTACTTGGAGTTCCTAATTACTCGATTCTGGTTCTGGGTAAAGCAACTGTATAAAATGACTTCATCAATTTTTTAGAAATGAATTATAACTAAAGAGTCACTCAGTACGGAGCACTGACATCTGCAGGTCAAATGTTAATTCCAACTTGGAAGGAGGGAGTCTCGGCCTCACGCTCCATCGCACTCCCACATCCACGGTCCGGGGCACAGAACCAGCCTGTCGTCCATCTCCCGATTGCTGCCATTCCTCTTGTGGACGTCTCCTTCCTGGAGGGGAGGCATGATGACAAGGGGGAGCCGAGCCAAATGCCACCAAAGTCTCACCCAGCACTTAATGGTGATCCACCTGAAATGGGTGCAAATCCCAGGTCCTGAATTCAGATGCGCTTATTTTGTTACAATCCCAGTTTCTGTTTTGAGTCACCATTTGGCTGCTTGGCAAAAACTGGATATGTGTCCTCAGTCACCTTGGATCTCAGTCAGTCTACCCTTCCCCAGGATAGTACCTGAGTGCAAGGGCTCCATCGTGCCATGGGCTGGTGGATGAGGCATGGAGCCCTCTGCTCCTGGGTCCGACCCGCCCATGCGGGCATCCACTGAGACATCTGTGGCCCCCGTGGATCTTTGGTAGTCACTGGACCCGGGTCACCTCTCCGTAACCCCTCCTTTCTCTTTGAAAGCCCATTGGGCCTTGCATTCTCTGTGCTACATCCATGCTGCTCTCAGACACCCAGGAGGTTTTATGATCTTGTGTTTTGTCAGGGAGAGGTGTGAATACACGGAAACTGGGTACAGCAGTCTTGCTGGCCGGCTTAGACACACACACCACACAGCTCATTTCTGCTGTGGCCCCTGTATCCATGCCAGTGTGCCTAAGAACTCAAGGTCACATGGCCCCTTGCCTCCGTCTGGCATGTGATCACAGGCCTCTCTGCGATTAGAGTAGCCGTCTCTATTTGTGGGGCTTGGGGGGGGGGGTCCATGCGTTCCCCATCCTTCAGGCTTGGCCCAGAGAATAGGACAAGAAACAAGGCCTTTTCTCAGGAACAGACTCATGGATAAACATTTTCCCCTTCACTTCAGCCGATGTCTCATTCCCCCAAGCTAGAGAATCATTTTTAATCTGGACGGGGGAAGCAGTAGGGCAAGCAGATAGAGTAAGACGCACTGTGACTGATAGACTTTTTGCCCTGTGTTGAGTCCCACTGGCCCAGATTGTAGAGTCACAAACCAAACACTACCTTCTTTGTTTCCTCTGTACTTCTGCTGTATCTTCCTTTTGGTGAGGTAGTAAGGGCAACATCCAAGCTGGGATGGATTGGGGAATGGAAGAAAATGCCAGGTTTAGGACTTCAGAAATATCCTGGTACCTACAAGTAAGTTGTACATAAAAAAGATGTCAACACTGTTACTCTGGATGATGGATTACAAGAAATTTTATTTTATATGTATATTATTTAATGAAACAAAAACAAATTTTATGTGTATATTATATAAATTTACTTTTTATATAACTATTAAAATATATTACTAAATATTAAAATATTAATATGTGCATTAAAATAGACTATTAAATGCATATTGTGTCCTATATTAATATATGTATTTTAAAATATACTAAAATATTAACATTTTATATATAATTTTTATACATTCATAGTTTTGCACCTGTTACTCTTCCCATTTGGAGTTTTCTTCTTTCTTTTCCAATCAGTTGACTCCTATTCATTCCAACCTGATAACCTCACACAAGTCTTTTCACCTTTCTCTCTCTCAGTTTCACAGTCTATAAATGAGGATAATGATCGTGGCTACCTCACAGTTTTGGGGAGGGTTAGATCTGTTAATATATGTAAAGCATTTCAACAATATGTGTCAGTAGAGTAAGAGCAAAATAAATACTGGTTGTTTTTGTTGTTGCTCTCATCATCATCATCATTATCTCCATCATCATTAGCCTTTAATGTTCACCTCCTTACAAAAGCCTTCTCCGGTGTGAGGTATCCCTTAGTCTTTCCCTAATAACACTCTGCACATAGCTCTTCCATGACACTTGTGCTGTATTTTATTGACTCACTTATTTGTCTCCTCCTTAACCGCATTAAATTGTTTAGCTCTGTAAATGTAGAGTGTCCGACGTAGAGGAGGTACTCAAAGTAAATGTTCGTGAAACCATTGTAGGGATATAGCAGGATTTCAGGACAGGCTCTGTGTGTGTGTGTGTGTGTGTGTGTGTGTGTGTGTGTGTGTGTGTTTAAAATTAGCCTGTTACAATCACCTGGAAATGAGTCAATGTAAAAGAAAATATTGGTGATGTGAAAGGAAAGGAGACAGGGGTATCAGACTCCTGATGGTGATAAGAGGTGGAATCCATGTCTTGGTGGAGAAACAATGCTCCCTTCAGTTACTGTGACATAATTTCTGCATGGTCTATTTTCTGGAAGAGTTTCTGTGGAGTTGGTATTATTTCTTCTATTGATATTCAGTAGAATTCACTAGTGAAGCTGCTTGGGCTTCAGTATACTGTGTGAGTGACTGTGTGTGTGTGCGTATGTGTGCATGTTTAATACTTACAGGGATGTATGACTCTTTGAGTTTTTCTCCTCTTGCCTTACTTTTGGTGATTTGTATCATTTAAGAGACTTTCATATTTTGCCTAAATTATCAAGAAATTTTTGGCAATATGTTATTCATAATATTTCATTATTGCCCTCTTAATCTCTGTGGGTTCTGATAGTCATGTCCTGTTTTTCTCATTCCTGATCTTGGTTAATTTGTATCTTCTCTCAGTTGTTTCTGATCAGTCTACCTAGAGATTTATCAATTTTTTTTTTTTTTTAAATCTCAGGGAACCAGCTTTTGGTTTCGCTGATTTTCTCTATTGTTTTTGTTTCCTATTTCACTTATTTCTATTCTGGTATTTATTATTTTCTTTCTTTCCTTATTTTGTCTTTAATTTGCTATTCTTTTTCAAGCTTCTTTAGGGGAAGCTCATATCAATATCACTTATTTTAGATTTTCCTTTTTTGCTAATAAAATAATTCAAAACTAAACATTTCCCCTAAGCACTGATTTAGCTGCATTCCATAAACATTATGGTTACATTTTCATTAATTTTAAAATATTTTCTAATTGCCTTTGTAAATTCTTTTTTGGCCATAGAAATTAGGTGTATTTTTAATTTTCTGAATATTTTGAGAATATCAGATACATATCTATTATCTTTTCCAATTTAATTTCATTGTGGTCAGAGAATGTACTGTGTGTGATTTTAACCCTTTAAAATTTTTTGAAAATTGTATGACCCGGAATATGGTGTCTGATTAATAATGGTCAAGTTGGTTGACAGCATTTTTCAGATCATGTACATCCTCACTAATTTTCTTCTCCTGTTTTTATCAATTCCTGAGACAGTAGGGCTGAAATCTCATTTACAGGGGTGCATGGGTGTCTCAGTCAGTTAAGCATCTGCCTTTGACTCAGGTCATGATCCTGGGATACTGGGATCAAGGCCCACATCAGGCTTCCTGCTCAGCAGGGAGCCTGCAGCTCCCCCTGCTTGTGTGCTTTCTCTTTCTCTCTCTGTCAAATAAATAAATAAAAATCTTCAAAAAAAAAAAAAGAAAAAGAAAAGAAATCTCATTTAGAGTTTGTGGATTTGCCTGTTCCCCCTTTCAGTGCTGTCAGTCTTTGCCTCATGTATTTTGAAGCTCTTGAAATTAGGTGCTACATGTTAGGATTGTTCTATCATTTTTATGAATTAAGTTTTATCATTATTGAAATATTCCCTTTTTTCTGCTAAGTTTCTTTGTTGTCAAATCTACTTTGGTATTAGCATAGCCTCCTCACTTATGATTACTTTTTTCATGGTTCATCTTTCTTCATCCTTTTAATTTTAACATGTTTAAATATATAGTGTTTATTTTGAAAATATCATGTAGTTATACCTTCTTTTAGATCCAGTCTGACAATCTTTGTCATTTAGATAAAATTTTTAAACTATTTATATTTAATGTAATTATTGATATTGTTAGGTGTTATTCTACTATTTTGCTACTTGTTTTCTATTTGTCTCATCTTTTTTTCTTTTTTCCTCTTTTCATAGCTTTTATTCAATTCACTGAGTACTGATTAATATTCCATTTTATTTCTACTATTATCTTAGTAGATATACCTTTTTCTTTTTTCCTTTTTTTTATGATATGGAGCTTTATTACAGTCTGCCTTCATGATCTCTTATACCAGTTTACCATAAAATATAAATGTCTTCATAACAGTGTAGCTCTATTTTTCTATGCCTATCCTGTTTCTAAAGATAATATAACCCCCCAGTATACTTTTATTATTTCTGATTTTTTAAAAGATTTATTTATTTATTTATTTATTTTAGAGAGAGAGCTCATGAGTGGGGGGAGAAGTAGAGGGAGAGGGAGAGAGAATATCAAGCAGACTCCATGCCCAGCTTGGAGCCCCACATAGGACTCAATCCCAGGACCCTGAGATCATGACCTGAGCCAAAATCAAGAGTCAGCCACTTAACCGACTGAGCCATCCAGGTGTCCCTACTATTTCTGCTTTTAAAAGTACATTTTCTTTTAAAGAAATTTTAAAAGGGGGAAAAAGATAATTTCTCTTTACATTCTTATTTTCTCTGTCCAGTGCTCTTAATTCTTCAAGTTGGTCCAGGTTTGCATTTGGTATCATTTTCCGTCTGCCTGAACAACTTCCTTTAACCTTACCTGTTGTTCATGTGTGCTGGTGACAGATTTTTGTTTGAAGAGGACTATAGTTCATCTTCAGTTTTAAAGGATATTTTTACCAAATACACAATTCTAGATTGACAGATTTTTTTTTTCTTTCAGCACTTTAAAGATTCAATATGTTATCTTCTGACTAGCGTAGTTTCAGATGAGAAATCCTCATTCTTATCTTGTAAATGCATCTACCTCTCTGGCTGCTTTTAAGATGTTATCTTTAGTTCTGTTCTTGCAATTTGATTATGATGTATCTTGATGTGGTTTTCTTTGTGTTTATCTTTTTTGTTCATTGGTCTTCTTCCACTGGCGTGTGTACAGTTTTCTTCATATTGCAAGATCTGTACCTATTATGTCTTCAGATATTTTCCCAAACTTTTCTCCTTCTGATACACAATTATGCATATGTTAGATGACATGATATAGTCTCATACATTACTGAGATTGTTCATTAAATTCAGTCTTTTGTCTTTCTGGCAATCATTTGAGGATACTTAAAATGCTTTTTCTTCATATTCACTGATCTTTTCCTCTGTTGTGCCAAATCTGTTATTAATCCCATCCAGTGAAATTTTCTTTTCAGATAATATACTGCTATGCCCTGGGCTATTTAAGCTTTTTTGTTTTGTTTTGTTTTTTTGCCTGTCTTCCATTTCTCTCCTCATTATGTTCATATTTTCGTTTAAATATTTAGGTGTGGTTTTAATAGGTATTTTTGAAACATAATGGTAGTCTTTGTCTACTGATGTCACCATCTCTGTCATTTCTTAGTCTTCTATTGACTAATTTTTCTTCTGCTATGACTTACATATTTCTGCTTCTTATGCCATCTTTTATTGAATGCTGAACATTGTAAAATATATGTTCTTGAATACTGGATTTTCCTGACTTCTTTTGAAAAATATTGAGATTGTTTAGGAAGCAGTTACTTGCAATGACCAGTTTGATCCATTTGAGGCTTAAAAAAAAAAAAAAAAAAAACTTTGTTAGAGCAGATTTAAAGTTGACTTTACTCTAAGGCTAGTTTAACCCTGTGACTAAGTGTGACCTTCCTGGATGTTATATGAGAACCATTCAGTCTGGCTGGTCAGAAGAGAAATATCTCTCAGCCTTGTGTAAGCTTAGGAAATTGTTTATTTTAAATCTCACTAGTCACTTTTTACTTGACCTTGTAGAATCTTATCCATACATGCACATCTCAGTATCAGCAACAGACTCAGAGGGAACCCACGTAGGTGTCTAGAGCTCTTTCTGTGCATAGCTCCCTTCTGTCTAGTGCTCTGTCCCCACAAACTCCAACTGCCTCAGCCTTCCCAAACTCCAGTCTTCGTCTCCTCAGCTCACAGTCCTGCTATGCTGTACTTTGATTCCCTTGCCTATGTTCAGGCTCAGATGTGCCTCCACAAAGAAAGGTGTGATTAGAGGATTTAACCTCACTTGTTTCCCCTTCTTCACAGCGTCACAGTCCTAAACATCCTAAAACAGTTTTTTTCCCCTATTTTCTAGCTGTTTCCCAGTTTTCTAGCTGTTGACTGTAACAGATTAAGTAATGGCCCAGTCAATCCCATCATAACCCAAGCAGAAATCATGAATTTTACTTATGCTTCACAAAGTTATAGCTTTATTTTGAGGTAAAATATAAGCAACTTCAAGTTTGGAAGTTCTGTAAATATTTTAAATATAAATATGTTCTATGAATTTTCTGAAATTTTTTTTTGTTTTTAGGGGCATGTGCAGTTATATACTAACATCTGGCAACAACTGGCCATAACTGTTATTCACAGTGTTTGGAGAAGCTTCAAATGGATGCCTACAAAATCTTTTGAGTAGAAAATACTGCATAATAAGCTGAGGTTTATGTTATGTTTCAAGTATCTGGGAAGCATCCTTTTTCCTAAAGGCAGATATTTAATTCAGAAACTAATGCTGTTATATTTTAAGGAAATTTATCATTATAAGATCTGGACTTGCCTCAGATTTTAGAGGAGCCTCCTAATTCTCCTCTAAATTACCTTCCTGGAAATATGAGTGCCTGAACTTTCACCAATAATAAGAAATGGAAAATAAAGGAATGAAAGACTGTTTTGAATGAGGACTTAATGCAAAGTATCCTGCAAGGAAAAAGTAGCATATTATGATGACTAACAACCATCGACACATTGGTTTATTTTTTTCCATTAAAGTTTTAACCCAATATTTTGATAGGAACTGTGCAGAGAAAGTGGACCAATACATTGGTGGCTTTCTAACGAGGAAGAGTGAACTGAGAAAGAGACCCTAGAAAAGCAGAGGAGAGCTAAGTGCTTGGTGGAGGGTGGAGGGCATGAACAGCCATAATGGGAGCAGTTAGGAAGAGCCAGAGATTAAAACAACAGCAATGACAAAACAACTTTGCTCACTTCAGAATTATGATTTTCCTCTCATCTGTTATTCCACATCTGTTCAGGCTATGCTGCAGATGTTTGAAAATTGTCCTTCTATGTAGTAATGATAGCTATAAAAATAAGACTTGGATTAAAATAACCATAACTTAACTTTATGCATGGAAATGTATAGTCAGTACCATCCTGAGAATAAAATAATTCAAAACTGTTTTAGGGATGGTTTGCATGATAAATTTTCAGTGGATGTTCAACCATGCTAAACCAGAACTTTTTTTGGTTTTTGGTTTTTGTTTTTGAGAGCGAGAAACAGGGAGAGGGCACTTGGGCAGAGGGAAGGGGAGAGGAGAGGCAGAGAGGGAGAGAGAATCTTAAGCAGGCTCCACATCCAGCACGGAGCCCAGCTTGGGGCTCTATCTCATGAGCCTGAGATCCTGACCTGAGCCAAAATGAAGAGTTGGACACTTAACTAACTGAGCCAGGTGCCCCTAAACCAGAGCATTTTAGACTTATTTGAGAAGTTCAGAAATTCAGGCAATTGTAACTTAGTTTCACATACATAATAGAAACCTTGATGGGTGATAAATTAATTATATTTCTTCAGTCACTCTTATTATTCTCCAAAATAGTGATTCTGTTCTATTAGCTATTAGCAAGTTCTGGAGGTATTCATATATTGCCAGCTGGCCTCACTTTGTTTGTTTGTTTGTTTGTTTTTAAAAGATTTATTTATTTTAGAGACAGAAGGAGAGAGAGAGCGAGCATGGGGGTGGACAGAGGGAGAGGGAAAGAATCTCGGGCAGACTCCCTGCTGAGCATGGAGCCCTACATGGGGCTCAGTGTCATGACCCATGATCATGACCTGAGCCAAAATCAAGAGTTGGGCGCTCAACCAACTGGGCCACCTATGTGCCCTTGGTTGGCCTCGCTTTAAATTCAACATTAGTGATTTTAAGTGGGCCCTAATGCTTCTTGGAGACCTGAGACTCATACTGCATACCTTGGTCCTCTCCCTTTCCCACTTTCCTAGACGAGACCATCCATACCCTTCCCTCCTACCTTAAATCTTCCACCCCTCTCTTCTACAGTCCTCATGTTTTCTGTGAATTTTTCCCCCTACTTCCCGGGGAAGGGAGAAGCAAGCAGAACTTGCCCCAATGGGGCCAGGTGTGATTTACGTGGACTCCTAGCCAAGGCCCTCCCCTCCCCTGTGCTCTAGATCCTGTCCCCTCTCCTTTACTCAAGAGCATGTCTCTGGGGCACCTGGGTGGCTCAGTGGGTTGAGGCCTCTGCTTTTGGCTTGGATCGTGGTCCTGGGGTCCTGGGATCGAGCCCCGCGTCGGGATCTCTGCTCAGTGGGGAGCCTGCTTCCCTCTCTCTCTCCCTGCCTCTCTGCCTACTTGTGATCTCTGTCAACTAAATAAAACCTTTAAAAAAAAAAAAAAGAACATGTCTCCTCTGAGTCTCCGGAAGCACTGAGTTTGCCTTCTCTCCTGCCAGATTTCTCCTACCAGCCTGCATACGTGCTATTAGTTCTCTCATCGTACAGAAAACCAAACAAAACAAGTCAGCCCTTTCTTTGCCCACTTCCCCTGCAGCTTCCAGCCCATTCCTCCCCCTCCCCTCATGACAGAACTCTGGACAAATTGTATGTGCTCCACTTCCCCTCCTTCTCTGGAGCGTCTACACGACACCACAACTGCCTGTGTTCAAATCACTATTGTCCTCCACAGGCTCAATCCATATCCTTATTTTCCAGTCTTCATTGCCCGTGACCTCTCCATCCCTGCAGCAGCTGACACAGAGGAATAGTCCTGAAAACACTTTCTTTACTTGGCTTCAGGACTGCATCTTATCCCTATTTCTTCTGTCTCGGACCCTTCCTTCGGTTTGCTTTCCTCCTCCTCTCCAGCCTCCTGACGTTTGCAGTACAGGGCTCTGTATAGCCAGACTTCTCGGGTTCTTGTACACTCAATGCCTTGAGGTCTCATCCAGGAGCATCGTTCCATCTACCACTTATATTCTGGTGATGTCTGAGTTTATACTTCTAAACTAGACCTCTCCACCGGACTCCAGCCTCGACTACCCAAACAGTCACCTCAACACAGATGTCTAAGAGGCGTCATCATGCTTAACATGTCCAAAACCAATCTGTCCATCTTCCCCCAAAACCTGTTCTACCCACAGTTTTCCTGATGAAAGATAATAACAACCCCACTTCTCTAGTCACTTGGGAGAAAGATCTTGAAGTCATCTTGGTTTATCTCTTTTTATCCTACAGCATATGCAGTTGGCTCTACCTTCACATCTTTCAAGGAACCTGACCACGTCTCAGCACATTTTCAGTTATGTCGTGGATTATGTGTGACAGCCTCCCAGCTGGCTGCTCTGCTGCGTTCTTGCCCCACACAGGAGCTAGAATAATCCTGTGACGACTTAAGTTCAATCCTGTCACTCTTGAGCTGAAACCACTTCAGTGACTCTCCGTTCCACTCAGATTAAAAGCCACATTCCATACAGTTGCCCACGACACCAGGAAGGATCTGGCTCCCTGTTCTCCCTCAGACCTTATCCAAGGGAGACATTGCTCAGCGACCCAGCCAAACTGTACACCTCACTGTGCCTTGAACGTGCCCCTGCCTCTGGGCTTTTGCATCCGGCCCTCCCTCTGCCTGCTTTCCCTGAAGGTCCCCGGGACTACTCCATCTCCTGCAGGTCCTTGCTCAGCGAGGCTTTCCCTAACTCCCACATCCTAACACTGGAAACGACCCCCACCTTCCATCACTTCTCATCTCTTTCCGGCTTCGGCCTCTCCATAGCACTCGTACCATCTAAAATATTGTCACTTCGGTCAGTTATTTCACTTACTCACTAGGATAGAATTTCCATAAAGGTCAGGAGCGATGTTTGTCTGCTTTATTCACCGCCCTCGTCCCAGTTGCCTGGAATGGATGAATGAATTAGGTGGTTGCAAAGGCACGATGTGAGCCTGTGGCATTCTGACACAGGTGGAACCAGCATCTCTGATTCCAAGTTTTTTAGGGAAAATAACTTAATCTTCATGGCACTGTCATTTTTATATTTTCTAGTAAATAAATATTTTTAAAGTGCTTACAGCAGTGCTTCACCCATGGTGAGAGCTCTATAGGTATTTATTAAATAAGCAAAAAATACCTTATCATGCATTTTGTGATTTAAAAAATATTGGCGGAGTGTGAACCACGACAAACCTCAGGAGGCTCAGAGTGGCCTCCATTCTATAATAGAGAGTGTCTTCCTTCGTTATCGAGGTGGAATAGCGTCTGATGGCTTAAGAGAAAAAAATAGTAACAGTCACATACCCTCTCTAGTCTGAAAAAACAGAACTACCCAGTGTCCTGAGTGGGACTATAGATGCGGAGAGATTTATGCCATAAAGTCTAAAGAATTGCTTTCGAGCTCAAGTCCGTAAAACACAGGGCTATTGTCTTAGTCAGCTCAGGTTCTATAACAAAACACCATAAACGGGGAGGCTTATCAAGAACAGAAATTTATCTCTGATAGTTCTGGAGGCTGGAAGTCTGAGCTCAGGGTGCCAGTGTATCAAGTTCCGGGGAAAGCCTTCCTCTGGGCCGTAGACTCCATCTTCTTGTTATCTCCTCACAGGGCAGGAAAAAGTGAGCTCTGTGGCTTCTTATAAGGGCGCTCATCCCATCCATGAGGGGATTGCCCCCCCATTACCTAATTACCCCACAAAGGCCTCACCACCAAATCCCATCCCATTGGGATTAGGGTTTCCGTGTCTGCCTCTGCCTCCATCCCTGGTTTGCTCTCTGGGGAGATGGCATGAGAACGGGGATGCAGGCGTGGCTGGGGGCAAAATGAAATTGGGATTGTGCAAGAGCTGATATCCTGAACCTGCAGCAAACACTAGTAGCCAGATCTCTGTTGCCTGGAAGTAGGCTGGAGGAGGCAGCTTGGGGCAAGATGGCCCAAGACAAACGTCCAGTCAGAGACAGGCAGGGAGAGTCCAGGCCCTTCTAAGACACCCATGATGGGACGTCCATGCATCCAAAGCCTGCCTGTTTTAGAGGCCTCACTTTAAATACAAAAGTTCACCAGACAAGTGAGGAAAGTTTCTAAAGGGAAAAACAGAGACAAAAAGTGGTTGGCAAAGCAAATGCATAAAAGTAACTCAGAAAAAAACAGACGCTCTAGAGAGCAGAAAAATGTTTGTGTGTGTGTATGGACATTCAGAAGCGTATTAAGTGTATATGGATCTAATAACCTTAGCAGAGAGAGGCAGGCAGTGTGCTCAGCCTGACTGAGTACCCATGCTCCACTGAGTGGGGTTAAAGTGGCTTCTTTACTTCCCAGCTGTGTGCCACTGGGCAAGTTACTTAACCTCTCTGTGCCTCCGTTTCCTCATCTTAGAAAGGCGATAGATGATGCTACTCAAAGAACAACAACAAGAAAAACCTCTTAGAAATTACGATTAGGATGGTAGGATATTTTTTTTAAATCCAACAGAAATTTTAAAATTAGAAGTCGAGAACTCTTTGTGAAAGATCAAGAAGACAAAGAAATGGAAGATAGAAATGATGAGAAAAAGAGATGATACACCCGAGCAGCCCAACAGCAAAAGCTGCAGAGACAGACGGACGGACAGACAGATGAAAGGGGGGTGGGGGAGAGACCTGGGAACAGAGAGAGGAAACTTTGAGAGTAATGACCAAAGCTCTTCCAGAAGCAGAGGACACAGTCGGGTTGGAAGGGCCTCTGTGGTGATTTTGCACAATGAATGAGAAGAAAGGCCCCGTCCAGGCGTGTCACGGAGCCATTCCGAGCACTCAGGATGCAGCGAGCCTCCCAGAGGCTTCCAGAGAGCAGGAAAGCGGGTCCCATGTGGAGGACGGGAACTTGAGTGGCAGGAGGGAGAGTCGAGTTCTAAGTAATGCAGACTTATTCTGGGAAGGCCACCCTCCTTCCGGGACATGAAAATTGTTTGATGTCGATATATTTGTCACTTAAGAAAAGTAGCCCTTGTGTGTTAGGCAGAGTGGGGACACATGTCTTTGCTAGGTGAGTCTCAGAATCACCCATCTGCCTCTGTCCGGGAGCACCTCGTTCTTTCATCTTTCAACAATGAGAAAGAAGATTAACTTGACCTTTTCCCGTTTCTCCTCGTCTCTTTACCTCCCCTTGTTTGCCTTCTCTTTTCCTTCGCTGCTTCTGCGGTTCCCTCCTTTACCTTCCGAGCCTCACACTCTTGCTAGGTCTATTTCTGTCTCCTCTTCTCGCTTTCTCTTTCTCTCCACGGAAGTCTGTGTTTGTCTCATAATTGGCAGGAGATTTTTTTTTTCTTTTGCTTTTTGCTTTTTAAGTGATGAATAGTTGGCGTGAGATCAAAGCCAAGCCCTGTGGTTTTCTGGCTGCCCCAGAAGGGCGGCGCAGCTGGCAGCCGTCCCAGCTGCCTGGTGATAGGCGTGTGGAAGAGATACCAAGCTCACAGGTCACCGTGTGTGTGTGTTCATGTTCGTGTGTTTTTCAGGCCAACAGCAGGCTGAAGCAGATTGAGAAGGAATACACTCAGAAGCTTGCCAAATCTTCACAGGTAAGAATGTTGAAAGAAAGAAAAAAAAAAGCAAAAAGCAAAACCAAAACAAACAAAAAAGAAACCTACACATAAAACCATTTGTCCTTTAAACTTAATTCTCTTCAGTGTCTTTATGGGTCAGTATCCCATTTTTTGATGATGGATAAATAATACATGCTTTTAGTATTTTAGCCTTCTTAAAGATTTTTTTAACCAGGCATATTGAACCATTTGAACTAACACACACACACACACACACACACACACACACACACACTCAGATGTTGTAAAACCAGCCAGTGCACTTGAACAAGCCCAGGCTGCAACATATTTCACAAGGGCGGGAAATGCACACCTACATTTGTGATGTAAGCAGTTTGATACCATCTGTGCTTTTTTGCAATATTCCATTTAGTTGTACCTGAAGACTGCTTAGCAATAAAATTCAAAATGATAAATGTTCTATGTTAAATTAGCTGCTCAACTGTTGACTCCTTTTGGGGAAAAGGAGAATGATTAAGCCCCTACGTTATATATATCTGGCTTCCTGGTCTTGCTCTAGCAGTTTTAGTAGAAGGCCAACAACTGAATGCCTGTCTCAACTTGACATATGATACTTAAAATACCTTTTCTGTGTAAGCTGTTATAATAATATCCTATAGTATCATTTAGGGAATCCCAAGCATTCCTTAGTTTTATGAGTAATTCTAGAATAAAAGATGGTAATTTTCATTGTATAGATGGATAGGTTAAGCCATTCACTTTCGTGGGCATCATATGTAATCATTTTAAAATCAGCTCTTCCTGGTAATTTCGCATATGCACAGTGATGTGTGGCCATGAACTGAAACTTCTGTGCCATTTTATAACTTACCACACGGTGGTTGTAATAGCAACACAATGACAAAACAGTAATAAAATCAAGAATTTTATGGGGCACTAACCATGTTGACTCCGTGTTCATTCATGATAACTCTGGGGTTAGGAACTATTATTGGCCCCATTTTCCCACTGAGGAAACAGGCTCAGAGAGCTGAGGTCATGCGGGTTAGCAAGTGACTAAGCCAGGACCCCTCCTAGATCGGACTAGAGAGCAGACCCTCACAACCTGACGCCACCAGCGTGGCTCAGTCCGCACCACCACCACCACCACCCCCCCGAACTCTGGGGATAACTCATAAAATTTCTTCGATTATACAATTATTTCTAAAATGTGCATATGCCATATAATTTACATCGCACTCGGAAAGCAAAATGTCTCTGTCCCAGTGAAGACGTACATGCATTTACTTAAGAGATTATGATATGTCTCGATTGCCATCATCCCAGACCTCCTTTGAAGAAGGAACACGGGGAAATATTCTTTTAAATTCTTTTGCAAGAATCTTCATATAAGAAGAATCTTATAATCAGAAGAAATATTATGACTCCTGAAGTTACCCTTTAAATTAAGACGTGAAAAATACGTAGCCAGTGCACTTATGTCCTGCTTATTTTGCGTTATGTTAAATGGAGGAGGCAGACCGAAAGTGAGATATAAGATAGCTAATAAAAATGCTTAAATAATGAGAGTGTAAACAGGAGTATTTAAGTTTACCTAAAGGAATGTGTGAAGAAGCTTGATTAGTTCATATTAAAGCAAATTAAAAGTCAGTTAGTGTGGAAGAAAGCCTACAGCTTTGGAGTCCAACCGACCGAATTTGAATACCAGCCCTACGACCTATATGACCTTGAGCGAGTTACCTGGACTCCCTGGAATTCAGTTTCCTCATCTGTAAAAGGAGGGGGTAGTGCTTACCTCACAGGCTAGTTTTAAGTATTTAGTAACGTCAGGTGAAAAATAGTGCTTAGTAGAGAGTGCTTAGTACACAGTAAAGCATTTAATGGCTGTTAGCTCATATTGCAGCAGGATGAAAATGGAAATAGAGACAAGAAAAGAGGGAACAAAGAATAAAAAAGATACGGAAGGAATAAGAAGTTATTTTTAATTTATTTTTGGGTATTCAAGAATTGATCAAATCTCCCTCCAAAATGTGGAGAGGCACAGGGGGTTGCTAAATATTTTCCCAAGTAAAGACATGAAGAAGCAGGAGGAGGAAGAAAAGCCAACTAGTGACAGCTATCATGTCCTATAGCCATGGTTTCATACATCAAAGGGCAACGCAACACCAAATAGGAAAAAAAAAAGTCTTTGAAAGAGTATAATAACAATAAAAGACAGTCCATCCTCCTCATAAAAGGTAGGATGACAACCTTATATTGATAATATTTTGTTTGTCCAACTCTAAATACATGTAAATATTTAAATGTATATAAGCATATGTGTATATTTGTATCTATGTACTGGCATTTGGGAAACATTGGTCTACAATCCGGTCAGCTTAAAGAAACAGATTATTTGAAAACAAACATTACAAACAGAACCATAGACTTTTTCTGTTTTCTAGTGATGGTTTGCTGGGATCCCTAACTCCTATCTAAGTTGAGGACAATGCCAGAAGCAAAGTTGCTTAACTCTTTATCAGGTTTAAAAAAAAAAAAAATCCCTCTCTGAAAAAAAGTTTCTTTTTAAGTAATATGATGAATGCAATTATAATGAATGCATTGGTATCCAGGAGATCATCAGGTTAAATTTGGAAAATATTTTAAATATTTTCCTCCCTTAAAGGAAGTCACTTAATCTTTGAGATTTTATCAGGCTTTTGGGATCTAATGGACCATGAACACCAAGCCCGTGGCATACCCAGGACTGTGCCCCTTCTGAGATTCTCCTTGTTCATCATGATGGCAATGACTGCATCATCTCTGGGCACACTCCCAAATGTGATTTCCATCAGAATCACAACTTTGTTCTTTTTGTCTTAATATGACATTTTCACCTTGCCTTTTCGGTGTTAGCACAGTTGTCCCCATTCAGCTGGCTCACCTGGCGGCCATTTTTCAGAGAAAGATGTTGCCATGTTGCAAGAAGACAGGTCGCTGTGGATAAGACTAGAGCTGGAATACCAGTAGAGCTCGCCCACTGCCAAGAGCCTGGCTTCCCCCAGTGCCCTCACTTGCTCCCACGTACCTGAGGCAGATTATGCCTGGGTGTATTCCACATTCCCTCGTGTCCCCAGCCTTCATGTCATTCTCCAGGGTGGCAACCCAGAAGCCAAAACGTGCTGGGGAACCACTCTTCCCACTTGTTTGATGAGGATCTCAGTGTCCACCAAATCTTCCCAAGTAGGCCCTGCTATATTTTAGAGAGGAGTTTTGTAAAGATCTCAAGCTGTACTACAATCTGGAAAACATCAGAGTGAATTAAAGAGGAAATCTCAGCCTCTATTCAGAATCCTATTTCTAAGACTTAATAAGACCTGCTAAACATTTTTTGCAAAGTGTTAAATGCTTAGCAATAATTAACTATTAGAGCTTTCATGAGTTAGGGTGCTCATGGCATCAGCTTGAAATAGCTCTCCTTTTGCTTCCCAAAATATTAATTTTTAATATCGCATGGAAATATTTGCATCCACATCTCTCTCTGAAGTGAATGCAATATAATCATTCAGTTGAGTGGTGACATTTTAATTATGATTCAGTCAAAACTGGTGGGGTTTATGGTTGCATAGATTAGTTCTGATTTTTCTCAGAAACTTTTAATATCATTATTCTATGAAAAGGCTAGATCATCTCAATATAACTTGTCAGGTAATTATTATTTTTATTTACTATGATTATAGTTCTACTACTTAAATACTAAGTGCCAGTTACATGCACTGAGATAAGATGAATATAGTCTACAGTCTTTTACTCTATGTCTACAACCAAGTGAGTTTTGTTCTTTACCCAAAGCATATTAATCAAGTTAGTATTAATTGAGATCTTAAATCTCAATTCTGGCTTTAAAAATTATCCATCTTTCAGCTACCTCTCTATATCCATCTCATCTGTCAGTCTGTCAACCACTTTATCTACTCACCTACCTACCGTGATTCACCTTAAATGTTTTGACAGTCTCCCTGAATCATCTTCGTCAGTTTTTAGAATAACTTTCCAAAGATAATCTCATTACTTCGTCCCAAGAATCTCATCATTCCCCCCAAGAATGTAAGGTTTCATTTTCCACACAAAAGCAAGCATGCTCTCCTCAGAACATCTAGGACTTTGCTCATAGCTCCTTCCAAAACCTACATTTATTTCTTTTTCATGTACTCTTGTCATTAAGCTTCTGAAAATGAGAGATCCCTGTTTCTTGCCCTTATGGTCACTTAAAGAACCCACAAATACTTTTATCTTCAGTCTTGGCCAATTAAAAGCTAATCTAATCTTACTGTTCTTTAAAGCAACAAAATTACTTTGTACTTTAAAAACATATTACATGATTGTGGTAGTGGATATATGAATCTGGACATGTGATAATACTGCATATCACTAAGCACACACGTGTACATACATGCACATATGCGCACACACACTCACACGCACCAAACACACACAATGAACACATGACAGACTTAAGCTTACCCCTTTACAAAGTTGTAGTTTACTTAACTTGAAACCCTCCAATAGTCATTGAAATAGTGAGTTATTTTTACTATTTGGCTCCATGCTCTTATAAAATATCAATCTTAAGTTTCATGTTGGGCCAAGGAAATTTGGCTCTTTCTTATCTCTGGCTCCTCTTACTCTGTGACTGTGAGTGAGTTGATTATTCTGTGCCTCAGTTTTTGACATTCACTATAAGAATTTAACCTTCCCTGTTTCATAGAAGTGCTATGAGAATTCATTGAATTGATGCCAGAATGGGAACAACATTTAATCAAAATTCAGAAAACAGATGAAAAACATCTTTATTCTTAGTAAATGGATTCTTCCACTCATAGCAAAAGGTCCAAGTTCGTATTTAAAAATATTAATGTACTGCTAGTATGTATTTTGCCATTTATTTCACAATGGTCTTAACATGTGATTTACAAATCCTAAATGTTAAACTTTGGTACAGTGAGTTTGCTCACTTCTAAAAGCATAGAAATTCCATATTTTATTGTAAATATGCTGTCATATCCATAGTAACAATTAATATTTCTATAGGACTTGGCTTCTGGCAGACTTCAGAGAGTCTCTATTTATTGTCTTACAATACCGTACTCTAGTTTTGCCACCAAATACTAGGTGGAAAAATTGAACCTCAAGGAAGATAACTGAATTGTCCAATGTATCTCACCAACCAGCCCTGTTCCCATAGAACCAATGGAATTCTATTCCAACCAGGACTAAGGTTGGTTTTGTTTTGTTTTGTTTTGTTAGAAGAAGAAACAACTATTTCCTGCTTTTAAGAAGTCATGACTATTGAATTTGAAAGGAAATGTAGCCATCCAAACCCAAGGAAGAGCCATATTCTCAGCTCATTAAAAAAGGTCCCTCATTACTTAGGAGAACTTAGAGGGGACCCATTCGTGGAGAGAACCGGTTCTCCAATGTAGAGAATAGTACAAGGGTCTCTAGGTAAACTTCCATGGATATCTATCTATCAGTTGATCATGATAAGCTTCTCTTCCACACCAAAACCTTGTCTAAAAGGAAAACAAAGGCTAGTGAGAGGAACCACTTGGTACAGTGATTGATCTGTGTGGCTCAAGTCCTGCCTATCTTTTTAGTTCGATGTCATTTCTGACAGTGGGAAATGTATGACCTCTCTCTATGCCTCTGTTTCTCCATTTATAAAAGACAGGTGATAATAACATTTGTAAATGACATGGGAACTTAAGGCACTCAACACGGTGCACAAACCTTAGTGAGTACTCAAAAATCGTTGTATAGAATTAGGTAAGGAAAAAGAAGGAGCCCTGTTCATTATTTCCTTTGGTTCTTACAGTTCCAAGTATTAGAAAAGGCAAAACCGCTTTCTTCATTCTAATAAGTCTATTTCTCAGCGAAATAAAATCTGACGCTTTTCCTATTTTTGAGATCACAGATGTTCTTTCTTCTGGTGAGTAAATATTGTGGAATGTTATAGTGGAAATGTCTTCCAAATATATTTGGTTCAGCAGTTGTTCACCATTCACAGTTTTATTATAGTCTTTTATTGTGTGGAATTTCATGCATTATCGTGCACGATATGTTAATTGAAAATATTTAGTTTGTGGATTAGAGTTTTGCCAAATCCGCTCTTTTGTGAAGTATAAATACATATAAAATAGATGCCTCGCACCGAAGAATTGGAAGTCACAGCATGCTGTTTTCATTTTAGATCATAGCAGAACTTCAGACAACCATTTCCTCTCTGAAAGAGGAGAACAGCCGGCAACAGCTTGATGCGGAACGGCGGCTCCAGGATGTTATACAGAAGTTTGAAGATGAGAAGAAGCAGCTGATTAGAGATAATGACCGAGCAATCAAGGTAATCTGAAGACTTCAGTAACCAGTGGTACCAGCTGCTTTAATGTAATTAAAAGGAGGGCTGGAATCACGGCAGTGGGCCGATGGTGCAGGTATCTGGCTTCCTCGCGCGGCCTGCTGGAATTCCGTTCACTGGGCTCTACCTTTGATGTATCCAGTGACTCAGGCTGATTTCCCTCGAAGAGATCACATGCCAGCATAAAAAGTCATTTTTGGCAAGCCCAGTCCATTCACACTGCACAAATATTTGAAAAATACCCTGTCCTTTTTCTTGAGAACCACTTTGGAACTGTCTCTTGAAATTAGGATGACTGTTTTAGCCCAGTACTGCTGGCTAATAAATTCAGAAGTCAGCTTCCAGTTTACATTCTATTCTTTGCCCACATCCTTTCATTATGTATTCACATAATGAGAAATAACCTGTTTGAGGTTTGGAATGCCAACCATTTGATGTGCTTTGACATAGTACAGGGTAGATGTGTTGCTGCTGAGAACCTAGGCTGTTTCCAAATGGCTTCAGAGAATCACGCCTTTAATAACAACAGAAAGTTCCCTGGACCCTGATTCTTTAGGTGATAGGCAGTTAGATCTCAAAGTAGTTTTTTCTTGGCTTCATAGCAGCGAATATTATTATAAGTGTCTACATCACGCTGTGTTTAATCTGTGAGGATAAGCATCTGGAAACCTTTATAAATAAGATTTAAAAGAGAACAAAAATTTTTTTAAGAATTTCCAGCAAAAGATTATTTTTCAGTGATTTTACTTTGTTATAACAACGCTTAAAACGTGTTGAGCAATCGTACAAAGCAAGGAAAAATAAAAGAAACATTTGGGTTTTATCACTGCCCTTTTCTGCCTAACCCCTCTGTCTTTCTTTTCTATAGCCTATTGTAGGCAATCTGAGTAATTTACCAAGAAGCTAGTGCTAATGTAAGTTGCTTTTTAAAATATACTCTTTAAGCCTGGACAAGACTGAATGGAATTAAAAAAAAAAAAAAAAAACCTTCAGATATCGACCAACTCTTAGAGGCCATTTCATCCAGCCTCCTCACTTTAGAGGTGAGGACTTACTTTATCTTGTTCTTAATGAGATTTTCCCTATATATTGCCATCGGCCAGCTTCTTTTCCCCCTACGTGGGGTATGAGACAAAAAAGAGGTTTCTTTTTTATATTCTAGTAATTGAAAAAAAATCTCTGAAGCTCTTCTCATTTATAAATGTGCAGGAGTTACTCATTGATCTGTGGAACTGTTTTGCTTGGCATGAGCTGAGCTGAATACTTTGTTTAAATTCCTTTAGTTATATAAAAATTTCATTTTAAGTGAGTTTCTTTTCCACTCGATATCCAAATACCACGCACTAGGCAAGTTCCAAATTTCAAATAAATAATTGAACCCCAACATACGCAAAAAGGGAAAACATAAATTTACTCCATAATGGCATAGTTTCCAATATTGTCTCTTAAGATTAAAAAAAAATCTTGAAAGAAATATAATTAGTGCATCTGCCTATTTTAATTATTTTTGCAGTTTTAATCCACTTACCGTTTAAAACAGAAAACCATTGTGATCCTAATTTCCAGAAAAGTGTCAGATCTTAAAGACTGAATTCAAAAGATGTACATACATATTATATTAAAATATATGTTATATGATACTTATGACCTCCAGAACATAGGTACTTGAAAATAACTAAAATTATAATGTAGGTAAGATATAGGTCAGTTTTTTGTTTTGTTTTGTTTAAGAGGGGGGAGAGAGAGTGGGGGGGGAGCAATAGGGGAGGTGAGAGAACAGACTCCCTGCTGAGCTTGAAGCCTGACACAGGGCTCCATCCCAGGACCATGAGATCTCAGCCTGAGCCCAGATCAAGAGTCAGATGCTTAACCCACTGAGCCACGCAGGCGCTGCAGATATAGTATGGGTTTGATTGACTCAATTAGATTGTGTGTAAAGTGAATGACCTTTGTGGGGTTCTTTTTACTAACCTGCATAAGATAAGTAATTCATTAGCACTCCTCGCATTGCTTTTCTTTTCCAGACTATGTCACCAAAAATAAAAGGAATAATAGCTCATATTTATTTAACATGCCCTATATACCAGGCTCTCTGCCAGACATTTTTATTCATCACCAGTCCCATTATGCATTTAGGCCTTCTTGTCATCTTTACAAGGAAGGTATATCTATCCTCCTCATCTTACAGGTGGGAGAACTGAGACTCTAAGGTTCAATACCCAGTCCCAAGTTCATACTGCCCAACAACTTAGCCAGGTTCAAGCCACGGTCTTCGTGATGGGAAAGGCTCAGCCATGAACTTTTGGACATACCCCAGTCTCTACATTCTGCCTGTGAAAGCCAGGCATTGACCAAATGCACAAATGAGCCCAGATAGCCTCACTCTCTTTTTCTGTTTGCCTAAGTGATAACAGCATGTCTGCAACAGCTGTTGGATTCGGGCACTCTAATTGTGTTTGAGTGTTTTGTACATACAGGTACATAGATCCAGATACTCAGA
This sequence comes from Enhydra lutris kenyoni, assembly GCF_002288905.1. Lineage (NCBI taxonomy): Eukaryota > Metazoa > Chordata > Mammalia > Carnivora > Mustelidae > Enhydra > Enhydra lutris. The sequence goes on along the minus strand of NW_019154141.1, from coordinate 5,881,027 downwards.
AAGAGGCACAGACACCATAAGGCTTGTATTTGGTTTTCTGAAACCAAAGGCATTTGTCTGCATCTATGTTAAAACAAGCTCACATGTACCGAAGATTTTGTGATGTTAAATACTACTGTATTGAAATATGAGAATCAAAGAGTGCCGTGTAAAGAGTGTGCATGTTGATTGTGAAATGCACTTTGCCCCACTTTCTGGGTTGGGGACAAGCTGAGCCCTCAAGCTGGCAGTCGGGGATGAGGGTGGAGAGCAAACCTGCTACTCACCCTGCCAGAGCTTATGATAATGTCTCCGTGGATCAGCAGACCTTTTATTAAAGTAATTCTTGAGAGAAAAGTAGCCTATCCCAATCCACTTTGAAGGGCCACCACTGTGGTATAGTGTAACCTGTTAAGACATTTCTGGAGAATAATTTGGCAATACCTACCATTATTACATTGCCTGAGAGACATGCCCAACTTTTGACCCATTTCCAGAAGGTGCCCAAAGGTGGCAGTTAAAAGGTTGCACAAAGCTTTAGCTAGCCAAAAGAAGTTCATTCTAGCATTCACTCATGTATGCAATACCTATTTATCAAGGTCCCATTGCAGACAAGGCACCCACAATACTCATATATTCTATTTCCTGTCTATATTTTTTGCCATAGTACATAAACTAAAAATGATGCACTATTGAAAATGGTGTTGGGAAAGGATATTTAAGGATAGCGAAAATGTTCACAAGGTAGTTTTCAATGAAAATATAGTTTACAGAAATTATATATAAGGTCATGTTTGCAAATAAAAGTACATATAAAGAGAAAAAAGACGGGAATCATATATCAAAATTTTACTGGAGGACATCTCTGCAGGGTGGAATTTGTGGCAATTTTCTTTTATCTTAGCTCCATATTTTTAATTATAACATCATTTTTGCAATAAGAAACAATAAAACCTGGTGAAAGTGGAGGAGCCAGCAGTCCAAGGGAGCCCAGTGGATGTTAATCATGGTGGTGGAGACCAACAGCGGGCATGATTCTGGCTGTCTAAGAAACAATGGACCAAGCGAGGTCTTTCACAGAACAGGATTCCTGGAGTATAAAAGGAGTTACAGAAACAAATGCAATCCTATGGGTAGATCTTTTATACCACAGTATGCCCTATTGTGAGAGCAAAAAGATCTGTGTCACTTATCTACTGCTTTAGCTCACTCCTTACCTTCAAAGTCAAGCTTCTAAAAAGAGCCAGCTCTTCTGCATAACAAACCACCCCAAAACTTGGTGTTCTAAAGCAACAACCATTTTATATGCCTAGAATTCTTTGGATCAGAAATGCAGGCAGGGATAAGCTGGGTGGTTCTTCTGCTCCATGTGTGGCATGGTGGAGTTACATTCAGCAGGAAGCTTGGCTGGGGCTGCAACATCCAATATGGCTCCAGGTGCTCTCCATATGGCCTCATGCCCCGGGTGGTCAGACCTTTCACATGGAAGCTGGCATCCAAGAGGAGTATTCCAATAGGTGAAGGCAGATCTGCACTTCCCTTAAGGCTACTGTAGGAAGATTCACAATGGCACTTCTACCACATTCTCTTGGTTGAGATAGGTCCCAGAGTCAGCCTGAACCAAGGGGAGTGGAATCCGTCTCTACCTCTGGAAGGGAAGAGTGTCAGAGATGGTGAAGCCATCCTGAACCCATACAGTAATCTATGCTAAACATCTGGTTTTCATCTCCCATTAATTCCTCACCCATATGAAATAGTACTAAGTAGAAAAATAACCATATTTATAGTCCTACCACCCAGAATCAACGTTGTCAATTAACATCATGGCATAGTTGCATGCATAGTTTTAAAGAAAATCTCATTTTTGTAAAAAATGGATAGTCGCATATGCTCACAAATGATTCAAAATGTAGGGGAAAGGTAATATTTAAAGTCACCCCAAATCCCATCAGAAATAGCCATCATTGCATTAAGGTGAACATCATTTCAGATACCCTACTACATGTAAGGAGAAAAGAGAAGGAAAACTAAATAGACTTGTAAAATGCAGTAATACTCCAGATTCCTGTATTTCTGCTTGTTTTAGAAAGATCTCCGGAGTTAACATTACTTCAGTTCAACAGCTGGAAGAAAGTAGAGTCTAAAGAAGGACTTGTTGGACTTTTGAACAGAATTTGATTTGGGGTTGAAAATGAGTACATTAGTATGTTCATACTTCCTTCCATAACCCCTACTTTCTGCCTCCTGCCTGGGGTGGTGCTATTATTATTACAGTGTCCAGGTTTGTGGTAGTCACAATTTGTCCATACTCTGTTCTTCAGTTTAATACTCATGCTGTCCTTAGTGGAGTGGTGCTTACCACTAGACCTTTTACCACAGCGACTCCGTTTCTGAAGTTAATACTTTGGTTCTTAATTGGCTGGATTTCATGGTCAAATCGTTGTTTTAAGACTCACGGTTCTGTCTTCCCTGAATTGTTCATGTTTAAGAACATCTGCCCATTTACCTTTATGTTTGAACACCATGTCAAATGGGCACATCTTCCTGGTCACGTGTTTTCTCATGAGAACTGTAAACATTGCCCACCTAGCATTTAATATTGCTGTGGGGGAGGCTGGGCAAGACTAGGTTTTCCCCTGTGGAAATGATTTGCTTTTTTTGAGGGATTCCTAAAGAAGTCTTTCTCTATTGTGTTAAGGTTAGTAGAGTAACCAGGATAAATTCAGTAATTAACCAGAATAGCTCTACATATTAAACGTTCAATATGTTTCTGAAGCATCGTGATTGTCTCCTCTCTGCAAGAAAAGTGATTTGTGATGTCTGTGCATTTTCTCTAACCTGAGAGGAGGGAAAGAAAGAGCTGGAGTAGAGGTGTGTGTGTAGTCTAGTTGGGGCGAATGTTCTGTGTTTCTGCGTTCACACTACCTAAATGGGAGAGGGCATCTGATATCCCTTTGGGGTTTGAATTATCCCAGTTTGGCAAGTATCCCTAAAGTCCTGTGACCTTCACTTTTCTCAGAGATAGACAGCCCTGATATTTACCTGTTTTTCCACCACATCCATTTCCACTTCTCACTTTGGAAGAGGAAAAAGATGAGGTCACTCATACAGCTTTTTTCTCTCCACATTTGATGATACTAATGAGATTTCTCAGGATTTTGTTGACGTCTAACAAAATAATAATGAATGAATAATAATAATAATGAATTGGGGGACATTGGCAGATATGGAGGTTTTTGTGCTCCAGAGTCATGTTTCTTTCCTTGACTACAGGCTTCTGAGAGTTTTTTGCTATTATTTACCTTACTACCCGATTTCCGTGCTCCAGTGCATTTTTGCTAGTTTTCACTCTTATTTAGTCACTTCATTTGATGTTGCAAAACCTTCTATTTGATCTTAGAAGCCCGTTTGACTCCTTTATCTCATTTAACAAAGAACGTGTGCTCATCAGCTATTGCCACAATAATGCTGCATAACAAACAAGGCCCCCAATTTAATGACTATAATAACAAGTATTTATTTAATTGTTTGCAGCATATCTATGGATTATTGCTGTGGTTTGGATTCAGGCTGTTGATTGGTTTCATTGGACTCCAGGTTTTAGAATGAGCTCAGGACAACTCTACGTGCCTGCTCAATCTCCCTAGACTAGTGGCTTCCTGGGGTAGCCTCCTCATGGTAGATTATGATGAGTACAAAATGATGAGCAGGGAAAAACATCCCTGCAGCCCCAGCCTCATTTCATCCACATCAATGGGGCAAGGAAGTTACAGAACCATTCTGTGAACATCTGTGAACAAGGACTTAATCGGCCCCATAAACAGCCTCTCAAATCTCCCTTAGCTCCATGGCAACACATGCTCAGTTCATCCACCAGTCCGAAACCCTCTCTTCCATCCCCATTCCCTGTCACTTGTTCCCATTTTTAGCACTCAAATAGTGGCAAGACCTCTTCTGTTTTCCTTGTATGCCTCCTGGACATTCTCACCCCTTCATGTATGTAGTTTCTGTGCAAATGAACTTTAAATCTTCATCTCCACATAGTCTTTGTTTCTGAGACCTCAGTCCAGATTTCTAATTACCATCCCACATTTTCACTTGAAGACCCACTAGGATGCCCAAACTAGACATCCTATAAACTGAACTTATGTTTCTCTCATTCTTACCTTGCCCCCAACCTGTTTTTTCTTCTTATACTGATCTGAATTAAATAACACTGCCCGGTCCCTCAGGTCAGATTCTGGAAGTCCCATTGAATGAATCTTTTGCTCCCTCACCTCTCTGAGGTCTATTTCTAGAAATAATTTCTAAATGTCTGCAAGCTCATACCCCATCCTGCAGTCACCAGTTCCCGCCTTCTTAGTCAGCCCTTCATCATCTTGTCCTTGCCTGTTACAATCCCTCCTATATAGAATCATGCCAATAACTCAACAGTCCCAAGTCTGTCCCTCTCCCCATTGATAAGCAGCCTCTCGAAAACACAAATATGAGCATGTGGTTTTCTTCTTAAAATCCATCAGTGGCTTTCCGTTGCCCACATGGCATATGAAACACTTGATATAATCCAAACCAGCAGTTCTCACAGTGTCCTCAGACCCGGTGGGTCCCTACTCTCTTTCCAGGAGCTCCACAAGGTCAAAACTATCTTCATAATAATGCTAAGCCATCATGTGCATTTTTCACTGTGTTCACATTTGCACTGATGGTATAGAAGCCACACTGGATAAAATTGCTTGTCTTAGCACAAAACACAGCATTGTCACCCACCCCAGTAGTGATTGGCTCCTTCACCACCATCTACTTGTACTTTAAAAACAAACAAACAACAACAACAACAACAAAAACCATGAAGCAATAAAGTATTAATTCTATTAAATCTCAACCCTTGAGAACACATCTTTTTAATATTAATAGGAAGTACACACAAAGCGCTTCTACTGCAGACTGAAGTAGGGTGTTGTCTTTAGGAAAAGCAGTTCTGCATGTGTTTGAGTGCAAGCTGAACTCTTGGCACTTGGAAGGAACGATTGACAGGCAAACCAGGCTTATTCAGATATGACTCTCTGGCAGAGGTGTTCTTGAGAAGGAAGGAAGTGAACCTGACACTTCAAGGCCCACAGCTGACTATATTGTTGCTAATGATAAAATCGGAGCTTTCAAGCAGAAATCACAAATTTGGAAAACCTTGTACCATCACTGTAAGCTTGACAGCTTCCCAGTACTTAAAGACTTTTCTGATGAGATCAGTGGTGTTACTAATGATGTGAATGGGACGAAAGAGGGAGGAATATAATGACGTGTATCAACATTTGGAAGATTTATATAACTCACTGAACCAGTGTTTTCCAAATGACCAATACCCGGTGTTACAAAATCGTGTGTGGGTAAAAGATCCTTACAAAGTATAAACGAGAACAATGGGTTTCAATGGAGCAGTTGGCAAAGTTCACGGCTAAGATCGTCAAATCGGGTATTGTAGCTGACCTTTAAGAAACTACCACTTGTCAAGTTTTGGGTGTTTCGTTTTTTTTTTTTTTTTTCTTTTTAAGATTTTATTTATTTGTGTGAGAGACAGAGAGCACACATGAGCAGGGAAAGGAGCAGAGAGAGGGAGGGAGAAGCAGGCTCCCCACTAAGCAGGGAGGGACTGGATGAGGGACTCAGTCCCAGGACCCCGGGATCATGACCTGAGCCGAAGGCAGATGCTCAACCGAGTGAGCCACCCGGCATCAACACCACTTGTCAAGTTTTTATTTGTCCCAATGAGTATCCACAATCATCTGAAAAGACCACTAAAATAATCCTTCCTTTTCTAATTACTTATTTGTGGGAGACTAGATTTTTTTCCTGTACTCAACCCAGAACAACACATTGCAAGAGATGGAGGACAGAAGCAGACAGGAGAATCCAGCTCCCTGCTATTAAGCCAGACCCACTCTTCTAATTTTTTTTTTTTGCTTTAGAAAATAGTTATTTTTTATTAAAAAAATATGATATTTGTGTTCATACACAATGGATTGATGGCTTATTTTAAAATTAATAAATATCTTAATATTTCTTAATTTTAATTTCCAATACAATAAATATCATTAACTATAACACACATTTAAAAAGCCTCTTTGGGATTCTTTTAAGAGCATAAAGGGATCTAAAGACGAAAAACTTTGAGAACTGCTTGTGTAGATGCTGCCCTTTTGTCTGCCTCATCAAACAGCCAGTCCTCAGCATTCATGCCATGCTCCCTGTGCTCCCGTGAACTGTGTGTGAGGTCCTTCCCTTTTAAGATTTAAATGCCATCTTTTCTGTGACGTGTCAGAGTAGGAAGCTCACGCCAGCTTTGGCCATGCCTCTGGTGAAGTTTTCGCTGCTCTGTCACATTCGTCTGAGAGCCCCGATCAAGACCTTGGAGTCAGATAGGTTTCACCAATCAGGCTCTGCTGACTCTAGGAAGGCGGTACGGTCCTTGTCCTTCATCGTCGGTGGGGTCGGGTCGGCACACTGCGCCCAGATGCACAAATGCACAGTGAAACTGCCCGTATTACACACGGGACGAAAAAGGGCTAGGAACCCTGGCAAACATCAGTGCTGTTTTGTTGCCTCGCAAGTGAACCGCAACCTTTCAAAAATAATTTGTGATTTGCAGAGGATTTTGAATTTCAGGATTGCAGATAGGAGATTGTGAACCTGTCTTTTGGTTGACTTTTCTTTCTTACTGACTGGACTCTGAGCTTCTTGGGAGCAGGCACTTGCCACAACATTTGGTCCAGCAGAAAGTGCCAGAAATATGCTGAATGAGTGAATGATACTACCTCATAAATCCAGGCTCTGAGGGCCAATTTATTCTCCATTTATTCTCATGTTATCTTGTGGATGGCAGCAAGCTTGTAAATATTTGGGGTGGTACAGCAGATAGGTGTAAATAACCTCGATCTTATAGTGTTGTGTTTTGTCTGATTAGGCAGATTTGAATAAAATACCCTTACCTCGCATATATTATACCTTGCATAGTTTGTCTACCCCCGGGAAGGCTCCCAAAAGGCTGTCCACCAAAGCGAAGTTATCTAAATGTTAGTTAGCTCTAGCCACTGAACTCACAGAAGTTCACTGGGGGAAATTGTTAGAAATAGTTCTATAGAAAGACTGTGGAACATTCTTCTGGCATCACTGCCCCACCAGGGCTAAGCCCTTTCTTTGAAGCTAGTGTATTGAAAGTTCCTCACTGTGAAGCCAGATGTCCAAGCAGAGATTTCATATCAAGGAGAAATGTTGTAAAATTTTTGCTTGCAGGCATAGAAAAGAGATTTTAAAGCACTGATGCTTCTCTCTCTTGGCCACTGACTGGAGTTCACGAGAAAAGGTCGGCTGCCAGTAGGACATCTAGAAATCTGGTCTGTATTACCAGAAGGGCTTGAGGGGGAAAAAGAGAATATTTCATAAGATTGGGCAATTCTCACTGTGCTAAAAGCTTACAGGAATCCATTTCCCAAAGAATAAAATTATAAACCTCATTGTGGGGTTTTAGTCATTGAGAAACAGAAAGAAATCTCAGTGCCTAGCATCAGATGGCTTTGTTTGGGACCTGTTCATTATTTAATTCCTGTCTCCCCTGTATGCACGTCCTAAGGGCAGGGGTGGGGGGTGGGTAGTGGCATTTTCTTTGTGCCCTCCTGAATTAGAATTAATAATGCTAAGAATAGAAATGTATTTTCCATCCCACCCAAGAAGGCTTGCCCGCATACTCAGAAAGGAAGACAGAGCCATTCATTCATTCATACTGGCAAAAGCCCTAAGTACCATTTTCCAGGAAGAATACTCTGGATGATAAGATTGGGTACAGCATAGTAGTGAATTATGACCTTGCTTCCTAGAGCAAAAAGAAGCAATAACAATAAATGACGAGCAGAGAAGAAATGAACAGTTCTCCCCCCCAGAGCCTTTTACCCCCCTACCTTTCCTTCAGTTCTGTTCTCTGGCAAAATTTTATTTTATTAAAAACTAGTTGGAGATCATTTGTTCAGTGGACAAAATCCTTCAGGCATTATGAAAAGTATTTTTAGCCTCTGGGACACTGCCTTATATATACTAAGACCAGTTAGGTTCAATGAGTGAATGTGGGAGTGACCGAGTGTGATTCAAAGAATACAGGTGAAAACAGATTCTCCTTCACCAGTAGCTGTGTAAATGCTACTCTTTGGAAACCATTCTGTGAATTTTGTTACTGCATGGTCCAAAATATGAATGGCTTTGGTGAATCAAATATTGGAACATAAACATCAGTTTCTTTAATATTTGAAAAAAAATTAAGAAGAGCTATTTAGAAATATTTTGATCTTTAATGATTCTGAACTATCTCAGAAACTATTTCAAAGCCAGTTAAATGAGCATAATGAGCACTGAAATACATAGTTGTAAGCCTCCATAACCAAGATTACTGGATGATTACTATGTATATACATTTGTTTATACCATTACTATATATATATATATATATATTCATATCCATGTGTATATTCAGAAGCACTGCATTATAAAGAATTTTAATTATTAGAAGACTTGATAATGACTTAATATATTTGTTATATTAAGTAGTTTTGTGATGTCTTGATTTAATTGGCTATTGGCCCATTCTCTCCAGCAGAAGCTGGGCTTCTGGTTAGTTTCAGGTGACTCTTGATAAACCTTTCTTTTCCTATTTATGTGAATGTGAAATGTATGCCTCTTCCTTTTATGGACCATAATACTATCTTTTGCTTCCTCAGATTTTATTCCCAAAGAATTCATCATGTTGCTGCTGTCCTCCTATACCCTATCCCCCACCTTGGGCATGGGTGCCAGCAACACCCAGTTGGGGTGCCGGCCCAGGCTTGGCTAGCTTGAGTGAGCTGATTGTTACATTGTCAGGAATTCCGCCTGCTGGAATGTGTGCACCATGGAAATTGGTACCCACTGCTATAAAGACTTTTTTTTTTTGGAGAGACAGTTATTAAACATTTACTAGGGTACTGTTGCTACAAGAGTTCCTTTTCTCCTACTTTCTTTGTTTCTTTCTTAAAGATCATTTTTTTTAAAGATTTTATTTATTTTATTTGACACAGAGAAAGAGAGAGATCACAAGTAGGTAGAGGCAAGCGGGGTGGAGGGGAGCAGGCTCCCTGTTGAGCAGAGAGCCAGATGCGGGGCTCAGTCCCAGGACGCTGAGATCGTGACCTGAGCCAAAGGCAGACACTTAACCCACTGAGCCACCCAGGCACCCCTCTCCTACTTTCTTGGTGAAACCAACTTCCATCTATAGTCACCATGCTCATGGTGCTGCTCAGCCTTCTCAGAACAAGGGGTGTATGGACGGACAGGTGGATAAACAGCATTCTCTTATCCCTCTTGCTGCTCTTTCTAGCTACTGGCCAACCACCTGCTCGCATTTTTTGGATAGGCACTATATGACTTAGCTCTTCCGTATATTCTCTTAAAGTCCATTTTCTAAGCCCAATATATGGGCAATTTACAAAGTAACTAACCTATTACCTCTTCTCTAAATTCAGGGCTGCTTTCCCCACTTCTAATCATCCTCTAACTCCATGCAGCTTTTGACTGTACTGACCAACAATTTTCCTTCTAGAACAGAGGTTGGCAAACTTCTTCTGTAAAGGACAGACAGTGACCATTTTAGGCTTTGTGGGCCATATGATCTCTGTGGCAGCTACTCAGCTCCTGCCTCTATGGTGTGAAGGTAGCCTTAGACAATAAGTCAGCAAGTGGGCATGGCTGTGTTCCAATAAAACTTTATTTACAAAAACTGGCTGGGTGCCAGATTTGGGCCATTGGCCATCGTTTGCTAATCCCTGCTCTAGATTTATATGATACTACTTTTACTTGTTTCCTCCATTGATCGCTCTTCCTCCCTGTGGTTGTTTTTCTCAAGTCTGTGTCCTGTGTCCTTCACTTCCCCTTTTCCCTTCCACCATGAGCTCGTCTCCTGCATGACTTCAGCTGTCACTTCCTTTGGGATGCTTCCCAGAAGCCTCAGCCTGATTCCCGGTTGGGTCCTGTATCTCTTACTGCCTGGAAACCATCTTCTTTTGGAGACTACACTGCTATTTCAAACTCAGTAACTACAACATTGAATTACCATCCTCCCTTCCAAATTGGCTCTTCCTTAGCCTATCAGGGTTACCCCCAGGCTTTCTGTTTCCTGTTAGAAACTTTGGGTTGATCTTTGTCCTTTCTTTCCTTCATCCCAATTTACCTCAAGCCTATCACCAGAATCCGAGAATATCTCTTATTCTTCTGCTCTGACCCTATTCAGAGCCCTTCTCAACTTGCATTTGATTTAAAACAGCCTCCTCTCAGCTGGTGTCCCTGCCAAAAGTGTCTCAGCTCAGTCCAGGATGAAGAACTCTGCCAGAGAAGTCTTAAATCACTAACTTCCCTGCCTTACAAAGGGTGCTTGAAAATCAATAGGAAAAGACTAACAAGCTGGTGGACGAGAAAAGCAAAGGGTACGAACACAGAATTCACAGACAAAAAGCAATATCCAGCAAACCTGTGAAAAATATGCGAATTCTCATTCATAATTAAAGAAATGTAAATCAACACTACAAAGCTGTGAAGGGCCTGGCTGCCATTGGATAGGCATAAATTTTGAATTTGCAAAAATACCTGATAATGCACAGTTGTTGGGAGCGTAAATGGGGCAACCTCCTTGGAGGGCGTCACGGGCGTCTACCACCACCTGAAATGCACAGAGCCTTTGGCTCAGCAGCTCCAGGGGTAGGAATTTATCCCACGGACATACTTGCAGGAATATGCAATATTATTTGAGCAAAAAGCTAGGGAAAGCGATGAATTACGGCACACACATCCATACAATGGAATACCATGAGGCCATTTTAAAGACTGAAGTGGATCTCTGTGGGAAGGGGGACAAGATGGCCACCATGTTGTAAGTGAAAAGAAGGCAGAAGGGCACATACATTTAAATTTGCCTGAATGAGCCTCAAAATGGGGCAACTGGCCATTTGGGGGGATAGGACATTTCATTTCTCCTTTTCTATATTTTGATGATGTTTTAATTTCTTACAGGGCCATCTCAAGGTCCTACCTGCCTCCTCTAGGAAACCTTTCTGACTGCCCCTTCCCTGAGGACTTTTACTTTCATGAATCTCTCTTTAAGGCTTAATGATTCTTTCATTATTTCTGGCTTCTGCGTAATAGCCGAATCACTGGGCATCCAAGAATACAGACTTAATATAATAAGAATTATAATAGAATATAATCTCTCATTATTAAATGCTCAATCTTAGGTCTGTTATTGTATTTTTTAAGGCAGTTCAAAGTGTATCATCCCCAACTTTGTAGTTAAAAGAAATAGGGATACACATACAGACACACACACACACACACACACACACACACACACATCTGCAGTTAACTATCCAAGCCTTTGGGTTATCAAACTCTTCTTTTAAGATGCAGACATCCTTGATATGTTAACATATTAAAACCACTTGAAGTCGTTCACGCTCTAATGTGAAATTGTTTAATCAGAGACTTTCTTCCTAACAATTAGATGAGATCATCTCATTTGAAGGACTAGGAAGTGGTATCTAGAGCAGGAAGCAGGGAATGCAGATCTACGGGGTATCGAGGGGTCTGAGGCACAGAGCCGGGATGGGGCAGGAGGGGAGGCCACAGGGAACAGGGAGGAGGCTAGACAGGGATGGGAGGAAGAGCCCCTGGATTCCCATGGCCTGGTGGGACTTTGTTTACCATCATCTTTGTTGCTACAGAAGTTAACACCTGACTTCATAAGTTGACTCCGTTTTACGTGATTCTATGTTGACGGGTATCGGTTTTTACAAAAAGAAATGGAATGTGTGTGTGTGTTGGTATGTTGGTGTGCACATGCTTTTCCAAAAAAGATAGGCTGTGTGTCCCTATGCATATATATGGCATGTACATTTTCCAGCAGTTATTACATATTCTTGGTGAGACAAAAGTGAAGCTGCGAATAAGCAGCTGTAATATCATAGCTCGTTCTGCATAAGTGTGCCTTATAAGCCATGAAACAATATTTAAGACTAGCTCATTCTGCTTTACGTGTGTGTGTGTGTGTGTGTGTGTGTGTGTGTGTAGTTAGGACATTTGTTCCAGGAGATCATATAGAATATAGAGAGTTAATTGACAGCTTGAAGAGAATTTCTAAGGAACGAAATCAAAATCAGTGCATCAAAATAAATCTAATATTTGTATGTGTATTGTGTTTGCCAAATGCATGTAATTGACAAAAAAAATCAGAAAAAACTGACGCGATGCCGTCGAGCCGTCAGGGCAGACCAAAATGTCCTTTTCCAGCTTGTCAAGAGGAGGCTGTTGCTACCAGGGCACAGGGGGAGCAGCTGAAACCAAAGATTTGGAGCGAAAGAGATCTGGGGTGGTTGGTGGGTTACAGGAATGCTTTAATGTTGGAAGCACAGAGGAAAAAGTGGAATTAAAAACAAAGCAACAGCCCCCATTTTCTTCAAGAGGCAGAACCCTTTTGCTTTTATGTCTCTGTCACTTGCTCCAGGATTCTTCATAAAGCCTCTAACCACCTAAATAAATATTCATATGGCTGCTCACCATCTCATTAATAAAACAAGATTTGGTGGTACAGTATTTCAGACTAACATGCAATTTGCATCTCACCCTTGTTTAACTTTAAATCTCAAGCAATTAATAAATTAGACTCGAGAGCTTTTTAAGAAGTAACATCCTCTATGCACCACAAATTGCATTATTTTTATGTGTAAATAATGATGAAAGGAGAGATTGTTCCTTTGATGTCTATAAACTACTCTGTAAAATATGCAGAAAACATTCTTGAGTTCAGTTGCAGCCAAAACAAATAGACTAGTTCATAAAACAAAGCAGCAGCATTCTTAGAAACAAGCATTATTTTTCTTTTCATCCCAATGGCTCTTTTTCCATCTTATATGCTCGCCGTTCCTAGTGGCAGATTCGTTCCAAATGCCAAAGCAACGCTGGGCTGCATTTTCTCATCCAGACGACCAGGTCCCTCCCAGGTTCCTCCCCAGGAAAGTTGTCTTCCTCTACATCTCTGACCCGGCCTCAATGGGTGGCCAGGCTTTGCACAGGGAATCATTTTTGCCAGTAGCATTTCATTATTGCTTTCAAAACGATTTCAGATATTAGCACATGTCCGTGTCCCTCGAAGAGAGATCTATTTACTTTCCTCTCAGTTTTCCAGTCTGGCTTATCTGGGTTTGGTTTCTTCTTGAATAGGATCTGCAAAGTTTACAAAGTCTGAGTTTGGCCTATTTTTTTTTTTTTTTCCCTTTGGGTAGAGTTAATAAACAGCACCTCGTCGTGGGTGTTTACCTACCCTGGGAAGGGCACAGACATAGTGTGAGTTCCTGTTCCAGCTGGGCATCGCAAGATGGTGTGTGGTCTAGATTGGACGCCGCGTGTGTTCTTCTCTGAACACACTGTGTGCAGCCCAAGATTAACTACTAGGACATGCTTATTTGGAGAGGCCAAAGATGGGTGCTTAACCGCAAGTCCCTCCCAGCCTGAACAATGGATATTCTTCCCCGGGATCAACTCTGCTGTGGTCCCTGTTTCCGCCTTGCCACCTTGTCTCCTGTTTCACTTCTTGGCCTAATGCGCTTTCATTAAAACGGATCCTGAGCTCTGATCAATTCAGATACCGGTCATGTCTATCAGGTCCTGTGTCACAGTTCCTCCGGCGGAGGGTTTCTTCTGATTTCTCTTTTCTCCTTGACTACAGGTTTCTACTCGAGCTCACCATCTCTTCTGCTCTTGAACATCATGTTCTCATCCATCCTTCCTGTCATCCTTGCTGTATTCTTAACAAAGTTTAATGAGCAGATTCTTAAAAATAGTGGGTATTCATGTGAAACTCTCTTACACCAACTGAAATCATGGTCCCATATTATTTCACAGATTACTAACATCTTCAAGCAGAAAAGAATCTTAAAGAGTTGTCCCGTGGACCTCGCTGACCTCCCATCCTTGACCTCCCATCCCATCCTCGCTTCTCCCCATCCTTGTCCCTCATTTCGCAATTAAAAATCTTGAGCCCCTGGGGGGGGTGCAATACCTGGTCACGCTGCTATTGGCAGCACTGAGGCTTGAACCCCAAGCCTTCTGAGGCTTTGGTGTTTCCCTCCTACTCCGTGGAGTCCAACACACATGAAAATGGAATGTACATACGATTTTTTTTTAAAGATTTTATTTATTTATTTGACAGACAGAGATCACCAGCAGGCAGAGAGGCAGGCAGAGAGAGAGAGGAGGAAGCAGGCTCCCCGCTGAGCAGAGAGCCCGATGCGGGGCTCCATCCCAGGACGCTGGGATCATGACCTGAGCCGAAGGCAGAGGCTTTAACCCACTGAGCCACCCAGGTGCCCCGTGTGCATACAATTTTTACTGTAAAATGGATGGGGCGTCTTCTTCACAGTCTTCTATGGCTCCTCACGACCTAAGCAGCACTTGCCCTTGGCTTTAGACTGGAGCTCAGCAAAGCCATTTCTCATTTGGACTGTTTAAGAAATGTTTCCTTCAGTAGTTGGCCTTCATGCTTGCCGTGATTTTTTAAAAATTATCTTTAGCTGTCCTTGGAAACAGAATGTTCAAGGCCAATTTAGAAAAGAGGTCATGATTTGAAAAGTAACTTTCTAAACACTTTACCTAATTTAAAGAGCGTCCCAAAGGAAGGAAATGTTGACGAATAATGATCTCTTCAGCCTTCTAGATGCAGAGGGTTCAGCAAAGACACTTGGGCCAAGATTGATTTGCAAGAAGGCTGAGGAATTTGTTTTCCGAGAGGGAACCAATTATTTGAGAATCCATTTAGTTCACATGCTTTTATATCTATGATGTCAAACGATCAGTGAATAAATAAAAGGGGTCAATACAGCAGCACTCTTGATTTGGGGAAGGCCACTGGCGCAGTGGAAGGAAGATGGCAGGCTCAGCATCGCTTTGAGTGATTTTTCAACCTTTGCCAAACTGTGAAGTGTTACATGAAAGCCGATCTTTTGAATGTTACCCCTGTGTCATTTTTCTAAGGCTCCCACTATCCTCTTGTGTTATCCTGCGTGTTTTGTGTTAAAGAGAGGTGTAGAGCTTCATAGCCTGCGTTCTGGAGCAGACGGCCAGGGCTTAAATCTTGGCTCTACCATTTAGAAACTATGGGGCCTCAGACAAGTTCTCTGTGTCTCCATTTCCCCATTTCAAAAAAAAAAAAATGGAAATGATAAAACTTACAGGAATTTTTATGAGAATTAAATGAGGTAATGCTTGAAAAACATTTAGAATCGTGTCTTCTACTAAAAAGTCCTATTACATGATCACTAAATGATTTTTTAAAAGGCTCTAGCCAAGGGGGAGCCTGGGCAGCTCAGTTGGTTAAGTGTCTGCCTTCGGCTCAGGTCATGATCCTGGAGTCCTGGGATCAAGCCCCATGTTGGGCTCCCTGCTCATTGGGAAGTCTGCTTCTCCCTTTGACCCTCCCCCTTGTCGGGCTCCCTCTCTCTGACTCTCTCTCTCTCTCAAATAAGTAAATAAAATCTTAAAAAAAAATAAAAACTCTAGCCAATAAGAGTTGAGGTATGCTCAGGTCTAACCCAGAGAACAAACCTCTCTCAATCCCATGCCCCTTCCAGCTGCTGTGTCTACTTTATCCCCACTCATTTTTTGTTACTTGACAGTCTGACTTCTGTCACTCTGCAGAAACTGATGTTTGGGTTGCCAGTGGCTTCCGTGTTGCTAAATCCACCAGACACTCTGTCTTTGTCTGCTTGACTCCCATACAGCACCTGACACGGTGGAAGGCAGCCCCCCCTTACTCACATTTAGGGGCCCCTCTTGCCCTCAAAGCCCATTGTTCTTCAGAGGGATTGTTCTGGGCTGTTTTGCTTTTCTGATTAAGCTCAGTGATCTCTTGTAGGCGATCTTGTCCACTACCACCTGTATTTTGAAAACTGGCAACTTCCTATCTCCCCCCCAGATCTCTTAGATCTTATTGCATTCCAGCTCTTTCTGGAAGCTTCTTGGTTATCTCCACAGATCTTGACGTGTCCTACAGAAACCTGAGAACTCACCATATTCGAAACTGAAGTGATGACCTGAGCCCCTTGTACCTGATTCTGCTCCTGTGTTCTCAAGTGCAAGTAACGACTTGGTCCTTCCTTCCCACAGGCAGCCAGTCCCCTGGGTCTAATCTTCACTTTGGCTCACCCTCTTCCTTTCCCCCACAAGGCCCTTCCCCTTGTGCAGGGACCCACCAGTTCTCTTCTCATTCTCAAGCCTCCAGTCCCTCCTCCACCCCGCACCCTGAGTGATTTTTGCTTCCCTGGGTCCCCACGGGCCCGAGGATGCAGCCCAGATGCTTTAACAAGGCTCACCAGACTCCATGGCTGCCCAGCCTGACTCTGCCGCCTCTCGCCTCCCCTCCCGACACCCCACACCCCCACCATCACTCGCCCTCAAACCCTTCAGCTCTACTGAGCTTCTTTCATCCTGTTTTTGTCCCTTCCCCCGCCCAACTCCTGTGCATCCCACAGGCCTCATCTTAGATGGCTGTGTCCCTGGGAAGCCTTCCCTGGCCATTCCAGCCTCCCAAGATGGCTTGCGTTCCATCCCTTTTGTTCCTCTTGTGCCCACTGTTCACAGAGACACACAGAGACCACTCTACTCCTCTGCACCGCCCCCGCCCTCCCTCCTGGCCTGCAAGCCCCACGAAAACAGGGCCACTCACTGTCCGCCCTGGGGCCAGGCACCGAGCCTGAGACGTGCGACCACTCAGGCAGAGTTCATTTGTCAACTAACCAGCTGTTCACGGCCCCATAAACCCAGGCCCCGTGTCCACCCCTGCGTGGACTGTAGGAAGCAATAAAAGTATGGTTTCCTTTAGGAAGCACCACATGGTATGGCAGCACATATGCAGAGAAAACAGGCAATTTAACTTCTTCAGTACCTAAAACCTCTTAAACTCTTCATGACGTGTTTTGGGGTAAAGCCTCTGGTTTACTTCCCCACTCCCCTCTCTTCCCCTTTCGCTCTACACCTCGCTGAGGCAAATCATCAGTAGCATTTCTTTGAATTTTTCATGTGGAAACACTCAACAGATTTCAGAGCTAAAAGAACAGTCCTACATACAGGCGTCACCCCAAGATGAGAACATTTTCTGGTGTGTCCTCTCTCAGTCGTAAGCCCTAAACTATCCCGAAGCTCTGCGAAGTTGGATTTCCCTTTCCTTTCTCTTATGATGTTTATCCAACATTTTGTTTCATCTTGTCAAGGCTAGATTAGTTCATGACATAAAAATTCCTTTCATTTTATCAGTAAACATAAACAACTATGTCAAAAAAAAAAAGAAAAAGAAGAAAAAAAAGTTAAACTACATCCTTCTAAAATAAAATCAATAGAATTGAATCCATGTTCATGTTGAACTACTAAGATCGAGGGGGCCCATGGGAGGAGGCTGTCTCCCTCCTGGGATGCATTGAAGGAGGCCCTTGGCAAACATTTAATCATTGATTAGCTTCTAGGGAAATATAGTAAATATTTTATTGAAATTAAATTAGTAAATGCAACTTCCAGTTAAAATGTGACATGATGCTGCGTTCACATTCCAGCACCTTCACTTAGTCAAATTTGGAGAGCTAAAGAGATGTCAAGTTTTTTTTTTTTTTTTAAGATTTTATTTATTTATTTGACAGAGAGAGAGAGAGAGATCACAAGTAGGCAGAGAGGCAGGCGGGGTGGGGGGGAGAGCAGGCTCCCTGCTGAGCAGAGAGCCCGATGTGGGGCTCGATCCCAGGATTCTGGGATCATGACCTGAGCCGAAGGCAGAGGCTTTAACCCACTGAGCCACCCAGGCACCCCGAGTCCAGTTTTACATTAATAGAGAAACATCGGGGCGCCTGGGTGGCTCAGTGGGTTAAGCCGCTGCCTTCGGCTCAGGTCATGATCTCAGGGTCCTGGGATCGAGCCCCGCATCGGGCTCTCTGCTCAGCAGGGAGCCTGCTTCCCTCTCTCTCTCTCTCTCTCTCTCTCTGCCTGCCTCTCTGTCTGCTTGTGATCTCTCTCTGTCAAATAAATAAATAAAATCTTTAAAAAAAAAAAAAAATAGAGAAACATCGTCAGAAGAAAATTTGTTGGGGCTCCCTTTGTTTTGTAGGGGAAGGTTCTCAGCAGCCAAGACAGCACTCGGCTCCCCGTCTTCTATTCCTGTCATTTCTTCCTGTCAAGAAGTCAGGAGCCCTTTGAAACATTTTCACCTTCAGCCGCCGTACCTTCACCTGGGCACAAATTCTCTAGCTGCTAGTTTTCTAAGAAATCATGTTCAGAAAAATTAAAACTTGAAAGCCAGGAGAATCTGGGGGGAAAAAAAGGATTTGGGAAAAAGATATTTTTCAAAGCAGTACTTTGTATTATCTAGTATCTATAAAGCTGACCTACGAGGCTGGCAACACAGAATGCGGGTATGGACTTTCAACACCGGCCTTTATAGGTTCAACCCCGAGCCAGGGCCAGTATGCAAAAGGCAGAGAGGAAAAATTGCTAATCAAAAGAACAGATAAAAATGAAGTAGAGCGGTCAGAATATGGCATTTCATTCCACTTGATGAAAATCATCAAGTTTGAAACCTTATTTTTGTTCTATTTCTGGTTTCTTTTTGGACTTCTTCTCTCTCTTCTGGGACTAACCTGTTTTCATATCTGTGAGATCATTATAGTTTAAAGAGAATATGTGTGAGCTGTGCACTACCCGTCCAGTCGCTTGCCTGAGGCACACGCCATCCTTTCAAAGGCTGTTTCCAGGGACAAGGCAAGTTTGTAAATTCGGAGTAAAAACTTTTAAGTGTGATATAGTAAGAAGTCCTAAAATATACATGAGTATTTAGCTGAGCAAATTGTATTTCCCAATGAGAGCCCAGCCATAGAGGGTAGCATTTTTCTATTTTTAAAGATGTATTTATTTTAGAGAGACAGACAGACACAGATACAGAGGGTGGGGGTGGCAGAGAGAGAGGGAGAGAGAATCTTAAGCAGACTCCGCCCTGAGCATAGAGCCCGATATCGGGCTTGATCTCACGACTCTGCGCTCACAACCTGAGTCAAAACCAAGAATCAGACCCGTAACCGACTGTTCCACCCAGGTGCCCCGAGGTTAGCATTTTTTCTAGGAATTAAGTAAAATGGATCTCGTAAATATAAATTTTATTGCAACTGAGAATGTCTTCACGCTTAAATTCTCTGCACCATTGTTCAGCGACTCCTGGCTTTTATATGTACAAAATGCAATTTTTTTTAAAGATTTTATTTATTTATTTGACAGACAGAGATCACAAGTAGGCAGAGAGGTAGGTGGAGAGATGGGGGGAAGCAGGCTCCTCACTGAGCAGACAGCCCAATGCGGGGCTTGATCCCAGGACCCTAGGATCACGACCTGAGCCGAAGGCAGAGGCTTTAACCCACTGAGCCACCCAGCTGCCCCCAAAATGCAATTTTTTACCTAAAGTGTATAACAGCAATAATTTCTCAAGTCCACACCTGTGATCATACTATGATTCGTAGTCTCCCGGTTCCTGTTCTTTCCTGTCCCATCATGTTGCCAGCAAAGCCCTCAGTATTATGTTGTCCCTTGTAATAATGCTCCTTTATGGCATCATGTTCTCTGTTTTTCACCTCCTGGTCTTAGAATCCTGTCTCTCATTTCCACCGTGAACCCCCGCATTTGAACTGACTACAGTACCAAGACTACTGTAGGGAAAGATGTGTTCCTTGTATCCCAGATGGAAACTCTGAGCACATTTTTCAAGGGAAACACTGTTACAAATGGTGAAAGGGTCCCACAGTACACTTAGTACAATCTAGTATGTCAGACACTAAAGGTTAAGTAATCTTGTCCAGTTCTTCCCCCAAAGAACCAAACTTTGACTTGACTCTGACTCATAGCCCCACCTGGACCACGTTCCCCTCTCCACCTGTTGCAGCTCCAGGTTCTTACAAGACTTAGCTCATCTCTACTTTCTCGCCATGCATTCTTTCTTGTTCTTTGCTTTATACCCTAGTGCCCAATTCAGTATCTGGCAAATAGTAAGACCCAGTACATTTTTGTTGAATGAAGAAATGAATTTGGGATTTACATCTACCAACTAGTAAAAACACATTCTTAGAAATGACAGATTTCCTCCCACTTCCCAGCCAACTGTCAGCAATGGTTGTCGTAAGGTGATCGTACCAATGATGATGGTGGGGGTGATATCAGTCGTGCATCTCCCCGGCTGCTCTGAACAGCCTTCAATTCTGATAACCACCTCTTTGAAATTCTCTTCTTCCTTGGCTCCCTGGATTTCCTGCTATACTTAAAATGTCTTCTATGGCTATATTCATTGGCTCTTCGTTTCTCTTCAGGAGCCCTCAATATAAATTCTGCACCACCACTGTATGATTTTTTTCCCCTTATTCTATTTCCCTCAACAAACAAAGTCCAATTCCAACTCTGATTACTCTGCAGAAGAATCACAACTTTGAACTCCTGACCCTGGTTTTCCCTCAAGTTCGAAACTGAGTAGACATGTCTTTATGGATGATCTTGGCATCTAGAACTCAACACACTTCCTCCTCACTCTTACTGCTCATATCTTAACTTATACTGGGATCCTCAGCTGATTCTTCCCTTCCTGGCCTCCTACACAGAACCAGTTGTTTCTGTGCCTTAAATTCACCCTTTCCTCTCTATGAGCATTCCCTCAGTTCGATGTACGCTTGTGATTTCTCTCCTGGAGTCTTCCTCTGTCTCCCTGTTCCCTCCCATCCAACTCCTTCATGTATCACCAGAGGAGATAAATCAGCTGTAGATCTAAACAGACCTAATCGTATTACTCCCCCACTCAGACCTTTGAACTGTTCCTCATGGTCCAGTGAGACATAAACAGCTCAACCAGCCCATCTACCCCTCGTCTTCTATTTCCTCATGTACTCAAAGCATCAACCAGAGTAGACCTTTTTATGGTCTGACTACACCCACTGTTTCCCTGTATATAGATCTTGGGTGATGTTGTTCCTTTTATTAGATCAGCATATGGGATTGCTTAATTTGTTAGAGATGCACCGATTCTAAATAAGAAGAGGATATATGTATGATACAGCAGTAGAATGGATTGCCAAAATGGAGGTGAAGTTAAGGTTTTCAGAGGAGAGAAAAAGATGGAACTAGGAAGGTGACTAGGGACACTGATGGCTGATTAATGAGGACCCTGAGGTCCTATGATTGTAGCTGAGAAGGAGGAAGGCCAGGACTGGGTCACATTCTGTATCCACAGGTAACAGGACAAGAGTGAACTGACGGATGCCTGTACTGTTGGGTGGTTTCATCTTTATGTAAATGGCCAATAAATACCAACTCAGTGGTAAAAAACTTCCAGCGATATATAGAGGGAGAAAAGGGACTTTGTAAAATATCTGGCTGGTTGACTTTCGTACATTTTGATCAGTTGGGTTATCGCAACTCAAAGTAAATTAAATGTAACAAACAGAATCACCTTAAAAATGTTACACATTTACATGTGTAACATGTAACATGTGTAACATGGGCAGAGAGAGAGAGAAGGAGGGACAGAGGGAGGGAGAGAACAGGGAGAGATAGAGGGAGAAGGGGGAGAGAGGTTATGTTTGGAGCTCAAAGGGACATAGTCTCTCGGGAAACATCGAATTCTTTCTGAAGAGGAGAAGGTAGCAGATGCTTGCATAATTTAGATGAGGAGCATATTCCAGGTTTAAGGAGCTGGCATTCAAAGCCTCCTTTAGAAGGGTGGCTGAGAAGCTGGTCCGCACAGATGAAGAGAGAAGAGGCAGATCAAGTCTTCTTCAGCTCCTCGGAGAGGAACTAAGGGAAGAAGGAAAGTAAACTGACCTGACATGGAAGGAAATAATAGCGATTAAAGAATTTGAGGGATGCGAATAGACTATATTTGTGAAAAATTTGAATTTTGCCTCACCTGTGTGTGTTTTGTGGTAACCAGTGGGGGCAGCACGATAATGTGGTATAACTCTTAAAATAACTTCAAAATTGTTCTTTAGGTAGTATAGGTTTTCCTTACATGGCTGTATTTAGATTTTCTTATGTTTTTGTTTCTAAAGTTAATATAATTTGTATCCTTTGCAGAGTTGGGCTTGTAATTCCCCAAAATAAGAACAGCAATTCCAGAAGACTATGTTATAGTGTTAATTATATCAGCAGGTTCTAATTGGCTGCATACCCGGTAACCCCCGGTACCACGACTTTGTGCTCGAAAGCCACGCTCCCCTCACATCTTATATTCTCTATTTCTGTAAAGCTGCCAGAATACTCACTTGCCATGTACCAGAATACTACCTGCCTTCCGCCAAAACACAGGAATCCCAAAAAGCACACAGGAAAAGTGAGCATGGGTGCCGTGCAGAGATTATAGTGTGGTCTGGGCTGTCCGCGTGCTCCCCTTTGAAGACTTCTGTGGTGTTTTCCCATTTCTTTTGTGCCTCCAGCCCACCTTCCCTGGGTTTTATGCCCACTTTTTCCTTCCCTCCTGGCCCAGCGTTAGCCTCCTCAGCAGGACGCTGGTGATTTTTGGCACCGACTTGGGCTCTGTGCTGCGAGCCCCGTCCAGCCCCGGCACCCACCTGCACAGAGCAGAGACTTGCTCACATGCTCTCCTCAAAAGTGAAAATGTGCGCCGACCCAGACAGCTCCGACCCTGCTTGCTTTCTGGTACTATTTTGGTCACTATTTACATTTGCTGGTGAGAAAGCCGAGGCTTTTTTTGTGCCTCAAAACCCTTTTGAAGCCCCATGGCACAGCAGAAATTATATGTTCGTCTGGGCCCTGCCACTGAGAGGGAAGAGGGAAGAGGGCCGTTGGTACACAATGAGGGGCGGTGCGGATAACCCTGGCCTGTTTCATGTTACTTTCTCAAGCATTCGTAATATGCCGTATTTCAAAACTCTTTGGAAGTCTTCCTGCCTAGGATATAAGCAGTACTAGACATCATTTTCTCTGGGCTCCTTTCCACCTGACACATAAATACTGAATACTTTAGTCTCCTCAGAGATCTAAAAGAGGCGGATGAAGAAGTGTTTATTTTTTGTTCTACTATTCCTCTTCTGTGGGTCTTCTCCACGAGTTATGGGGAGAAGTATACTTCCTCTGTGATGGCAAGCACCGTTAATTCATGCCCTGATTTCCCTCACGTACAGCATCTCAGAAATTGTTCCGTTGGACACAGTGGGCCTTGGATACATAATCATTAAACGGGCCTGGGGCAATAGAGTCCCACTCGGTGTGCCTTCTCTGTGCAGAAGAGAGAGAGGCGAGTGAGGAGGGCCGCTCCATCCTCACGCAGGCCAAAATCAACGTACAAAGAGAACTGCAGCCAGGAGCAGAGCCCAGGAGGCAGGGTGAAGACAAATGTTAGGAGGTTAGTCCCAGGGGAGAGTAAATTATAACAAGTCTCCAGTCCGATCCCAGCCATCACCAGGGACGTTGGGGCCCAGGGTTCCCCCAGGACCACCCACTTGCTTCAGGACCTGGGTCAAAGAGAAACAGAAAGCAAAAGTATGTTCATAATAAGCTGTAGAATGGCACTCAGGAGTCCTTTAAATCTGTCTTGCCTTAGATGAAATTGCCTTTAGGAACAATTTAAATTTGTCAAGAACAATCCAAATGGAGTAACAGTATGTGTTCAATTTAAAGTCGCTGTCGGACTAAGGTGAACTGAAAATCAGGGTCCCTTCTGAGTTTTCACTAAGGAACGGGAGAGAAGCTACCTCTGCTAAGCAGGATTTCAGGAACAGTGGGAGACAGAGGATAGGGGCTCCTGTGATCACACGGAGTGATCCTACAAGTTCAACATGCTGTTTCACATGCATGAGGAAAAGCCACGATGTGAGTGCTAGTTATGTCTGAATGCAAGGAGTATGGAACTTTATTTTCCTCTTTATGCTTGTTGATTTTCCTTCATTAGCACGTATTACTTGACAATCAGAAGTCAGACATAAAAACTGGGTGGTTGGGGGGGTGAGTAAAACAAATGTTTAAAATTGATATCAGGTCCTAGAACAAAGTTTCATCTACTAGTGAGAGGTTGAGAGGTCTTAGCTACTCAGAAGTTGGACTAAGAAGCCATGCTAGCAATAAATCAATGAGGAAGCAGAATTTTTAAAAATTAAAACGTTGGATTTCCTAGACCACATCTTTTTTAAGGATACGAATCAGGTAATGCACTGAAACGAGTTTTGTCCATTTTGGAGAGAAACAACACTCATCTGAAGCCGTAGGTGTTTGGTTTGTGGTGGTTCATTTCAAAGGGGCCGTGCTGGCCTTCTAGTTTCAGTTCCAGGCATAATTCATTAGTAAAGGAAAGTCTTTGATGAAAAGTTAAGGTTGAAAAGTATGTTTTGGCTAAGCTCTGCCAAGAACCAGCCTTGGTTTTTTGGTTTTGTTTTGTTTTGTTGCTTAAAAATATTTTTTTAAACTATTTGCATCCCTACTTTAAGTGTGCTGGGTCCAAGCTAGTTCATGAAATCATGGTTCACCTTGCACATCATTGTCTCTGATTAAAGCTGATTTGAAAGCTGTGGAATCATTATGGCCTTTTCTTTGTATTTATCATGTACTGCTGTACAGTGATTGAGGGAAAACACATTCCTGACAATAGCCATTGTTAATCCAGTAATTCAAAAAAATTTTTAATCTTTTTCGTTTTCTTAACTCACATGGGAAACCTCAATATTATGAAAAAAATCCATTTGGAAACTTCTGAAACTTTCATCTTCTTTTTGTGTGTGAGCTCTACACCCAGTGTGGGGCTCAAACTTATGACCCCAAGAGCAAGAGTCGCATGCTCCACCGACTGAGCCAGCCAGGCGCCCCTCTGAAATTTTCATCTTAAAAAAGCAGCATAAATCATTAAATTAAAGGTCTCATAGTTTCACCATGAATGTAATTTTTGCTGCGTATTTAGGAGCATCGAAGTTCATGTTTGTTATTGTACTTTCAGATTGGAATTTGGAAATAATTCACATTTCTCTGCCCCCACTGTCAGCAAGTTTCATTTCCCAGGAGAATGAACTTTTTAACGCAGTGGTCTTTAAAATCCTTTACTGCCAAGACCAGCCCCTGCCCTCATGGGAAATTTGGCTCGAAGAAGAGACAGATGCCAGTCAAAACAATCACAGATGTAAATTAAGAGTTATGATCCTGATGGGGCTACCAAAGAGAGGCCATGGTGCTCCGGGAGTTCTAACAGGCCCGACTGGAGAGGTTGCTCCACAAGATTGATGTCTAAGCTGGGATTGAAGGGATGTGTGGAGAGAGATCATTATATCATCCCAGATAAAAAGGAATATGTAAAGCAAGATGGCAGCAAAATGGCAGGCATGCCAGACTCAGAGAGCCAGTGTGGCTGCAGCAAGAGGGGTGGCCAAGGGTGGTGCATGGTGGAGACAGACTGGGAGGCAGGAGTCCTAGAGGCAATGCCTAAAGACTATGCATGAACCTTTGGAATATTTTTGAGAGAGGAGGACATGACCAGATACTCTACAGCAAGTATTTATTGAGCCCCTTCTAATATGCAAAGCTCTATTCTCGGTCCCTGAAATTCAGTGGTAAACAGGATCCATTCCTGGCCTTCATAGGGTCTTCTAAAGAAGAGAGAAACAGAAAATAAAGAAGAAAAGTATCAAGTGGTACTAAGTGTTCTGCGAAGACCTTAGGTGGGATGTCATAAAGGATGACCAGGTGGCCAGTCTCGGCTGCATGGTCAGGAAAGGCATGCCCAAGGAAGGGCTTATGATTTGAGACTAGCTACAAGAAGCTGACCATGTGAAGGTCATGGAGACAATGTTCCTGAAAGAAGGGAAGAGCTAGTTGCAAATCTCAACGGTGGTAATAAATTTGGTGATGTTCAAAGAACAAAAGGAAGCCAGCGTGTGGCTAGAGCAGGAGGGTCAGAGAGAGGCTGATAGAGGAGGCCTGAGGGACATGTGGCAGTAGTTAAGGCCTCACCCGCCTCAGGGAAAGTGGGGTATTATTCCAAGTGTAATGCTAAGCCATGGGGAGTTTTGAGCAGGTGAGAGCCATTCACACTTGAAATGGGTGCAGCTGACTACTGCGTGCAGAAGGTGTAGGCGGGAGAGGAAGGGAGACTAGAGGCTACTGCGGGAGTCTTCAGGTAAAAGGCAGCCATGGCTCAGATGGGGCTGGTGGAAGCAGAGGTGGAGAAGAGGGTGGGTTGTGTGTGTGGTAAGAACTTACTGATGAATCGCGTGTGGCAGGGGAGGTGAGGGAAGAAGGGATTCGACGATAACTTCTAGATAACTCCTGGATAATTGGCTGCTCCGTAGAGAACTGGCTGAGAGGAGCCACCAGGAATGAGTAGAGACGAGAGAGGAAGCTCTGACAATACAGTTGGAGAATGTCAACTCAGATGGCGCCACGTGGACCCAACCAAAGGTATTGAAGAGACTGAATCCACAAGGTTTAGTGAGGAAAACCAGGACTCTGGGGGAGGGGACTGAGTGGAATGAAAGCAAGTTGGTGAGGCTACCTCCTGAGCCTTCTCCTTCGAGATAACTGTCTGGATTGTGTGGGTGTTGCTGGTGCTGTTCATAGACGTGGGGAGAAGTCGATAGGGACATTACTGTGGCAGCGGAGAGTTGGAAAGGAGAGACCTGTGCCTGCGTTCATAGCTCAGAGGAGAATCAGCAAGGGCAGTAACAGTGTACCGGAGAAGAGAAGCAGTTGGAAGGCAGGCAGATGGTCTAGCAGGAGGTTTAAGGGTAAGGACAATTCAGGCGTATCCTCGAGCTTCCTGATTCGGATGACTGGAGGAATATGGGGTCCATTAATCTAGCTCTGAATACATAGGGACTTAAATACATTTAGGCAAAGGGGTGGGGTGGGTAAGGGGAGAGGGGAAGAAAGTAGGAAACCTGATAATTCATCCAGTTTGGGATGTGCTAAGCCTGGGACGTGCATCATTAGTATCTAGGAAGTAATTATGTGTACTTTTCTTAAGTGTAAGCACAGCACAAAAGGGCATCTCCTCTTCACCAAATTGTGTAAACTCATCCTGGCCTTCAAGGCCTCTCTGGTCTGAACTTGACTCCGTTTTCAGGAGCACCTTGCCTTCCCAGGACTGCTTCGTTGGACTCCAGGTTCTTGGCTAGGTGCACCCCCATTTTCCTCTTATTTACTTTGCAAATGCTGTTCCTTTGGCAGACAGTTCCTCCTCTTCCCCCATCTGTCTGTCCAAATTGCAACTGTCACTCAAGGTTCCCCCCAAGAGCCACTTTCCCCCTGAAGACTTTCCTCATAATTTCATGCTCCCACCCCACCCCACCCCACCCCACCCCATGTCGTTTTATTGTATACAAATATTTTTAAATTTGAATACGACAATTTGCACACCTACCCAAAATAGAGAGCATAGACCCTCTATACCCAGCTTCAGTGACTGCCCATCACGCAGCTTCAACGTTAACAAGATCTAGCCGTAGGTACTTTTATCTTTTCTCCCCATTATCTTTGCTAACATTCTCTAGAACAAATTCAAGACGTCATGTCGTTTTCCCCTGGCTATTTCAGAATGCCTCTCCGAAAATGTGGACGTTGTCCCACACAGTCACGGTGGCACTGTCATACCAAAGAAAATTGTCAGTTGTCTTTCAGTATCATCAAATGCCTGTACATAGCTAGATATCCCCCCTTGAGTTTAGAATGCCACTTTGCAGTTGATTTGTCCGAATCAGGATTCAAGCAAGATCCGAACATTACTTGTGGTGCTATTTGCCTTGTGTCTTTTTCAGTTGAAAGCAGACCCTTTCTTACTTTTTACTCCATGCTGTCGACTTCTTACAAAAACCAAGGTCCTGTAGGATGTCCCCCATTCTGTATTTATCTGCCCTGCTTCTTTGTGGTGTCCTTGAACTCCTTCCTCTGTCCTCCCTCTTCTCTTTTGTTTTCTCAGTTGGAGCTTAACACGCTTCTTATGCTCCCTGCTTTTTGTCCTTATTGCATATCTTCTGTGATAGTGTAAGCTCCTTAAAAAGTAAGACCATGTCTCACCCAACTTTTTGCTTTCCAGATGAGGACTAAATGTATCGTATACATTTTAAAAACATTATTCAGTGGAATTATTTAGAAAGACTTTTGTTTCCTCTTTGGAAGATGTGAACTGGAGTTATTCTTAATGTGAAGAGATTTATACTAGGACGAAGTTGCCAGAGTAATCTCAATGATGTAGGTCACTGTTTCCTAATTGGCACCGAAAGAATTGTAGGCAAACTTAAAGTGTCCCATTCTTCTATCTGAAGAGTCTTACAATTTAAAGCATTAATTTCACTTAAGTGAAATTTCCCAGTCCCCTCCTCTGTCTCTGGGTCCGCATAGAAGTTATTTCGGAGATCACTTGTGCTTTGCATTCCACATGAAAACTAGGTCACTAATCATTTTTCTGATCAGGAGAATTCAATTTTGCTTAGTAGTTCAGAAATCAGACTAAAGACGGACTCTAAAAACACTATCACATGTGTGCTTTGTTGTTGATAACCAACTGCAATCCAAGCTTTAATAATGAAAAGGGAGTGGAAGAAACTTCAAAAGGTTGCATGATAAATGTTTTTGACAATGTGTCAGCTGAACATTAAGCAGGATCTTTGTAAATCCTCTCATTCTAAGTGGTTTAAACAGAAAGTTTGAAACTTCTTTCTTTGTAAGTATTGGCTCCAGATATCATAGTATCTTAGGGAAAAGAAAGAAGGAAGGAAGGAAGGAAGGGGGGGTAAGGAAAGGAAAGGAAAAGGAAAGAAAGGAAAAGAAAAAAAAGGGAGGAAGGAAAGAAAAAGAAAAGGAAGGAAGGAAAGAAGGAAGAAAGGAAAGGAGAGAGGGAGGGAGGGAGGGAGGAAGGAAGAAAAAGGAAGAAAAAAAGAAAAGGAGGGAAGGAAAGAAGGAAGAAAGGAAAGGAGAGAGGGAGGGAGGGAGGAAGGGAGAAAAAGGAAGAAAGAAAAAGAAAGGAGAGAAAGGGAATACTTTATGTGGCATATATCATTTCCATCCCTCTGTGAATGTGGGAAGGCCGGAAACAGGCTTACCTAAGAACTAAGGTAAGTCTTAGTCCACTAAGACATGGACCAAGACTCCATGTCCTGGGCCTCTTGGCTTTCATGGTGTAGGAATGCTCCAGTGTTTTGCTGGAACGACTGCCTTTATAACCTGATACAAGCATGGACACAAACTGATAGACATGCCAATGGACACATTGGAGATGTATTGGAGAAAATCTCCAAGTTTCCAGATTGTCACATAATGACAATGCTGTTGGTCCTTACGTGGGCAAAATGAGGTCTAGAACTAGGTAGTACAAAAGGAATGTGCGTGCATGTGTGTGTGCTTGCTTGTGGGGGTGTGTATGTGGGTGTGCACACGTGATACAGTGTTTCAGAGAGAAAATGTGTAAGACACAGGAAGTTCCTTGGTACATGAGCTCCCTAGGACTGCCATCACCAAGTACCAAAAATTAAATGGCTTAAACAACAGAAAGTTACCATCTCACAGTTCTAGAGACAAAATGGCTAAAATCAAGGTGTCAGCAGGGCCATGCCTCCCTCGTTCTTTACCTCCTGCTGTTTCCCAGCAATCTCGAAGGTCCTTTGCTCGCAGATGGCTCTCTATCCAGTCTCTCCCTCCAGTGTCACATGGCCAACCTCTTCCCATGTTTCTCTTTGTATAAGAGCACCAGCCCTACTGGATTAAGGGCCTACTCTTGTCCAGTATGACTTCTTCTTAACTAATTCCATCTTCAAGGACCCCATTTCCAAATAAGGTCATGTTTTGAGGTTCTGAGGGTTAGGACTTCAACATGTCTTTTTGAGGGCATGCAAGCCAACCCAGAATAACGATGTAATGCCATTCTCTTGTGACACCGTACTCTGATAGGCAAACCACTGGCATCATTACTACTATTGAATCTGTGACATAGAAACTTTTTTCTTCCTGCCTTTTATTTATTTTTTTTAAGACTTTATTTATTTGACAGACAGAGATTACAAGTACGCAAGAGAGGCAGGCAGGGAGAGAGAGGAGGAAGCAGGCTTTCCGCGGAGCAGAGAGCCCGATGTGGGGTTTGATCCCAGGACCCTGGGATCATGAACTGAGCCGAAAGCAGAGGCTTTAACCCACTGAGCCACCCAGGTGCCCCTCTTCCTGCCTTTTATACATTTTGATTCATTAAGTTGAAGACTAAGTATCTTAAGACCAAACCCAGATCATTTGGAGTCATTGAAAGCTTTTGGAAGGAAAGCATTAGAGACAGAGGCATTCTAGATAAGATGAAGAAAGGAACAGAGAACAGAGGCCCACAGGGCAGTGTGGGAGTGGGGTGGGGGGGCATCTTGGTAGCAGCAAGTGGAGGCAGAGAGGCAGAAGAGCCCAGTGCTCAGGCAGCACCATTCCCTCCTTCCAGGTCTGGCTGACCTGGGGCCAGTTAATCTCTTTATGACTTTCTAGTTGGAAGCTTGGGCAGTCTGTAGCAGCCTCAGCTCCCTCCCTCCCCATGAGGCTTCTCCGAGAGTTATCGTGAAAAGAAGGGGAGTATTTAAGGCTCCTAACACAGGGCCTGATGTAGGAGCTAACATGTTAGCACAGCATCTGACGTGTGGGAGCTTTGAGTTATTATGCTGTGCACAGTAAGCAAAACCGTGGAGGGATTCAGAATGAGGTAGATTGATGTTAACCTTGACAGGGTTAAGTGATGGTCAGGCATTTATGTTTCTGGAGATGGAGAATGACATAAAAAGATAGTCTTTGAAAAAAATTTGTCTCCCAAGGGTTACAGGGGGTCACAACCGGGAAAAATGCGGAATCCCAGTATGCAAAAATGAAGGCAGAAGTAAGAGTGCCTTCAAATAGAGTTTGAAGGATCTCGGGCAACTAACCAGGCCTGAGAATTGGAAGAGGGACGGCCCACAGGGGGCTGTGAGTTTAAACCCAGGTGGTGGCAGAAAGACAGTCGTATGGCTGATGGCAAGGACAGCAGGGAGGGAAGCTGGGGAAGGAGGGGAAACACCCTGAGTCTGGTCTTAGACTTGATATATCTGAGATGACTGTGAGGCACCCATGTGCACACAGAGACAGTGGGAGACCCACACTAGGGGACACGGGAGATGTGTGTGGAGATGAACTAGGGTTCTCAGCAGGAAGGCCCTTGCTGGAGCTGGGGGCCACTGCCCGTGGGACAGGAGACGCTGGTGTCATGGTGCGTGCTCCAGCTCTAACACTCAACTCAAGATCTCGCTCCCCCAGACTGCTTCCTTCATGAGCGCTCTCTCTCTCTCTCTCTCTCTCTCTCTCTCTCTCTCTCTCGGCAGTGTGCGAGCATGTGGACATCACTCGTACTACCATTGAATCTGTGTCACACAGAGACTTATTTTCTCTCTTCCTTTCCATATGTTTTAATTCTGCCCTGTCCACCGTCCCCCTTGGTTAAGGACAGCACCCAGCCACCTCCACAGGGAGCCCCGTAGCCATTCCTTCAACTGCCTTGTCTCTTAGCCGGCATGTCCCTTCTTCAGTTTCAAAGGAAGAAGAAGTCAGGGTTTGTTGGAATGAATGCTGCAGGCCCAAAGGATCACGCGTGTGAAGGATTCGCCATTGTAAGAAAGTAAAAATGGAAATGAATGACTTACGAGTGCTCCCTCTTCCCTGAGCTTGTGCAGAAGAGGGGTGGTCTGCCAGATGTCAACACTTTTCACTCTTCTGCCCTCCTCCATGATCCTGAACCATTCTAGCTGTGGTTCTTGAACTTGATCCTCATTTCTACTACCCGAGATAAGAACCTGTGCTTTGGATTTCCTGAGTAGAAAGATACTGGCTTCTTGAAGAGGAGACATGGGTCAGGTCAGGTGGGTCTTTGTGTGACTCGGGAAACACCGATGAGGTGCGTCAGGAGAAGCCAGCTTCCCTAGGTCGTAGTCTTGGAATAGCATGATTTCTGTTCCTAAAACCTGGGTTAAGACCAGGAAACAGCAACATTTTTAAAAGTGCATTATTAGGACTTTTGAAGGAAGTTCTTCAGGAATTTTAAAAGCCTGAAAATAGGCACGTACATGAGAGAGAATAAGTAAAAACTTTCTTATTCTTGGGTGAAAACACTTCTCTTGTTTTTCATGCTGGCCACAATACTTTTCCCTTTCACGTTGAATCAGTAGCATACTGCGTACTATAGCAATGGCTCACGTCCAAGTGCAATTTCTCCTACATGTGGTTTGTTGCTACAAGGACTAGAAACTTTGCACCTGAAAGGAATCTTGCTTGATGTGAAGAGCAACATATGTATGGAGTTAACACCCCCCAAAGATCTCCCTTTTCTTCATACCAGTACCACTGGAGACTGAATTATGAAGGTTAAAAAAAGAAAAAAAAATGCTTGCTTGGAATGTGAAAAAAAAATTTAAAACCTGACTGTAAGCCATACACACACACACACACACACACACACACACACACACACACACACACTCTGTTGTGTTTTGAATACCTTAGTGGCTTCTTCAGTGTCTGTGGTTCTGGTTTTCTTTAGATCTATAGTATGAGCCCATTCTCTCATCACTGTAGAATCACTAATAAAACTTTCTTACGGTTTGTTATTCATCCTGGGTAGGTCTCAATGAAGAAATCACTTTGAAAGAAATCTTGACTGGCATTTCAGTTGAAGACTCGTTACTTTTGTTAGTAGATTTAGCCTATTAAAAAAATAATAATAAAATCCGACAGGAGCTATAGTGGCCTCTGTACATAGCCGGGGAGACCACCCAGGAAAAATGCGACTCTGCCATTGTGTCATCTTCCCTCCCACCCAGGGTCAGAGCTCCTCATCTGGGGGACAGGGCTTGGTGTTCCTGCTGTATCCTAGTTGCTCAAGATGTGCTTTAAAAAAAAAAAAAGTCTGTAAATCTGGCATAAAAATAGTGAGATTTTGTTACTTTTCTTTCATTTTTCCTTAGCTTTTAGTTAGCAATAGTAGAAAGAAAATCACCTGCTGTTTCTCTATCCATTGACATACCAAAGGAAACCGACTCATCAGAAATACTGTCAGCACCGTTTGTAAACTGAATCAAAGTGGTGCTCCTTACACAGATGTGGGTGTTATTGAAAAGGCAATTAAGGTTTAAATGAGAGTCATGCCTCTTTCCCCTTCATAATTAGTGTCTCTTCTCTGTAGTCACAGATCAGGTGTCATTTCTGATTGATGGATAAACCAATCAGGGAATGATGGTTTATATCAAGATTTTATAATCTTACTAGGTATTTTATGACACAAACTTTTAAGTCATCTTACATGTTTTGAATAGAAAACAGACCACTTCCATTAAAAAATAAACCTGGAATTTTACCGTCCGTAAATTATATCCTAATAAAAATATAAATAAGCCTTCCCTTTCTAGTTATCTTCTCCTTAGGCCAAAATATGAACATCACTCCTTGCATTCTTAACTTATATTTAAAATACACATGGAGAAGTCCTTCTCTATCTTTCCTACCCCTTGAATGATGAATGAATCATGTCTTCTCTGAAGTGAGATAGTAAATTCAAACCTCATGAAAGATATGGTGACTTCATGTTTTTTAAGTAAGAGAAGCTTAAAATTTTTTTAGCTTTTTATTATGGAAACTTTCAAACATACACAAAAGTAGGGGGAGCAGTATGCCAGGCGGACTTCTTTTGGGCAGCTTCTTCGGTACAAATATTCTGATTTTTTGCTTATTAAACTCCTTGGCCATGCAGCGCTTGCTGCTAACGAGGCCCTTTCTGCATTTCACCCACCAGAGGCTCATCTGCTTCCTCATTTCATGACCACAGAGCTAACCCAAAGTCTTCAAGATCAATGACTTTGAGGACCCCAATGTTGTATCTATACAGGGCAAAACTTAATCCATGATTTGATGGTCTACATATGCTTTAACTCAGTTTCTTCAAATAAAAGAACTCTACGCTATTCAAGATTCCCACTTCCCAGAGAACATGTAGAACATGGTCTAGGGGAGAGAACCAAGGAAAGGGTCCTTTTATCCTTTGCCCCTCAGTGTATGGCAGACTCAGAAAAATATGCCTATAGGCCTCATAATGCTTTGTGAAAATGTCAGACATAGGCATTTTCCCAAAACTTGGCAACACAGGATGAGGCAGAATATAAGTGTAAAATGCATGAAATATCAAGTCAGTGAGAACTGGTCTAAAAACTCTTAAAAAGCAGGAAGGCATGCTCCTACAGTCTGCATAACAAAATGGTAAGTGCTCACTCTGCTGACAGTATTTCCAGAAGTGACTCAAGGGAGGGTAGCTTTTTCCTGTTGGTTCTGTTCTGATTAGAAAGTGGTTTTCCGAATTTCTTGCAACAGAGGTTTCGGTAAAGATGGGGGGAGGCAGAGAGTTTGAGATGGCAGTCTCTGGTGAGAACCTGGAGGCCAGGAATTCTGGGTGACAAGCTGAAGACAAAATGTGCTTGCCCAGACAGCCTACTGAGAAAGGATTGTAAGGTCATAGCTCTCGTGGGCCAGAGTGGATGCCCACACCCACCTCCATCTATGGAGCTGGCCAAGAGGTTGGCTAAGGACAAGGTGAGATCTCTAGAAAGACTTCTGGTCACACTAAAAGACTAAGTGTGAAAACCTCTGTCATATGCCTTGTATACTGGGAACATTCTGACATCTGTATAGCTAGCTAGCTCTCCATGCATGAACCCACCCATCCGTCCATCCATCCATCCATCCATCCATCCATCTAAGCAATCTCTCCACCCACTGTGGGGCTCAAACTCATGACCGCAAGATCAAGAATCATACGCTCCTCTGACTGAGCCAGCCAGATGCCCCATTTCTTTTTTATCACGATAGCACAATGTGTCTCCCTTCCAATGACTTTTTCCTTCATTAAATAACTTTTCAACCACTTTATAATTGAAATGAACTCTTTTGTTTCATTTCTTCATTATTAAGAGGCATATATGTGCCATCATTTCATGTTCATTTAATTGATTCAGAACAGCCAGAGAAACTTTGGTTTTTAATAAGACTACAAATAGGAGCACCTGGGTGGCTCAGTGGGTTAAAGCCTCTGCCTTCGGCTCAGGTCATGATCCCAGGGTCCTGGGATCAAGCCCTGATCAGGCTCTCTGCTCCGCGGAGAACCTGCTTCCTCCTCTCTCTCTGCCTGCCTCTCTGCCTACTTGTGATCTCTGTCTGTCAAATAAGTAAATAAAAAATCTTTAAAGAAAAAAATAAGACTACAAATAATTCCTTAATGCATGATTTTACAGGTTGAGTGGTTTGCTTTGAATCTTGTTTATAAATTTTATGAAAATAACATCGACTCTAGTTCCCTTTCTTTCCCCCAGACCAACAGCAAAGCTCTGGTACTGACACAGGTGCCATTTACTGGGCAATTAGCCACCAGCCCTTCTCCTCACCCCAGAAGTCCATTGACATGTATAATCCTTTAGACTTTAATTTGCCCTCATTATTTTCATATTTTAAACAAACAAATCAAATTATCTTATAACATGCTCCCTTTTAAAGAGTGTGGCATACCCTCATTGTCCTGGCAAAGCTTATTATGTCATTTACATTTTTCTTCTGGAAAGTGTCATTCTTTCTTCCCAACCACCACAAAGCACTCTGAGAGTCAGCACAGTGTAGCTTCCTTCCTACAGCAAGCTGACTTATGTGGTACTTAAAGGCAGGCTTAATTGGAGAAAAGAACTGCCTTTTCAGTAATGATGCAAGTTAACACAGCAGAGCTGAGAGACGAGGAATGATTTTGCAGAATAAACAGTTTAACAGGGCAAGTTGGATTCCGTTTTCCATTTGTGACCCAGTGCTGGACATTCTGTCCTTCCAGTATCATGGGCTTTTCTCAGGAATAAACCAAAAGTTGTGATTTTGTGTGTGTGTGTGTATATCAAATGTCAGATCTGAAGGCTTTTGAATCAAGAAGCCACAACTCGAAAGAATGTTCTGCTTGTGCTGATTGAGTAATTGTGGTCACTTTCACATTGTCCTTATGTCAGATTCCGAGGTTGGAACTCTAATGGCCTAATAATTCTTTAGAATCTGAGACCAGGAGCAGCTGCCAATATAAACTGTCATTTTCCTTTCATCTCAGTACATCTTAACTTTTTTGAGAGTGATATATTATTTGGTTACTTTTCAATTGTTTAAACTGATTTTTTTTAACAGATAATAAAAGTGATTTCTAGACATACTGCTTTCTCCGATTAACCTTAAAAAGATTATGTCTTACATCTACATCTTTAAACTACGAGCAAATTTGAAAAGTGGTACCTTTCTCAAAAGCAAATGCGATTTCGCTTCTGGTTTGATAAGACTGATAAAATATGGTTGACTTAGTCTTTTCCCTCTGTGGAGTGTGGAGAAAGGAGCAGATGTAATTCTGTGACCTGTCCTGTTAGAAACGCTTTCTGCTAGAGTCCTATAAGGCTAAATTCTCAGCCGCTCCCTGACCCCCAAGTTCTCACCGGCCCCCTTGGCCTCCTCTCCCTTTGCCTACTCTTCCGTGGGGCAGGAAGTCAGGGTCTCGAACCACCTCTTTTCTTTCGACTTACATCTTTCAAGTGCATCTTTCTTGGGGATGAAAGTGCAGACTTACATCTGCACCTAATCTGAGACCCCTCTCTGCTGCTCAGAACCTCCTTCGACTTACATCTTACAAGTGCATCTTTCTTGGGGATGAAAGTGCAGACTTACATCTGCACCTAATCTGAGACCCCTCTCTGCTGCTCAGAACCTCCTCCCGGTGTGACTG
This sequence comes from Enhydra lutris kenyoni, assembly GCF_002288905.1. Lineage (NCBI taxonomy): Eukaryota > Metazoa > Chordata > Mammalia > Carnivora > Mustelidae > Enhydra > Enhydra lutris. The sequence goes on along the minus strand of NW_019154141.1, from coordinate 5,844,162 downwards.
GTCCCCTATGACGTCCCACCAGCACCTTAAACTCAACTTGTCAAAAACCAGCCTGCCCCCACTGCTCTGGCTCCTTGTCCCTTCAGTAGTTCATGGTGTCATATTCTGTGGTTGTTCAGTGTCACAGCCTTGTGGTTATCTCTGAGTCCCTCTTTCCCTTGATGCCCCATTCTTGATTCCGCCACACCCACCCTAGCCCTCCTGCAAGCCCCTCCCATCACATCTGGCCTGCACTTTGGTGGCAGCCTGCCTACTTCGGCCCTGGCTTTACTCTGTAGAATTAGTTCCTCACAGTTCAAGGGCCAAAAACACTGAGGCATGAACAGGGCCAAATACCGCCATGGGATGAGCAGAAAATTGGCTTCTGGCTTTGGCGTTCGGGAGGTAACAAGTGACTGTGATGAAAACGGACTCAGGAGCGTGGTGGGGACAGCTGGCAGGTGCGACGGGCTGCCAAGAGGCTAGACAGGAGGACAGGCACGCTGCGTGTGGCCGCTCCCAGGGTCTACTACTGGAGGAGGAAGGAGACGAGGCAGGAGGCCAGGAACTATGTTTTGTTTAAGACAAGAAAGGTACACCTCTCCTTTATTTTCTTCTATGAAATAAAAATTAAAACTAGGGGTGCCTGGGTGGCTCAGTCAGTTGAGCATCAGACTCTTGGTTTCGGCTCAGGTCATGATCTCAGATTCCTGGGATCGAGCCCTGTGTCGGGCTCCATGCTCCACTTGAGGATTCTCTCTCCCTCTCCCTCTGCCCCTCCCACCTGCATGCATGCCCACGAGCATGTGTGCACATGCGCTCTCTCTCTCTCTCTCAAATAAATCTTAAAAAAATAAAATAAAGATAAAAAACTAAAAAAAAAAAAATAAAGGAAGCGTTGTATTTTTTATTAAGGCAGAAACCAGACAATATATCACCACAAGTAACAATAATGTTATACACATACATATATGTGCCTAGATACAGATATTCGGAAGGTATAGTTGTACATTCTGTGTTTCGAGAAACATAATAACCTTTAGTTTCATGTGCTACATTAAGGACGTTTAGAAACCCTGGTGACCGAAGTACCTCTCCTCAGGAGTTCGTTCAGATATGTATTAGCTCCTTCCATGAACACGAATTCAGGGTCAAGTGTGTGCCAGGGTCAAGCTGGCCTGGCGCTAGGCTTGCAGACCTGAGGGGAGAGAGCCCCGAGCTCCTGCGGCCATCCGTCCTGAGTGGACCCGGACGCTGACTCTCTGAAGCCCCAGATGGATAGCAGCCCAGAGGGGTCCACCTCAGCTCTCAGGACTGACGTCCTCAAGCCAAGCAGGTGCAGCAGCTTCCAGGCAAAGAAAGGGAAAACAGGTTCAGATGGAGAAAGAGGCAGCGCGAGTAGCAAAACATACAGAATGTGAAATTGGTATTTTAAAATTCCAGTCTGGTGCCTGAGTACCAGCCACGGGGACCTGAGCAGGCTGCGGAACCTCCCTGACCCTCAGTTCTGTGCTCTCTAATGCAGAGGAAGCAACACCTACCGTCCAGGGCTGCAGTGAGGGTTAAAAATAAACCCCACTCCATCCCTGAGAGCTGCCGGGGTTACCTGATGCTGGCCAGAGCAGTAGCGGGGCGCTGGGGCTTCAAGGGGCTCAGCCTGGCCAGAGCCAGAAGACGGAGGTCCCTGCGAGCCAGGCCCAAGAGCTTAAGCTGTATCTCAGGGACGCTGGAGTCCTGTTTGAGTATTTCCAGGGGTACAGACATAATTAGATTTTGGTTTAAGAAGATCCTGCTGACAGCAGGATGAGGGCAGATGGGAGAGCAGGAAAGACCGGGAACAAAACATGCAAACATTCTTCCCACTCCAGTAATCCTTCCTCTCCCCGATGATGCCATCAGAAAAGCAGATGCGATCCTACCTGTTGGTAGCTACCAAAAGGAAAAAAGAAACTGCGACTTGATCAGCAAACACAGGAACAGTTGCATTCGCAGACCGCAATAACAGAAGTGTAAACAAGGACACCTTCCAGCTCGTGGGCAGACTTGGTTGAACTGGAGGTTTTTTAATCAGACATAATATCAAGGAGTCCCTAAAGCTTTTAACCTCATCCTCAAACCCTTTTACTTTTTAAATGAGAGGCTCTTGGCCTGGGGTTCATCTCTGGATAGGCTTCAGGCAATGTGTGGTCTTCCTGAAATCAAAGACCAAATCATAAGCATAGTTTTTCCATGTCGAGAGTGACCATAAAACATTGATGAGATGCTGCCTGGATCTAGAACTCCAGAAGAGGTGAGGAGCCACTGTGGATGTCTGTGTGCAGAAAAGACTGGCGTCGCTTTGAAAAAATCCTGAATGGACACTGGGACATTTCGGTCTGAACTTCAGACTCTTGCGCCTAGCTGCAACCTCACATCTTTGCTTGGATGCGTCATGGACATTCCAGACTTACCGTAATGCATCCTAGGCTGGACAGATGTTCTCCCCCTACCCTTCCCTTATGTTCTCTGACTGCCTCCTCCTACCTGCTCGAGCCAAAATCCTGCGGATCTTTTTAATTTCCATGCTCTGCATCCACCCCTTGGGGATGTCACTCTATCTTCAAACCCCCAACTGCTACCACCCACCACCCTGATCCAGTTCCCCATCGTCCTTCCCCAATATGTTTCAGTGACCTCCACCCTGCCTACCTGCTTCTGCCCTTACCCCTTTTCCATCTGTTCCTCACAGCAACCAAAGCCACACTTGCCCACACCTTCCAGCAACTTTTCCTTCTACCTCTGAATAAAATCTGAAGTTCTTATTTGCCCTCCAAAGCTTTGCATGACCTGATGTGACTTGGCACCTATGATGTCCCTGATGGTGTGACTTCCCCCGGTGTCCCTCTCCACGCTGACCTGAACACCCCCACCTCAGGGCCTTTGCACATACAGTGTCCCCTGCTTGGAAGGCTCTGCCTACAGATATCCATGACTTGCTCTCTCTCCTCCTTCCAGTATTTGCTCAAGTCTTCCTGGGCCATCCATTTTTAAGATTGCAATACCTTCCCTGGCCCCATTCAAGAATATCCTCCTGCCCTGATTTATTTCTCTTCTCCACTTATCACTAATATATTACACATATTTGCTTATTGCCTATCCCCCCCCCCAATGTAATATAAGCTCCGTGAGAACAGGGAATTTTTTGTTGTCTGGTTTCTTTTGCTCTTCTATCTAGAGTGCCTATCACAGTTCTTGACACACAGCCGGAAGTCCTTTGCCTTGATTGAATTTTGTTTTGAGAATTTATTTGGCACCTTTGCAGTTACCATGCTATGTGTCCTTCTCACTTATAATTTTCTGTATATCATATCAATATTATGTCAGATTGTTTGAATGCATTCTGTTACTTTTCGAATTCACCTCTTAAAATAGTAATGGAGGCAATGATGCTTATTGATCTCACGGTTCCTAAATTCCCCATGTTAACCTGAATTCTGTTTCCAGCAGCCACTTGGCCACTGAAAGAGCTCCCCTCCGTACACTTCTTACAGGCTCCTCAAATTCCACACCATCCTTCATGACTTAATAAAGAGATTCCTTTAAGGTAACTATTAGTATGATTGGGAAACCCATCCTGTTGGTCCGCCATTACAATTCCTAGGCTGTCACAACACTTTTCAGAGTGCCCTGTACCCTGCAGGTGGACTGAGAGCTACTTTCATTAGCGATGGCTTTATGCTTTGCTGCGTGCTTGTGGCTCTGTGCTGGGAGTAGCAGAGACATTTTTCTAAACGGAACTGACACCTGCTAATGTGTCTGTCTTCTGTTTGGAAACTGTAACGTTAGTAATTCCTAAAGCAGAAAACACCTGGGTGTGACCTTAAGAGGCTGGTTTTGTTTGCCTGAGCTCTGGGCACCAGCCGTAAGGGCTCAAGCCGAGGTTTTCCTGGCAGTTCAAGGGGTAAAACTTCTTTTCGAGGTGCAATTTTTTAACATGTATGTGTTTATCTTCCACTATTTCAGGCTTTACAAGATGAGCTAGAAAACCGCGCCAGCCAGGTGCGATGTGCAGAGAAGAAACTTCAGCACAAGGAACTAGAATCCCAAGAACAGGTAGGTGCCCTCCGCGCTGCCGCTGGCTGGTTGGCTGCTTCCTGTCTCCAGGCCGAGCAGCTTCTGTAGCTCTGGTTGCCCCTGGGATGCGTTGGCCGCAAGGAACAGACTAGCCCAGCCCTGGTTGGCATAAACGGCTTAGCGACCCATGACTTCACATGACCGGAAGTCTGCAGGGAGGGCAGGCGCCGGGCCCAGTGCTTCGGGGCCTGGCTCTGCTTCTCTGCCATTCCCACGACTCTGCCTCCTGGGATGGCTTCATCCTAAAGCAATCCAAGAGGTCTACAGCAGCTCTGGGCTTCCCGTGCAGACCTAGCAGTGTCCAGAGGGCCCTTCCGAAGAGTAAAAAGACCTTTCCCAGAGCCACCACGTGCCTTCCATGCAGCCCTTCACATCTCATTGGGTAGAACCGATCACGTGCTCAGCCTGGCCTGTCCAATCCCTGGCAAGAGGACTCAGGGGACCTCCCCCCACCCCAGCCCCAGATTAGCCTAGACTGGTCAGGATGCACCTGCTGGGGAGGGACTAGGAGAGGAAGGGTAGTCTGGACCGAGAAGAGAGGAATGGATGTCCTCTGTGCAGAGGGCAGTGTCTGCCACGTCATCACCCTCGTATGTATGGACATTCTCGTACTCCTGCAAACCAAATATTCCTTCGAACTTTAATTTTCCCTCTCTTCTCATGTTGGAGAAAGAAGTCTAATAGAACCCGAATAATCTGGCTATGACAGTAGCTAATGACCTATTTTATTTTCAGATGACAGGATTATTTTCATCCAGTTCTTCTGGTTATAGTGAATTATTATTTGTGGTAATTTTGACAGCTTAAATGAAAAGGTCAACGTTATCAATAGAGATCGTGAGTCTTAATGAAACCTTTGATAAACACAGTGTCCCTAGCCATGGGGTAGAGCACTGCTAACGTTCTCCTAAGTGCCACCAGCCTTCGTGCACGAAAAGCGCCATAGGTATTGGTGGATTTCCACCCTTTAGCTGTCTTGTAGAAACACGAGGTTAGATGATTATGACCTCGTGGGAAGAGTAAACACTGATGGGCGGCTGAGAGGGAAACTTTTTTCATCTTTGCAGGTGCTTACAAACAGGATCCGAGGTAGGGGTTTGCACAAAATGGCAAATGTGAGCATCTAGTAGATGCTGAGTATTAGTACTCAATGACTTGACTTGACCTCGTAGAACTCCTTCCTACTCTGTCATCTATGTCCCTTGTAACGTACCTGCCATGTATCTATGTGTAGGTCATGTCTTACATCATAGGCATAAGCATGCATGTATGTACACATACGTGGACCTGCGTGAATTGTCTAGAGTCTAATGTACATTTGGTAGCAGGATCACAGTGTAAGACGGTACCAGGATGGACCGTTTAATAATAACTACACTTGATCAAAGGCCCAAAGGTGGCAGACACTGTCTGAGACACGTTACACATGGTAGTTCCTTTGTCATGAGAATAACCACATAGGGCCAGGACTGCCATCCCCATTTCATGGAGGGCACACAAAAACCCAGAGAGGCTGAGTAACTGGTCCAAGCTCACACAGCTAGTGAATAGTAGAGGTGAATTTGAACCCAGATGTGTCAGAATTTTGAAGCCTTCCTCCTGCCGGTGGCCTACGGTTGCAGATCCCCGTGGCTCAGTAGCAAATGCCACTCACTGGCCAGGGACTGAGCACAGCAGAGGGCAAAGGCACCCAAAGCCGAGCCTATCTGGCAACAGGCCACGATGGTTCCTTAGACCTCGGACACCACAGCGTCATGTTCAGGTGTGGCCCGCACAGGCCTGCGCACTGCCCAAGGGCCGCTGAGCTCACCCTCCGTCTCAGATGCTCGAAACTGGGAGAAGACCGGCTGCTTAAAAGCTGGAAACGGTGCTCCCTCCTGGGGCTCCTCCAATTCATGATAAAATATGACTTAAGGTAAAACTTTGTTGACGTCACTCCAATTCATGGCAAAACTTCACACAGAAAATTCCGTAATATATTGAGAGTAGGGAAATTAAGAAATCCCAAATGAACAATAGGGAAGGATTCAGGGGCCATTTTTTGTCTTTTTTTTTTTTTTTTTTTTTTTTGCTTCTTTTTGATCATCAAAGTTGCTTTCATCTCTGTAGCGACAATGGCTTTTTAGACTATTTCTTGCGCTAATTCCTGATATCTTCTGTTAGGGCTACAGTTTACCAAAGAAATGTCAGGAAATACCCATGGGTAAAACTGAGTATTTCGTAACCGTCGCAACCATAAAACGTTGAATTCTTTCCACAAGATCCTAGGGTGTGGCTAGGATTCGATGCCAATTGTTTCAACAAAACTGAAGAGCAAATAATGAGCACGTAATAAATCGTATTCCTCTATCATTCACTTAATTTAACTTCGGTTTTATCTAAATTTGACCTATGGCCCCCTTTCAACTTGTGACACTCATGGAAATAGTCAAAAATAATGACAAGTATCACCATGGACATTTTGTAGGGTCTCCTTATAGATGAGCTTACTTAGGATACTTCAGATGTTGAAATTGTGTTGGGATTTCTTTTTTTGCATCTGTCAAAGCAACTGTAGGACCAGTAGCCGGTCTGACATCAGCCTATCAAATAATCAAAACAGCTTCTTGGAACTTTCTTCCCTTTCTTTTCGACCAAATATTATTATCCTGATACTCATTGCACAAAGAATCAAAATTGAGACTGGCAGAATTACAAAGGACAATTTCCTGGCCTTCCTTTTTTAACTTGCTTGCTTAAAAAAAACAACAACAACAACAACAAAAAACTGTTTCTGTTTTTCATTTAAGAAAAATTCCTGTGTTTTGAGTCTATAAAAACAAAAAATGAATGAGGCATTTTAAAAGTTATGTTTTTAATTAAAAACAAAAAGCTGCTTCTCATCAGGTCTTGATGGGCGGTATTCTTGCCGTCCGCCCCTTGCCTGCACGCCGGCATCTCTCCCCTCACCACGGGGGCCTCAGTCAACGGAGTCACCAAAGAGGCGTTGTTCACCCATAGTTCCAAAGGGTTAATTTGCTCTAATGCACTTTCATGATAACACAAGTAAAATGAGAAAAATACTCATTTTCTAAGTCAGCCCTATAGAAGCACGTGTCCTATAATCCACAAATAACAAAGTAATTTTAAAATCACCCTTATTTTTTTCCATACCAGGAGTTAATAATTTCAAATTCTAGATTAGATGGAGCAAGAATCCCATAGGTGCAGCAAGGGGGGCGGGGGGGCTTTCAGAGCTCTGAGCAAACTTCCTCATTGTGCAAGGAAAATGAAGTCATCCGAGGGGCACTCAGTGGGTTAAAGCCTCTGCCTTCAGCACAGGTCATGATCCTGGGGTCCTGGGAGCAAGCCCCGCATTGGGCTCTCTGCTCGGTAGGGAGCCTGCTTCCTTCTCTCTCTGCCTACTTGTGATCTCTGTCTGTCAAATAAATTAAAAAAAAAAAAAAATCTTAAAAAAAAAAAGAAAAGAAAATGAAGTCATCCGAAAAGGAAGTGAATCCCTAACATGGTAGCGGTGGGCCTGGGGTAGGACTTCTCCTACCCATGTGCTAGGCGGGCAGCTCACTCCCAGCAACTGTTTTCCCTCTGTAAAATGAATAAATGTCGTGTATCTCTTAGGTTCAGATATGTGTAAAACCAAATCTCATTCATGGGAGCAAACAAGATTTCATTGTTTGCAATGAGACTAAGTAATTTGCTAGCCCTGGCCAAGATAATTTGGTCTAATAAGTCACAGAAAAGAGAGGGAAGAAAAATAACAGTCTAACATTTTACTTGATATTTTTAACACTATATAAAGGCACCAAACAATGTCAGATAATCACATACATGGGACACAACCCCTCCTTTGAACTGAGTATCTTAAGTTTTGAAAGTATGAATAGCTTTGATTACATTGGTCATGCAGTTTCTCAGAAGATGATTTTAGATAAGTTACTGAGAAAAAAATAATACCTTCAAGATCCAGTAAATAAAGTATAATGCTGTGCATTTCACTCACAGGGTCATACCTTTTTTTTTGCACATTTCATTCTTTTAATAGGCATACTGTGCTGAGCAGCGATAGGTGCTGAGAAGACACAGATGAGTAAGTCATAGTCCTTGTCCTCGAGGAGCTTATAGTCGAGTAGAGCAGAGAACATATGTGTAAAAGGGACTCCAGGCATGGAATTTAAAGGAGGTTCTTTTTCTTTGGACTGGCATAGAGGCCCGGGCTCACAGGATGCAGAGAGAACACACACATTGGTACTGCTGTCCATCTTCCCCAAGGGGAAGGGATGGAAAGCTCTCTAGCTGGTAAAAGGGTAGGGTCCACCTCCCCAGGCAGAGCTTGGAGCTTGCAGGCAAGTGGTGGTTTCAGAATCCTTCGGCCTTCAAGGGAACCAGGTCCTTGCTGAGCGGTGGTGGGGGCGGGGGGAGAGCAGTGCTGCCGCCAGCTTCTCATGGAACGCCTGGGTGCCTACCTCATCGTGTTGCCTGGGACTCCCCCTGGAGATCCTGTCCGGTTTTATGGCTAATGTTTTGGGGCAGCCAGCTGGTTTAGCTCCTTGTCATATCTGGTGTGCCTAGGCACAAAGGGTCTGGACTGTGCTGACAGAAGTAACTCGTAAATTGTCTTAAAATATCGAGCGAAGGCAGCCTACTAAATGGGAAAGGCTCTTTGCAAGTGATATATCATATAATGGCTGACATCCAAAATATATAAAGAACTTACACGACTCAACACCAAAATAACCCAAGCCACCCGATTAAAAAATCGGGCAGAGGACCCGAATAGACATATCTCCGAGAAGACATCCAGATGGCCGTCAGACACATGAAAAGATGCTCAACAGCACTCATTATCAGGGACATGCAAACCAAACCACAGCGAGACATCGCCTCATACCTGTCAGGATGGCTAGAAGCAAAAGGACAAGAAATAACAAGTGTGCGAGAATGTGGAGAGAAAGGAACCTTCGTGCACCGTTGGTGGAAATGCAAACTGGTGCGGCCACTCCAGAGAACAGTGTGGAGGTTCCTCAAAAAATAAAAAAATAAAATTACCATAGGATGCAGTAACTCTGCTTCTGGGTATTTACCTAAAGAAAACCAAAATATCAATTTGGAAAGATAAATGCCCCCTATGTTTATTCCAGCATTATTTACAACAGCCAAGATATGGGAGCAACCTAAGTGTCCATCAATAGAAGAACAGATAAGGAAAATGTGGCATATATATATGTGTGTGAGAGAGAGTGTGTGTGAGAAAGGGAGAGAGATATTGGAAGATAGGTGAAATTTATATAAATGGGGTATATACAATGGAATAAATACTCTATATGTATGATTACACACAGTAGAATATTACACAGCCATAAAAAGTGATGGCATCGCGCCATTTGCAACAACACAGATGAACACAGGGGGTGTTATGCTGAGTGAAGAAAGACTGAGGAAGACAAATACCATATGATTTCACTCATGTGGGTTCTAAAAAAAACCAAATGAATAAACAAAAAGCAGAATCAGAGCTATGACAGAGAACAAACTGATGGTTGCCAGAGGGGAGAGGCATGAGACGGGTGGGCAAAATGGGTGCAGGCAGGGGGAGGGGAGGGAGATACCAGCTTCCAGTTATGGAATGAATAAGTCCCGGGCATGAAAGGCACAGCCTGAGGCGTATAGTAAATGATACTATGATAGCGTTGTATGGTAACTGACGGTAGCTGCACTGTGGGGAATGGAGCATAATGTATAAATTTGTCAAGTCACTATCTTGTACACCTGAAACTAATGGAACATTGTGTGTCAGCTATACTCAGAAAATTGGAAAATTACTAAAATGTGCATACACTAAATCAATAATGTAATTTATATTACATATAATATACATGCACATATATGCTGGATATAAAATCCAGTCACACTTAACATCTCAATCTCAGCTTTGTAGCAGCTCACTTTATATTTAATTGATCTAGCCACACCAATTAATTTAGGAGAGAATCCAGTGAACACAGGTGATTGTGTCTGTTTGAGGAGGGAACAAAGGTTGTCCCAGAGACCCCTACCAAGAAGGAGGAGAGGCTTCAAGGACTCATATGATCTAGCAGAGAAGCACTACTGCTCCCAAGTCGATCTTGTCGCTACTGGTCGTGTGCTCTTGGGCAAGTCATGTAACCTTTTTGGATACCAAGTTCGTAAAATGTCGGTAACAATACTTTCCCACAGGATTGATGTGAACATCAAAACAAGATAATGTGTGAGAAATACTTCAAAAAGCATAAAACATAATGCAGATGAAATGTGCATCATTACAGTTGCTCATAAAGTACAAGGGGACATGTGAGCGAGGCATTAGCAGGACAAAAAGACATTTGGAACAGAATGAGGGAAGCCATGAAGCAGAACGGGCTCAGAAGGCTCGGGGAATAGTGACTAATATCGTGGTCACAAGGTAGCGTCAGTGAAAAGGAGAATAAGACCAGAGATCTAGCTGGGTTCATTTCATCCATTCACAAAAAAAAAAAAAAAAAAAAAAAAAAAAAAAAAAAAACTTGTGTTATTACCTATTCTTTACCAAGCAGAGCACTGTGTGTTAGGAGCATTGGTGGCCAATCTGGCATGGAGTGTTAAGGAAATCACTCACTGGTCAGAAAGCGGTTGTCCGCCATTGAGGATTTTTGCCCTTTAACTGGGTAGTGTTCTAGGATTGCATTTATACTTTAGAAAGATTAATCTGGCAGCAGCAGATGAGATGAACCAGGGGTGAAAAGAGATGAATTCAGAGGGTATAGCACTAAAATTCACATCATGAGTCACAAGAGACCAGGAGGGCTCGAACTCGATCTTGTCAAAGGGAGTAGAAAGAAAGGAGGAGATGAGGAGACTCACTTGAAATTCCCAGAACATAAAGATGCAGAGGGCAAGAGAAAAGCATAATACCACGTCTTTGAATTGATAGACTGATGAATAGTGTATTTTCCACGAGATGTTGAGTCCAAGAGGCTAGCTGCAGGACGTTCGTTTGGAGACATGTAATAGAAAACCTGAACTAGAACTCAAGAAGGAATGGAGGCATGTCTGGATCCTCTTGAGGGGGGAACCTAGCAAAGCCCAAAGGATGTGGGTGATACGGAGAGGCAAGAGACGAGAGGCCCGCGGGCAGATGCGTGGACAAGAAAAGGTAGCGGAGGATCCAAAGAGGGTTTTAAAGGATGATTGGTCAAGGAGAGAAGAGCAGAGCCAGAGGAATTTAATGTCATAAAAGCCAAAAAGATTTCCCCGCTAGACTTTCAGCTCCTTGAGGGTGATGGCCCTATGTAACAATTCAAGGCACCCCCTGGTGCTTTTGTCACACTGAATTGCTCAGTAAAGTCCTTGCTGCCCTGAACCTCATCCTCAAAACTCTCCTGCCCACTCCAGTGTCCCTCTTTCATCTGTGCTCTTTTAACACTTTCTGTGAAACTCTGTTAAAGGTTTTCCCATCACGCTCTCTTAGTAGATGTTTGCTCTTTGAGGATGGGCCCCTGAGTTGAGACTTTATCATATTCATTCTTATAACTCAGCATTCGGCCCTATGCTGGGCCCATGTGGCACCCGGTGAATTCTTGGAAGGAAGACAAGAAGGAAGGAGGGGGGCGTAACAGCAACATCTCCTACAAGGAGTCTGAGAATGAAGAATTCCAGAAGCCACCGAACTTTGAACTACAGATCATTTACGTTGCACCCCCCAACTATATGCTAAGTAAACTTTTTCTGAACATATTCTTGTCTAGGCTTAGAGTAAATATTATATTCCTGTATAATTGTCCTCTGCGGCGAGTGGGATCATTGAGCGTTCTCATCATGTCTTATGTCATGGCTTATCTGGGGCTCTCAGAACGGTTCGTAGGTTGGGGAAAACCAAGAGAAAGCAGAATGCCAACACCCTACCCACACAACCCACTTTTCCTCTTGTTTTCTTAGTCATTTTTTTCCACCTTTATTGAGGTATAATTGACAAATAAAACTGTATATATTTAAAACAAACATAAGACAATGTGATGATATGATATACGTTGTGAAATGATTGCCACAATTAAGTTAATTAACACCTCCATCACCTCACCTACGTACTGCAGTGTGTGTGTGTGTGGCAAGAATGCTTAAGATCTACTCTTGGCAAATTTCAAGGAGACAACGCAGTCTTATTAACAACTGTCACCTCGCAGTACACTAGATCCCAGAAGTAGCTTAACAACTGCAAGTCTTCACCCTTTACCCAACATCTCCACATTCCCCTCCATTCCCCGGCCCCCAGCATCACAACATTCCACTCTGTGTCCATGAATTCGCCTTTTTTCTGTCTTTTTAAAATTCCACAGAGGGGTGAGAGCCTCCGAGCTCTCTGCATTATTTCTCTCAGCCTGCTGTCCTCTGGGCTCACCCATGGTGTCACGAATGCCATGCAGCCCACCTTTCTGCTCCTCTCTAAACCAGGACCACAGGATGCCCTCAGAAGGACAAAGCAGGAGGGATAAACATGAGCCAAGCCTTTTATTTTCTCTGCAGATAAACTTAGCATTCGGCAGCTTCCTTCCCAGGTTCCTGGGTTTAAGAATAAAATTGGATCCCTTTAGTATCGGTGGCTTTGGGGTCCCATTACCCATCTCTGGCAGAGTCTTAGCTGCTTCTCCCTGGTCCACACTTAGAATGCTCACGATTTGTATTCCCAAAGACTTCATTTGCCTCCCACAAAGCCCAGTGATCTATGGGGGAGTAGCATGGATTTTTGGGGGAAGCAACATCAGTATCTTTAAAGTTTCCATTGGGTAGCACTCTGTGCCTTTAAACCACCTCAGTCATCCAGAGTAACTAACAAATCCGTAGAGACACAGGCAGCCCTACAGAGGAAGACACTGTATAGACAGAAAATCAATGAGGCAATAATCGTGACAATTGTTAAGAGGAAGAATTGGTCTTTTGCAGATTTCCAAGCCTTTAATTTCTGTTTTCCATAATGGATTTTAAAACTTCACAGCCGTAGCTGCTTTTGGCTAACTCATCTACAGTGGAATCTATTTAAAAGTACTAACAGCTCAAAACTATGTTTTATCCCAAAGCACATTATGAAAACAGGAATAATAATTGCAACAGAAATAAAATTCAAAGACTTTTATTGACTTTTCATGTTTAATGGTTATTATTCTGGCTTGTTTCGAGTAATTTTAATAACCACAGTTTATTTACAAAATTCAGACTAATTCTTTTGTTCCCATGCCAACAAAATACATTTGTTCCCAGACAGCTGGTATGATGCATCATTCTAAAATTTGTGTTGTTATGAGGGACAGAACCACATTTAATTTTGGCCACATCTTATTCTCAATGAGCGTTTATTTGAATACTTGTCTCTATTTTCTGAAAAACACTTGAAGCACAGTGTCAGGGACATGAGTATTTTCGTTAACATATACATCTCCTCAAAATTTTCCTTATAAATCAGTTCTCGTAGAATTCTAGCAGATTTTCAGGGCAAAGCAAGTCAACACTTGTACACAAAACCTCTACTACAGACCGTGCCCGATGATCACCATGCTGTTGTTAGAGGAGAACTTAAGGCAGCTCTTCTGGGATGAATGTGCTCTGCATTTCATCTTGGCTTTCTTGAGATTCCCTTTGTTTTTAACTTCACTGGGCTGGTTGTGGGAGGGGGGAGAGGAGGTGTGTTTTTAATCCTGTGTAAACCCAAGTGTCAGCAAAGAACCCACTGCATCATTGCAAGTGTTTTTCCATAAAGCACTTTCTACATTGTTGGAGTGGCTCTTTGTCCGTGCAGCGAACTCTGGGGGACGGTGGGGACAGGGGTGAGAGTCACAAACGGACTGCACAGACGGGGCTCTGATCTCAGGCTGCTGGCTTCAAAGCCTGGCTGTGTCTCCCTGGGCCTGGGGCTCATCTTGCACTCCTGTAATGAAGTAATGTGATCATACATTCTTACTTCTTGTGGTTTGATTTTTTTTTTTTAAGGTAGTTTTGGCTGGAATTTTAGTGGGTTTTTTTTTTAATTGGTTTTTTTAATTCCAAAAATGATTTGCTCCAAATCAGTCGATTGTGGAGGCATTTCAAACCCAAGAATAAAAGCTCAAAACCAACTTTTCTTCCATGCCACCTTTTTAAATTGGGGGACAAGGAGAATGATGACAGGTATTAACCTGGGTAATGGAATACAGTCTCCCAGGAAGAGAGAAAGGAGGATATATCCCTGAGCAGTGTCCTCTCAAGGCTAAGTTTTCTGGCAGCTGCTAAGCCCTAATTTCATGGAACTGAGTTGAACAGCTGGAAAGAGGAAGTCAAAGAAGAGAGAAACACAGAGATGGTAAAAGAGGGTGAGAGTGAGTCAGCACGGTAACCGGGAGAAACATTTGATGACTACTTACTGTGCCTGTCACGCTCAGAAAACTTACCACATATTCTGAGCTAACATTTACTCAGAATTCCTGTTCTGTTCTCGTCCAGCCAGAAAAGATCTCCTTCCTGTTGAAAGGGGTTATTTTGAGGTAGAAGCGATTGAAATTGTTTATTGTCAAATAAATGACAGAGCCCAGGTATTTTAGAGGCCTCAGATGTATATCAGTTTAAACGAGAAATAAGGAAAGAAAGGTGATATTTTTACACAAAGGAAAAATCAGAAATTTAAAAGGCCCTTTGAACATACTTTACATGAAGGTAACCTTTTGGATTTCTATACAGAATTCGAGGACAGTTCCAACTGAAAAAATATTGTCATAAAATGTTCAAGTGCAAAGAATGACTTCTTGAATCACATGGAGAAATTAGAACTAGTGAAGAATAGAGTGTCATTGGCGTGATTAAAATTGTATGAAACATGACACCTGTTTTGAAGCAGACAGCCTAATAAGCATATAGAGTTGTGGAAATCTTGTCCGCTAGGAGCTTCTGTTATCATAATAAAGGAAATCATCATTTAAAGATCCATTTTTGGTTTTGTATGTGAGATTTACACTCAGGTTTACTGAGAAGTGGCAAGCGTAGGAGCAGAAAGCCCTCTGATAGGAGATTTTTCCAATTTTAATTAAGGAGTAGGGGAGGGTTTGGCCTGTGTTAGCCATGACAGACTTAGGTGGGGGGTTCTTCCCGGCTCAGATGGGTAGCAAGGCATGGTAGAGAAGTAAGGGCCCAGACGTCATGCTTACGTCACACTTAGTTCTTTCAGCAGCAGCAGAAAGGATCTAACAGGCAGCGCCTCAGGCCTGGCCCCCCACTATAGAACCAGAACAACAATTTATCTTGTTTTTCTGCCCTTCTGCTTTAAGATGTTTTTTGAATGAATGCCCATGCAGAAAGAATGGGGAAAAATTGGAAACCTAGACCAAATGATTCCACATGCTTCATTTGGCTCAGAAGATTTTGAGGTTTTGCCTGAGTTGGTAAACAGAGGAAGGTAAATGAGAGGGTAAATCAGAACGTGCCATGGTAACTAAAGGACAACTCAGGGTGAACTCTCTAAACTCCTAAGTGGTACATTCAACATTTCAATTCAATACAACAAAGACTTCCTGAGTACTTACTCTATATCAGGTCCTTTACTGGCCTTGATAGACATCAACGAGCAAAGAAAAATCCTTGCTCTTGTGAGGCTTACATTTTAGTGATAGATTCTTCATAGCTTTTGCATTTCTATATAAATTTTAGACTCGACTTGACAATTTCTAATGTCTCCCAGTCCATGAACATAGTATATTCCTCTGCTTTATTTAAGCATTCTGTAACTTTTTTATTGTTTCATGTAAAGACATCTTACACATCTTATGTTAAATTTATTCCTATTTATTTTACATATTATGATGCTGTTTGAAATTGTATTACTTTTAAAGTTTTATTTTCTCACCATTGGTTCCTGGCATATAGAAATAAAGCTGACTTTTCTATAGTTTCCCTTTATCATTTTAAGAAAGTTTCTTTCTACTCGTACAAAGATTTTTTTTTCACTTTAAAATTTAAATGGATATTTCTTAAATGACCTTTTCTCCATTCTTTGAGGTAGTCATATGAATTTTGCCCTTCATTCTGCTTATGCAGTGAACTTCATAGATTAGTTTTCTAACATTGAATCATCAGTGTTGAGTTTCTAGAAAAAGCCCTTTTTTATCATGATGACTTATCCCTTTTTATCTTTTGCTGGATTTTGTTTGCCAATATTTTGTTTAGGATTTTCACATCTGTGTTTATGAATGAGATTAGCCTTTACTTTTCTTTTATTATAATGTTCTTACTAGATTTTGGTATCAAAGTTTGCTGTCCTCATAAAACAAATTAGAGTGTCCTTTCTTTATCTGTTTCCTGGAAGAGTTTGTCTAAAACTGAAATTATTTCGTCTTTAAAATGGAAGATGAAGCCATTGGGACTTAGAGTTTTCTTTGTTGGAAGATTTTCAGTTAATCGTATATATACTTTCTTTAGTGGTTATAGTATCAGATTTTCTTTTTTTTTTTTTAAGTTTTACTTATTTATTTATTAGAGAGAGTAAGAGAGTGTGTGAGAGGGGAGAAGGTCAGAGGGAGAAGCAGAATCCCCACAGAGCTGGGAGCCCGATGTGGGACTCGATCCCATGATTCTGGGATCATGACCTGAGCCAAAGGCAGTGCCTAACCAACTGAGCCACCCAGGCGCCCAGATTTTCTATTTTCTATTTTAATGTCTGCCTGACTCTTTCTCCTCTTTTTGAGACTATAATTTTATGTATGTTAGACCTTCTAACTTTGTTCCCTATTTCTGTATTTATTCTGAGTATTTTTTTAATCCAACTTCTAGTTTCTTTCTTTAACTGTGTTTAATCTGCTGTTAAACCCATTCTTAATTTTGAGAATCCATTCTTAATTTTGGTTATTGTATTTTCCAGAGCTAGAATTTCTACTTAGCTTCTTTTTAGTTTTCTGTCCTGTGCTGAAGTTTCACAACTGTTTTTCTTATTTTGTTGAACATATTTATCTCAGTTCTTTTTTTTTTTTTTAAGATTTTATTTATTTGAGAGAGAGAGAGAGAGAGCATAAAAGGGGCGAGGGGCAGAGGGAGAAGCCAGCTCCCTGATGAGCAGAGGGCCTGATGTGGGACTTGATCCTGACTCCAGGATCATGACCTGAGCTGAAGGCAGTTGCTTAACCAACTGAGCCACCCAGGTGCCCTAACTCAGTTCTTTTAAAGTCAAAGTCTAATCATCGTTATGTGGAATTCACATGGAATTTATTTTATTGCCCTTATTTATCTTGGCTTTTGGTCATGTTGTCTTGCTTTCTTGTGAGCCTGGCTATTTTTCATTGAATGCCAGATATGTTACAGAGAACTTCATAGAAATAATTGAGGCCTACCTAGAATGATGAGAATTTCCTCCAGAGAGAATTTACATTTGCTTCTTGGTAGGCAGGTGGCGGCGCTTGCTGTCCTGAATAACCTTAATCCATTTTCAGGGATTGAGATGATTCAAAGCTAGTTTTAGAGAGGGCTGGTCTATTTCCAATTCACTCCTTCTCACAGGGTGTGAAATCCACCCAAAGCACGAGATTTTACCAGGCACTCCTGTTTAGTGAGACCTGGGTTGCAGCTTGTGTTTCTGGGGCTTTTTTGTGTGTGAGGCTGTTAAAAGATCTGTTCAGCTTCTCAGCCTCTTACCAACCGCTCTAGAGTTGGCAAAGGCACTACATAAAAATGTCCCAAATGCCAGATGTACAAGCTCTCTTAATATCTATTATTTCCAGGATCTTGGTCCTGTAATTCTTCCCTTCCTTGTTAGTTCCCTAATACTCTGAACCAGACTTGGAAGAGGATTATGGAAGGGTCCATTACTAGAAGTGGAAGTCCAGGATTTGCATTTCTGTGAGTTGCTTCATCACGCTCATTGCTAATTTGTTCTATCAATTTGTTTTATTAATTGGACCTGAAGACTGTATCTTAGTGGTGTGATAAGTTTGCAGATCCTTTCAGTTGCTTCTCCTTTAATTTTATACTCAATATTTTAATTATTTGAGAACATTTTTCATTTCTTCTTTGTGGTTTCTAAGTTTGCCTAGGAAGGTCTTCCCTACCCTAAGATTATAAAATATATCCTCTTTGTAAATGTAGATAAAGTTACTAATCACTGACTTCAAAATAAGGGGGTAGGCCTAATCTAAACCCATGGCCACTTAAGGGCAGAAAACTTTCTCCGGCTGGAGGCAGAAGAGCTGTGACAGAAGGGAAAGTCAGAGAGATTTGTAGTGTGAGAACGATCCAGTGCACCGGTGCTGATTGAAATCGGAGGAGGCGATATAAGGTGGCCTTTGGGGGCTGGGAGAGGCTCTCAGCTGACCACCAGCAAGGCAGTGGGACATCAGCCCTTACAGCTTCAAGCACCTGAATTATGCCCCAAACCTGAATGAGCTCAGAAACAAATGCTCCCCCAGAGCTTCCAGATGAGAGTCTAGGCTAGCCAACACCATGATTTTGGCCTTGCAATACCAGAGCAGAAGAACCAGATGGGCCTCTTCAGACTTATGACCTTATAGAACTGGGAGATAAGGAATTTGCATTGTTTCAAGCTGCTAAATTTATAGTAAATTGTTAGAACAACAGTAGAAAGCTAATGCTGGATCTTACCTTATGTTTTTATATTTTATTTCCAAATAGATAGCCAGTTATTGATAGCCTTTACTGATGGAGATATCCCTCCCCCACTTATTTGAAATGCTACCTTTGTCAAGAATCAGATTTTCCATATATGCACGAATCTACCTGGGCCTTTGTATTCTTTCCTAGTCATCCATCCACTCATCATTTTTTTTTAAAGATTTTATTCATTTATCTGACAGACAGAGATCACAAGCAGGCAGAGAGGCAGGCAGAGAGAGAGGAGGAAGCAGGCTCCCTGCTGAGCAGAAAGCCCGATGTGGGGCTCGATCCCAGGACCCTGAGACCATGACCTGAGCCGAAGGCAGCGGCTTAACCCACTGAGCCACCCAGGCACCCCCACTCATCATTTTTATGGTGTTTAAGAACATGAAGTCTGGAGCCACAGTGCTTGGATTCAAATTCCAACCCTGACACTTCGACTTATTTGCCCTGGGATTTCAAGCAACTTACCTTGCTTTTTTTTGTCTTGAAAATGGGTTAATAATAGTACCACCTTGTAAAATCGATATGAGAATCATCAATTATTATCGGTTATTACAAGTAACATCTTTAGAAAAGTACCAGTAGGTAGTACCTTTGAGCTCTAGGGAAAGGTTCCCCTCGCAATCTCTTTTTGGAATTGCCTGAGTCATTCTTAAGCATTTACACTTTCATGTGAATCTTAGAATAATCTTGCCAACCTCTGTTTTGTAAAATCTCGGATTGGTTGGTTGGAACCGCACTGAGGTTATGAGTTACTCTGGGAAGAATGAACGTCTTTGTGATATTGAGTTCACCTCTTCAGAAATGTCGCATCTCTTCACATTCCATTCTGTCTTTTGTGTCTTTCAGTACACTTGGAATGTATCTTTTTACGGATGTTCATTTCTTATTAAATTTATTCCCAGGTATATTATGGCATTTTCCCCCCTTGATGGGTTTTCCCCATATAGTCTCTAAAAAGTCATGACTTATGTTGAGGAAAGTGCTTCATATGTTTGGTTTGTCTCTATCCAGCCAACCAGAACTATTCTCAACCTTAATTCTATTGAATCTTCCATTGATTTCTTTAAGAAAACTTAAGTACGTTTTCAGTTAATTTCTTAAATTTATCTAAGGAGACAATTACATTGTTCCTTAACAGATAATGTTGTGTCTTCCTTTCCGTCTTTCATCTGTATTTGATTTTGTTATTGCCTCAGGGGAGGCCTCAAGTTCAGTGTCGAGGAGCAGCCCTGTCAGAATGCATCCCTGTCTTTTACTTGTTTTTAACGAGAATGCTTCTTGCATTCTGCAAGTGTTTTGGTTTCTGAGGGTTTCTCTGATACTCTGTGGGGTTGAGACGTGTCACCTTCGTTATGATTAGTTATGTCCATGTTTTGTCTTCCCACCAGGCTCCTTTAAGAGCCAAGTATATATTACAGTATATATTAGTATATATTAGAGTATTAGTATGTATTAGAGTAGGAATACACACACACACACACACACGTGTGTGTATATATACATCTACCTAGATCGTGTTTATGTGTCTGTGCACATGTGTGTAACAGAGGCATCTGCCTCAGAGTCGGCTTCAGCACAGAAAAGACAGAATTTCTCTCCAGTTGGTACAGGGAACTCGCAGCAATTAGACCGATACACAGAGAGCCTCAGAGTCCTCCTGCTGACCTGTGCCATCATCCGCCACCAGTGACTTCTCAGCCCACTCTTATTACACCGATGGGGTCTCTGACACACCACGCAAGACCCTCATCTCCAAGGTGTAGAATCCCCCTAGGGGGTCAGAGGGTACGTCTCCCCTTACTGCATATACACGCTCCCTCCCAACTCCCCCTTCTGGATCCCTTCACCCCTTTCGCTGTCAGGGGCAGGTTTCTGTGAAACCATCCTGTAGTCTGACCTTCAGATTCCCGGCCCATTGACTACTGTTTTCCTATTCGCCACCTGCTTACAGTATTTCCCTTTTCAACCAGCTGCACACTATTTGTTTTCCTCCTCCCCACGCAGCCAAACAACCTCAAAGGACATCTGAGAAATGCGTTTCCCTTTAGAAACAGTAGTAGACATGTCTTTCTAGATGTTAATATATCTTATCTAATATTTTCTTTATTTCTTCATAATAGTAAGTTATTCTTTCAAGGACAGTAATGTGAGTTAACTCCCTAGTCATTTACTTCGGGCTTAATCTGGGTACCTGCCCCTCAACCACAGCATCCCCCCAGCGCTTAGTACAGAGTTGGTATGCAGCCGCTTGATCTGTGAATATATGAATAACACATTCCATACGTTTTTGGACTGAGCTGGCTGACTCTCTGATTTATGATTCTGAAGTAGTGTCAACCCAGTTTTCATTAGTCCTTAAAACTGCTAAATTCTGGCTTACACCTACGTTGACCTTTTTAGTGAAGTTTGCATATGTAAAAATTATGTTAGTTCACTGCTGCCCGTTCTACTTGGGAGCTGTGACATTTAGGAACAGCTAAGTCTGGGCAAAAGCAAGATGAGGGGGAAGCCTGAAGTTTGCATCATGTGTTGTAAAGTTGGCACTTTTTGGTATTTGGTTTTTAAACAGGTGACAGATAATGATCAAAGGGTCCGCATTTGTGTGTACAAAGATGTTGCCAGGAAATAGAAAGTTTCCTGAGAATTTAAATTATGAGTTTTTAAAATTCCAGCTGAGCTGTAACAGTACACAGCATCAGGACCCAAATAGTGAGTTGACTTGCTTATTAGGCGAACCTAGATGTGGGATCTGTGGTGCTATATCAGGGTATAGTTAGAGCATATTTTAAAAATGATAGAACACAAGAGTTTCAGACCCTCTTCTAAGCATCAATAAACCTCAAAGAAGAGATG
This sequence comes from Enhydra lutris kenyoni, assembly GCF_002288905.1. Classification (NCBI taxonomy): domain Eukaryota; kingdom Metazoa; phylum Chordata; class Mammalia; order Carnivora; family Mustelidae; genus Enhydra; species Enhydra lutris. The sequence goes on along the minus strand of NW_019154141.1, from coordinate 5,822,583 downwards.
CCTCACTGATGGGAGAAACAGGCTGTTTTAAACAGGAGATGGCTCCTATTCATTCACCAAATATTTATTGAGCACCTACTATGGGCCAGGCACCATCAGCCTGGAATGTATGACGAGTGAGAGGAGCTTTCCTGGAAGAAGCTCTTGGAAGAGATCTCTTCTCATGGAAGAGATTCTTGAAGTTAACCTGTATTGTCCTGTTGACCCAGCATATTCTTGATTTTTCTGCCCCTTTGTAGACCTCCCTCACAATCTCTTCTACTGACTTCTGGTCTTTGATGGTTGCCCTTTTTGTAGGTAACCTCTGCTTTCTGGTTTTTCTTTCTGACTTCTCAGCGCTATACATTCTGTCTTCCTTGGTGAGATCATCTATCCCCAGGGGCTCCAGCACTCATTTATTACAGTGATTTCCAAATTTCTAGTTGTAGGTGTACCTCTTTGTCAAACTCAAGTCCTGCATATCTATCCGTGTGGGGACACAGGCACCTTAGTCTGGCATATCAGACCCTCGGGTCTAAAGCCAGTGTCTTTAGAATAAAAACTCCTTGCTGCTAAGTCTCGGTTTTATAGTCGATCTAACAGTTGGGGCTCAGTCATCTTCAGGAGAGACGAAAACTGAGTCATTAGTCAGAGGCAGTATGAGTAGAGTCTGTCTTAACACAGAGCAGTCAAGCCGGTGGTATGACTTCAGTGAAGACGGGGAAGGGTCAGCTGCCCCTTTCTCAAAAAATGTTTCCTCTCCTGACTTGTTGAAAACTGAAATTATGGGGCCACGATTTCAAGTAGCAGAGACCAGACTTTATTTTTCAATTAGAGACATACTAGGGCAAGATATCCCTCAAAACAGTCACCCATCACCACTTTTACCAAAAGACATTTGGCAAAGAGAAAGTGGTAAGAAAATGTGAAAATATTGGGCACCAGAACAGGAAGGGGGAGGAGGACTAGATTTTGTGTGAGGACAGAGGGCTAGTTTTGCATGGTGTTGGCCCAGGAGTCAGGCAGAGCCTGTCTGGTGCTGGGGTAGTGAGGGGCGCCCTTGCTGGGCTGAGCGCCAGCTGTTGTACGCATGTGTTGAATCACTGTATTGTACTCCTGGTGCTAATACTACCCTGTATGTTAAATAACTGGAATTGAAATAAAAACTTAACAAAAAAAAAAAAAAAAGAAGAAGAAGAAGAAAAGAAAAGAAAAGAAAAGAAAAAGAGCCTTTGCAAACCTGTTTTGGCCTAAAGGATGATATGAACTCTTTCTGTGAATCAGTAGTGCTGAACTGAGAGAAGACAAACTACTCAAATTTTAGCAAAATGAGAGGAAAGAGTGCCTGGGGGGCTCCGTTGGTTATGTGCCTGCCTTCAGCTCAGGTCATGATCCCAGCATCCTGGGATCAAGCCCTACATGGGGCTCTCTGCTCAGCAGGGAGTTTGCTTCTCTCTCTGCCCCTGCTCTCTCTCTCTCTCTCTCTCTCTCTCTCTCAAATAAATAAATAAAATCTTTAAAAAGAGAGAGAGAGAGGGAGAGAGAAAAGGAAACCCTTCTTCTTCCACCCAGGACAGGGGGGGGAAACAGGTTTAACTCTGCGTTGTTGTGAGCGAGCACTGTGATTCCTGTCCAGCTTCTGTAATCCCAGGAACATTGCTCCCCGAAAGCCACATGCAGTCAGCTGGTTTTAGAACTTTCTCTGTCCTCGTGGTTACGAGTGATGTAGACCTTTAGGGCTTAACCACACGGGATTTTCCAGGTTGGGGGTCAGAGTTAGGAAAACGAAACTACTAAAACTCAAGTCACTGGGGTAATAAGGTCTCTTTTTGTTGAAATGGGGTGACTGCCCTAAGAATAGGGTGCTGGGCTTCGGGCCCCACCCTGAAGGGCGGGGTGGCTGCTGTGCCAAGACTTCCAGGTGGTGGCAGATGCTGGACTTAACGACCACCAGGCCGGACGGATTCTTCGATGTCTGCATTGTTGTGTGTTTCGTTCTTTGTGGTTGTCGCAGAAGTTGTTTACTCTCGGTGTACAAATAAGACAAGCCGGCCTTAGTGCTTTCCACTCTTGTCTGCCCGAATGTATGAAATACAAAATACACTTGTTCCTGGAATTAATTCTCACCTTAATTACCATTGCTAAGTGCGAGCCTCTCTTGGACTCCTTTCAACGGGCCTTGTGTTTTTGCATAAAAGTCGGAATGTTTTTAAAATGCCTATCTGTGATATAATAAATTATAGAGGTATAAGAGAAAATATAGGATTCTAGAGTTTGGGGGTTTGGGATTTTTGGTTGGTTTTATCTGGTTGGCTCTTTTTTTTCTTTCTAGTACATCAGAGTGGGACCACAGTTTAAGTCAATCCTATAACAGATGCCAACTCAGAAAATACCCTTTTATTCCCTTACCCCATTGCCCTGAAGTTGTGATTACTCTCCGTAATTCCTTGGGCTTCTACATTTGGTTCCCTGGACATTTTCCCAAGCTTGTTCAACCATTAGCCTTCTGGACTTCTGGGTTTAAGTACTGTCAGATCAGATTTAAATCATGTGTTGAGGCTTGGTGGGTCCATCATTGTCCTCAATTTAAGAAGCATTATAGAGGTCACGACATTGCTACAAAGAAGGTGGCACTAATCCCTCACTTTATAAAAGGGAATGCTGTGGTATGCGTTACACCAAATGCACCAGCCCCACCAGCACCAGGACCCAAGAGCCGGCAATGCACTCATTTCCTCTGCTCTCGCTGTGTACTTCCAGGGATGGGTAGTACAAAACCAGATGTCAAGTCTTTTTCAAATACTCCTCTCTGACTTAGCATTAAATTTCCCTGAGACCAGATGCCAGTGTTTAAATAATATCCTGGAAGATCCAAAGAGAAGGAATTACTCATCATGTCTCATTCATATAAAATCTGAAATAAAGGGGGAGAAGAGTACAAAGAAACCAGAGTACCTTGACTATGTCTTGCCAGACTCTCGTAATTTGGGAAGAATATTGCCTTGCTTCGGAAAGCTCAGAAGTGAAGTGTCCTTTCTCTTTAATTATCGATCAAGCCTCCCATTACTGGTTATTAGTGCTTCTTAGTGAAAACAAAAGCAATTTCTCTCAAAGGTGGTTTGGTTCTGTTTTCAGGAGATTGGGCGGCACTGGCTTTAAAGCAACTTTGTCCTTAATCATGTCTACTTACTTATTCTATCGATTTCGACCTTGTTCTCTGAAATTATTGCTTTGAGGGTCTGCATCAGTCGAGATCCACAGCAAATAACCGAACCCCTTGTCTCTGAATAGTTGTTCTCCATGCCACTCCCCAGGTGGGACCCACAGCCTCACGGAGCACAGGTGCCCTCAGGGCTTGAATTACAGCAAGGCCAGTCGTGGGCAGATCGTCAGCAGTATTGGCTGCTGGGTGTGTGGGTCTCTCGTGAGCTAGAAGCTGTATGGACAAGGCCCGCCACCCAGTGTAAAACAGAGGCCAGCCAAAGGTTTGCCACCAGTGGAGAAGGTCCGCTGAGGTTAAATAGCATGAATGTGTAGTTGACCCTATCAAAATAGTGTGTGTGTGTGTGTGTGTGTGTGTGTGTGTGTGTGTGTGCGCGCGCGCGCGCATGCGCGCGCGTGTGTGTCTGTTATTGTTGCAGCAAAAGAGAGCTTCCGTCTAGGGAAAGCAGGTGGTGGGCATTTCCCAGAGCTGGGCTTTGGCCCGGAGAACCCTGTAACATCAGATGTTAGTGTGGAAAGTCTAGCTTAAGTCAGCCAGAGAGCCCACACAGGAACTAACTCACTGATTTGGAAAGTAGGGAGGCTTTGGGTAAGCAGAGTTGGAACACAGGTAACAGTCGGGGGTGGGGGGGGGGGGGGCGAGGGGGGTGGGGGGGGGGGGGGGGGGGGGGGGGCAAGGTAGTTGGAGGTGCAGAAGGTGGTGTGGGGCTTGGGGCAGAGGTCCAGTGCCCAAGGATCCAAGCTGGTCAGTGTGGTGACTTTTAAATAGTGGCCCTCCTCACATCATCATTGCTGCTGATGGGTTGGGTCAGCTCGTTGGGTGCCAAGTCAAGAGTCTTGTCAGAGAATCTCAGCCCCTATCAAGTAATCCACTAGAAATAGCTGGCCGAAACTCACACAGGTTGAAACAGTAAGAATGCTTTGTTTCCTATAACTGAGAAGTGGTATTGGCTTCAAAGGAGGCTTAATCCAATTACTCGAATTATGTGACCCAAAGCCAATTCTCTCCCCATTTTTAGCTCTGTGTCCGCATTGCTGGCTCCATTGTCTGCAGGATGTCCCCCTCGTGGTTGCAAGGTAGCTGCTAGCACTTCCTGGGCCTTTGTTTCCAGATTCAAATCCGCAGGAGAGAGAAAGTTCCCTTTCCACTGAAGCAGTCTTGGGCCTGGTTTCATTGGCCTCAAGCTCTAATTCTAGCAGCGGCCTGGGGCAGAAGGCAGAGGGGACAGGCTGTCCATGCAAACCAATGGGGTTAATGAAGCAAACCATCATTGCCTGGGGCCACTGGGTCCTGAGTCCACCAAAGAGAGAGAACTCCACTGTCTCCAGCCGCTGCTGACGTGCCTCCTGTCCTGACCTGCATCGTCTCAGCAGCTCCTAGGGCTGGGCTTACAAATGAAAAGGCCCAGTGACTCAAGCAGAATGAGGATGAAAACTATCTAGAATGCGGAAATGGTCGTCATTCAAATGGAGGTGTAGTCCTGGGGTGCCTGAGGGGCTCTGTCGGTGAGGCATCTGACTCTTGATTTCAGCTCAGGTCATGATCTCAGGGTGGTGAGATCGGGCCCTGCACTGGGCTCCAAGCTGTGTGTGGAGTCTGCTTAGGATTCTCTCTCTCCTTCTGCCCTTCCCACCCCCACTTGCACTCTCTCTCTCTCAAAAAAAAAAAAAAAAAAAAAAAGTGAAGTGGTATTATGGGCTGGATGTTTGTGTCTCCCCAAAATTCGTAGGTTGAAACTCGAAACCCCAGTGTGATAGTATTTGGAGATGAGGCCTGTGCAGGGGGTCGTGAGGTTGGGGATGGGATTCCTGCCCTCACAGGAAGAGACACTCTCCGCTCCGCTCTCCGCCATGGAAGGACACCCCGAGAAGGGGGCTGGCGCTCACTCGGGAGAGGGCTCCCCCGCCAGATCCTGACACTGTTGGCTCCCTGGCCTTGGACTTCTCAGCCTCCAGAAGCGGGAGAGGTAGATGCCTGTGTGTGGGCCACCCAAGTTGTGGAGTTGTGTTACAGCAGCCCGAGCTGACCTAAGACCAGCGAGAACCAGGAGGCCAAAGGTGTGGAGATAGCCCTTCCGGGAGGACATCGAGCCCTAACCGTGCCGTCAGGATTGAGAGGAAGCCTATGCCTGCTGTTGCCTTGGCCTCTGCCTCCTCCATCAGTCACGCTGATAGCATCTCATCACTGAGTCGTGTGATTTCTCCCTCCTCTTCAGTTCTGTTCATCCCATCCACCCTCCTGGCTGTCGTCTCTGAATCCCTGTCACCCCGAGTTTGGAGGAAATGGCCTCTTCCTAGCTGGTGTCCCTGCTTCTCATCTCTAACTACTCTTCCTTAAATACCACTGCTGTGGTGTTTTCTCCTGCTTGAAGAGATTCCTCTGCCCGATTCCGAGGGCTGTTGTGGTCGGATGACTTCTCCAGGCTCGTGTCCCGGCCCCCGGCCCCGCAGGCAGGCCTCTGCTCAGCAGGCCCTCGGCCTCCACACCAGTCATGCTCACGGGGCGTTTTTCTTCACCTGGAATTTCCTTTTGCAAAATGTCTGCTCACCCAGCTGCTGTTCGCCTTTGGGAGTACGGCTGAACACTTACCTGCTCCCCTCTGACCTGCCCAGGCTATCCCAGGCCACAGAGATCTCTTTTTCCAAATTTCTGCGATGCTCAGTTTCCCCATAGCTGGATGTGTAATGTTTGTGGGCTACTCTGGTTTCCCAACAAAACTGGAAACTCCTTGGAGATAGAGTTTGATTCTTCCTCTCTGTTCCTCACTGAGCATGGGCTGGCACTGAGAAGGATGAGGAGTTCGGCACTAATAAGGAAAGCCGAAGAGGTGAGCGCAGGCCCAGAATGTCGGGGGCAGTTCTGAGCACGCTTCAGTTCAGAGCCAGGCTTCCCGGAGGCAGTGGCTCTGGTCCTAGTGGATTCCCACCGGACCACCCAAAAGGCCCTGCATCCCATCGGCATGGAATCATTTAAATGAAGACGTAAAGGTTTTCCCAGAAATTCTGAGACAGTAGTTTAAAGGCCCCTGTGCCCAAGCCTAGTCACCCTTTAATTCTCCTAATCCTTATATCGCCACACTGGCCGCCCACCTTTCTCCCGGCTGCTTCTGGTCACGGCATGTGGCCCAGCAACACAGTTGAGCTACCCACACTTCCGAAAGTGCGCCTTCCGTCAAACGTGTGCTCTGCCTTACAGGACATTTAAAGTATGTAGTAACCTAATTTTGCAGTCAACAACCCTTATTTTTCCAAGATCATTGAACATGACAATGGTTCACTTTTCCAGGGACTTGCGCACGCTCGCTCTCTCTCTCTGACAAATAAATAAATAAAACCTTAAAAAAAAAAAAAAAAAGAAAAGAAAAGAAAATGAAATAAAATCTTAAGGCACCATGCGGTGCCTGGGTGGCTCAGTGGGTTAAGGTCTCTGCCTTCGGCTCAGGTCATGATCCCAGGGTCCTGGGATGGAGCCCCACATCGGGCTCTCTGCTCAGCGGGGAGCCTGCTTCCTCCTCTATCTCTCTCTCTGCCTGCCTCTCTGCCTACTTGTGATCTCTGTCAAATAAATAAATAAAATCTTTTTTTAAAAAAATATTCTTAAGGCCAGGAGGAAGCAAGATTAATTTTCTCAAAGAAAATCTATCACAAAAAGATTTTCTTGAGGCTGTTAAAAAAAAAAAAAAAAGCGTGATGCAAGATAAGTGGTATCCTTGTCCCCCAAGTCTCAGACTTTCTGCTGCCACCATTGGTTTTAAATATATGTACAAGATAAAGAGGGGAGTAAAATGATTACGGAGTTCTGAACAACCCACTTGGGCACTCGAGCCACACAGAAAGATCTGACAGCAGCCTCCAATAGCTTGGAAATAAATAGCAAAAACAAAACCTCTAGAATTCAATCTGAATTAGAAAAGCCACTCTTCCTGTTTGTTTTCACATATAAATGAGGTGGTTGAAATGTTCGCTATAATATATTTTACCTTGAGGGCCAGTAAGCATGAAGAATAACATTAGTCATAATATCAGCACCTAATGTTTAGGAAATTTTTTTCTATTTTTAAATAGTGATTTTTGTCTGTCCTTGAAGTAAAGAAGAAAGCTGTCCCAATGAGGATCTCTCAGCCAGCAATGCTTGTCAAGAGCTTTTTCCTTTGTGTCTTGACTTCTCCACCGTGAATTCTTTTCAGACATCATCAGAATATGCTTCTAGATTTCAGTACATTTTTAATATTAAAGAAATGTCTTCAACTGAAAGAACAAAATCTTCCTGCTCTTTACTTGACCTTTGTTGGTTTGATGTGTTTTAGAAAAGATCTGGGCAACAGTTTTATAAAGAATGCACCGAGACATTCCTGGAAAAGCACACTAGTGCAAATAATAATGAAAAAAAGATTAGAAGAGGAAGCCTCTTGCTCAGTCTGAGGGACTGCTAATCTCCCCACAGTTTCTTGGGGTTGTGTTGGTTTTATTGAAGACAGGAACAATGTACCCAAGTTTTTTAAAAGATACTTTGATGTAACTGTTTCCAACAGAAATTTTACTGTCGCCTATGTCTCAGTAGACCAGGCCAACTTAATATTCCTACCAGTGTATCTGATTTGTGAAAACAGAAACCCCGTCTGTCTCGCACTAAATGTGAGCTGCTCTCAGGCCATTTCTCCATCGGACCTAGAGCAGGTGTAGAGCCCAGAAGTATGTGGTCAAGTGTGTTCTGCTTCGTACAAAGTCCAGCCTGCATAAGAGGCTGGTAGAAATGCCTGTATGTTGGCACAAACAATCCTTATGTAATGTTTTCAAGCTTCAGCTCAATAATGAGGTAATCTTATTTTCTTTTTCAATAGCATTGATCTCCAGTAAAACATAGAACCTATGCTCAGGGGACCCACAGTCTAAGAGGAGAAAGCAGTGAATGAATAATTACCCGGTGACAATGAAGTGAAACAGAGGCTCTGGGTACGGAAGACCTAGATACAGGTCCTAAGGCACCTGCTAACTAGCTGAGTGGCTGTGACGAAGATAGGGGCCTGTCTCGGCCTGTTTCTTCGTATGTAAATTGTCCTGCAGGTACCCCCTGGAATTAGAAGGGAGAGTTGATAAACTAAAATATATGCGGAGGGATGCCACGTGGCGTGTAGCACAGAGAATGCAGTAATTGTCAGCTGCCGCCGGTGACGAGCGCCGGCTTTAGATGTGTCAGGCTTGCAGGTGGTGTAGGAGGGAGTGGCCGGCCTGCCTGGACAACTAAGGAAAGGTGTCCCAGCGAGAGGGTCTGTGTGAGAACAGTGAGTAGCGCTCCAGCTGGTCAGGGGGAGAAGAGAGAACAGAACGATATGTGCAAAGGCACGAGGTGCGAAAGGGCGTGGGATTTGGGGGTGGGGTGGAGGGCACGGTCCCCCCTGGAGCACAGAGTGTCTTAGGAAACAAGATCAGCTAAGAAGGCTCTTAGGTGATCCGTGCCAACAAGGTTGGCCTCGGTCTATAGGTTAAAAGAAAAAGTCACTGAAGAGCTCTCCTGATGGGGGGTGGGCAACGTGGTCAGATCCGCATTTTCAAGAAATGGGCAACAGTGCAGATAAGCAGTTGAAGGAAAGAAACAACGAGGAGCAGTCTCTACCTGCCTCCTTCGTCCCCTGCCCACTGCACGACCCCCATCCACACCCGACCACTTGGCAGACCCGAAGCATGCCACACGCACGCACCTGCGTGCCTCCCACTTTCCCTCTCCTCCGTCCAGAAAGTTCCTCCTCATTCCACGAAGTCCCAGTCAGATCTCATCCCCTCTCTAAAGACTCCCATTAGCCCACTGAGAAGCGATCAGTCTCTCCGATTCCCTTCCTTGGCCCATTATGCTTCAATTATGTTTTTATGTAGCTCCTTTTGACGTGTCTGATGTCAAACGTGTAAGCTTCCCGAGGACAAAACCCGCTCGCCCCACAGAGCTGCGCGGAGTCACCCGGAAACGCTGGCCAGAGCCAGATCCCGACCGTCGTCATTCAGAACGCCTGAATGGGGTCTTTGGATAACTGCACGTTCCCTAACTTTTAATTGAATGAAAATTCCTTTTATCTCTGCTGTGTGAAGGTGAACAACGCATGAATGTAGTCAGTGACTGTTTACAATGGTGTTTTGAAATTGTCTGCTCTGAGGTTGTGGGGTCTCTGTTCCCATTCGTTGGGAGGTAAGGGGATTCATGCACAAAATCCTCATTAGTGTTAATTGGAACTGCCTAAGTAAATCCTGGGGCACCAGTGGGACAATGGCTGCCTTTGTATTTCTATTTTGTGTTTTGTATAGAATGCCATATCTGGCAAGACATGCCTTCTCAGACATAAGGAGATAATTGGTACTTTGAGGGAGAGATTTAACTTATTTATAATTGTCAAGAGTTTAAATATGCAGAAAAGAAAGAGCAGTCATAGCTTGCCTCTTTTGAACAATGCCCTCAAAGCGGGTCAGAAGTCTCAAAGGAGGTCAAGTATTTGGAGTGACATTTAAGGGAAGGGCAGATGCGGATACTCCTACTGTAATCTTCACTTTAAAACAGGAAGCAACGTATTTATCAACAAACTACTTCCATCCTAACCCTTACGTGTAGCGTCGCTGTTCACCCACGTCTCGCAGGCCTGACAGGCAGTCTAGATGGCTGGCCAGCTGGGGGGCAAATGATGCCCATAGTCCTTGGCCTCCCTGCGGCTGCCCCTGCCTGTGAAATCCAAAGCCATGCTCCCCACCCTGCTGCCTCTCAGCCCACCTCTCCCACCATTCCTGATGTGTCTCTGGTTCCGCTTCTCCTGCGCCCTGCGCGGGGAAGCCCCTTGTGGGTGACCCTCTGCTGCTGGGGAATTCTTAGCCTCTCCTTCCCCCTTCAGAGCGTCCTTCCTTTCCCGAGGCTTCACGTGCTCTTCCAGCCCAGTCTCTCAGGCCTCCAATCTCGGCCTTTCTCGTAAGCTCCACGGTGGCCTCCCCTCACCAGCATCTCCCAGCACCCTACACTAAGTAAATGCAAACCGGAACCATGTCTCCTCCCCCACCCACACGCAGACAGGCTCCCTCCACCCATTACACTGTCTCTCCAGGGACATCGCTCTTCTGGGTACGTGGCCGAGGCCTGGATTCTCATTCAACTCACCTCTCACTCTTGTTTCTTACGAGCCAGCTCACAGTCAGCGTCTGTAATAGAACCTTCCCACAGCCTTGCCTTTGAACCAGCGCGTGCTCACTCCCATAGATCACTCCAGCCACTCCCGCTGTCCCCGAGGCCCAGGCTGTTCCTCTCCTGACATCTCTCTGCAACATTTCCAGATGAATCCTCCTCACCCCCCACCACCTCCCAGGGCCCCCACTGTGAGTGGGCACAGTGTGGGTTTAGATGTCCGGTGTCAGCCCCAACTCTAGCAGTAAGTCACTGTGGTCCTATTTCTTCGTCTGTGAAATGGGTGATGTTATCTGTCTCCCAGGTTTTCTGGAAGGACTGAATGGCGTCTTGACCACAGGTGGAAGGTGATGCACCCGTTCCTCCATACAGTGCCCGCCATAGCAGGTGTCAGTGTTGATTTCTCTTTATTTTCTGTTACATTCAACCAAAACTCAGTGGGATGGCTTCTCCTGCCCTCCATAATTTCGGGGTCCCGACTACCTATTCAACCATAGCTCTGTTCATCATTAACTCATAAGAACAATGTTCGCTGAGCATTTACCATATGCCAAGTGTTTCAACCTTACTTCAGTGCACGAAGAGTAAATATCAAATGGACTCCAAAACCCTGACCAGCCATACCGAGTATCAGTGTCGCTCCGTACGTCTTCGTGGGTCTTCTATTTAAGAAAGTCAGTTAGAAGTCTCGGAGCCTTTCCCCTCCCCCCTTGGGTGTGGTTTTGGTCGTCCGTGAATGGACACTACCTTTGCACAAAGTCTGGCCCCACGCAGAAAGGGCTGACCTACTCTCTCCGAGAGGAGAACAATGAAAACCACCCCGTCCCTCCCCAAGGTGTTCTCTTCGAACCCTTTCAGAGATGGATCTTCTGAAGTAAAGTGGACACGTTGCTTCCCTTTAACTTCCGTAAACTCGACCCTCCCGATGTCCACTTTTCCAACACATACCTCCCCAGGCTCCCCATGCCGCCTTTCTCAGTCTCTGCTTCCAGCGGTGGTATTGTTCAGAAGACAAACATTTAGAAACCAAAATAATATATTGCAGTGAGAAAGGAGCCAACATTTAATTTCAGGAGAAACGCACACACATACACACACACACCAGGAAGCAGGGGTCATCTAATGTGGCGACCTATAGGAAGTCTGGTGGTTGAGGAAGGGGGGGGAGGAAGCTGGAGGAGGGGGCAGAACAGGGATGAAGCCAGCTCCCCTCTCTCAGGGCAAATCTCAGCAGCCCTGCGGGCCCCAGGGTTTGCCTCAGATGTTCTCAGCTCTGAAGCCGGCCTGCTTATCCGCGGCCTCGGCGCTGATTACAAACCACAGGACCGTCATGGTCTTCACAGACAGAATCTGCTCTTTGTATTTCGGGAAAGGTTTTGTGATTTGTTTAATCTAGACATTCTGAAGCTCCTGTCGTCTGAAGATGAGACGGACCTAGCACAGGGCGCTGTGAGGTTTGAGTCATTCATTCACTCAGCAAATGTTTGTGGAGTTGCTACCATATGCCACGCCCCGAGATAAATGCTGGCACGGCTGCAGTGGGCGGGACAGCAGGACAAGCGTGCGGCCCACTTTGTGGTTCTCAGTCTAGTGCAGGGTGTCTGCCGACCTTCTGGGGCTTACGCTTAACCTGTGGAGTCTCTGTCAGAACCCTCAGCTCTGCCATTGTCATGCAAAAGCAGCCACTGATAATAGGTAAGCAAATGAGCATTTTTTCTGTGTTCCAATAAAGCTTTATTTACAAAAATAGGTGGTGGGCCAGCCCTGGCCTGTAGGCCAGAGTTTGCTGACCCTTTGTCAAACGGACACAACACGTAGATGCAAGTTAATATTTTCCCCGTTCTCCCTTGTTTCCATCACGACTATTTGAGTTGCAAGTGACAGAAAATGCAACCCAAACTGAGAAATCTAAGGACAGGGCGAACTTCGGGGTCAGCTGGACAAAGGACCCGGTTTCTCTCTTCAGTTCTCAGGTCTTTTTCCTCAGGATTGTCTCCCCTCTCAGTCCAGCTTTCACTCGTGATAGCAAGATGGCTGGCAAACCCCAGAATGACATCCCCTGGGTGAAGTCTAGGGGGTGAGAGGGTTTGTCCCCTGTCTCTCTCTTGGTGACTCCGGTTACCTCAACTTGGCTCATGGACCTAGGCCCCAGATGATCCCAGCACAAGGGGAATGTGATATGACAATTGGCTAGGCCTTATCACATACTCTGCGCATGCGACTGTGTGAGGGGAGGAGTGTATTCCAGTAACCAGAAGCCTCTCGAATGAGTGCTTAGAGGGCGAAACAAATATCCACCACACATTATCTTGTGAAATTCAAAATGAGTACCTCTAAAGGCCACATTTGTTTCTAGGAGCTCTAAAATAGGGTTTCAGATTCTTCTTCGACATCAGGAGGGAAGGGGTACCGCTTATGCGCAACATGTCCTCCAAAATTTTAATATTCACGCTTGTTTATTTCCTGCCACGAACTCAGTCTTCTTATGTATTTAGGTCTTTGCTTCATGGACAGAGTTGGGCAGTTTATTGGTCATTTTCTGGCCTCTGATGATCATACCTGATTCCCATCTTTTCTATATGTGTTGATTCTTATGAATAGACTTATGAGACCTGGCTTTCTTTTTGCTGTCAGAAATCTTTTCAACTCCCCGCAGCTGAATTTAGAGCATCCAAGCTAACTGAAGTGCATGGTTCAGACCACTGTCTTCACCCTCAGGCCACCGCTTTCTCCAAAGTACCAGAAAACTGTTCCTTCCTCCTAAAACCACAACCCTTTCCAGAAACTAGTTCATGCTCTCTCCTCCCACTAGAGGGGCTGATGGCGGCTTCCTTAATCAGCCACCCCCTTTCCCGGGAGGCTTGGGGTCCCGATGTACAGGGAACGAGGGAGTCCTATGAGCCACTGCCTCGGTCTGAGGGGACCCCCGTTGGAATAAAGAACCATAAGATAAAACCATATAGAAGAAAGAGGGGAAAATGAAATATTTTGAAGATTGTTGAGAAAATTATGGTTCCTTCTACACCTTCACTTTGTATTTGAGAATCAAAGTGCACCAGCTCCGCCGCAGAGCACCTTCCTTAGAATGGATCTCTCTTGGCAGTTGCTGTGGCAACGCATAATACCTTAACCCCAATAAAAATGAGATTTCTTAGAAGGCAGAGCATTTTTTCTCAGCTGCACTGGAACATTTTATTGGCATCATCTTTTACTACAATTTCTTTCATTCTTATTCTTTAAACCACATTGGAATTCAGTATCAAACCAATGAGTTTCCTATACTCACGCCCCTAAAAGCCCATGCAAAAACTTTATGGTGCACAAAGGCCCTCTGCGGAGAAACATCCCCCATGTTTCTGTTCGCCTTCTATCAGATCCCCCCAGTAACCTTCCTCTCTGTGTCCCCCACCTCTTTTATTTTTTTTAAGATTTTATTTATTTATTTGACAGACAGAGATCACAAGTAGGCAGAGAAGCAGGCAGAGAGAGAGAGGAGGAAGCAGGCTCCCTGCTGAGCAGAGAGCCCGATGCGGGGCTCGATCCCAGGACCCTGAGATCATGACCTGAGCCGAAGGCAGAGGCTTTAACCCACTGAGCCACCCAGGCACCCCAATGTGTCCCCCACCTCTTACCTTCCTGTCACCACCCTTCAGAAGCCCAGTGTCCTTTTGATGTCCTCCACTTACTCCAAACCCCCCACTGTAGTGCCTATCCATGTTCACCCTCTCTCGGAATATATGCTTCAAATTTACCTCTTGTTCTTTCCCTCATCTCTGACCCCCTGCAATTTACTCAACAGTCAAACTCAGTTTGCTTTACGACATTCAGCTAAGCCAGGTGTCAGGACACAGCTCTGAATACACGAATTCACAGTGAGAAGAAGCATCTGGTAATTTCCCCCAACCCTCCCGTATATAACTAAATGATAGAAATCCAGGCTGGATGGAGAGGGAGTTCTAAGCTGAGATCCTTTCCTTCAATCATTCAGCATGGAGTAATGATTCCCCACCTGTGAACCAGAGCTATTGACAAGGCTCTGAGAAAACTCACATATACACCAATCATGGTCAGTACCCAGGATAAATAACACAAGTCAGAAACAGGTACTACTGCTTTCCAAAGATATGTAGATGATTTTAATTATAAAATCCAAATTCAATTAAAATCAATCCTGAACTCATAGAAGCTTTTTGTCACGATGTACTTTCTCAACCATAGGTACTAATGTGAAAAGAGGCTTAAATGGAACCCTTAAGTTAATTGCGAATATATGCAAATAATTTGCTATGAGGATTTCTAGTATTGTAAATAATCAGAAATCAAAAAGTATAGTAGTAGAGGCTTGGTTAAATAAAAATATATATATATATATATATATGTAATTCATAATATATGTAGACATAATGTAATGAAATATATATGGATAGTCTCCATTATATGATGTAATGATAACTAACATTTATTGAACATTTATTTACTAAGTGCCACTCTTGTAAAACTTCTATATATATTAAATCACCTAAATCTCACGGCAGCCTCATGAATTTATAACTCCCATTTCCCTGATAAAGAAACTTAGGCACCGAGAAGTTAACCTTCCCAAGGAATGCAGTTAGGGACCCAACTCAGATTCAGCTCCGACATTACCGCTCCAGAGTCTGGGTTCTTATTGTATTAGGGAGGTATTAAGACTTTATTTAAAAAAAGAAAGAGAAAAGTAAAATGAGGGCACCTGGGTGGCTCAGTCGGTTGAGTGTCTGCCCTCTGCTCAGATCATGATCCCGGGGTCCTGGGATCGAGTCCCACTTAGGGCTCCCTGCTCTGCCCCTCCCCCTTGCTCATGCACTTGCTCACTCTCCCTGTCTCTCTCCAATGAATAAATTTTAAAATCTCGAAAAAAAAATAGAGAAAAGTAAAATGTATTCAGAGTCAAAAGCAGGATGGACATCCACATGTGACTTGGAAACAGAACAGAACCCCAGAGTTCTGCCCGAGCCCATCAGCAGGCAGAGGCAGCTGGGAGAGAAGTCCCAGGAGTAACAGGAGACAAGTCTGCTGAGAGGGCTCCTTGCCAGCTAAATGACAAGAGAGTGGGTCACAGCTTGAAAGAGAGGGCTGGTGTGGCCCCCATTCTCCAAAGGAAACTGAGGAAGACTATTGCATGGGACAGGAAAGTAGGCAGAAGGAAAGGAAAAAGGGCCTATTGTGAAGAAAATCACCCAGGCACCTGGTGAACAGACAGAAAGAAGCCAATGAACCTGGTGTCTGGAAGTGACAGGACCGTCCCGTGATGGGGGATGGGAGGTGGATAGAGACCAGATTGTGCGGGACCTTGTTGGTCTCACTAAAGGATTTTACTTTGATTGTAAATTTTTTTTTAAGATTTTTATTTATTCATTTGAGGAGGGCAGAGGGAGAGGGAGAAGCAGGCTCCCTGCTGAGCCAGGAGCCTGATGTGGGGCTCGATCCCAGGACCTGGAGATCATGACTTGAGCCAAAGGCAGACGCTCCACCATCTGAGCCACCCAGGCGTCCCTGATTTCAAATGTTAAGAAAATTTGAATGAAAAATCAAAACCAACATACCCGGTATTGCCGTGGGTCGGGTGCGAGATGAAGGCATCCCAGACTGGGATGGTCCTGGGGCGACACAGAAAAGTGGGGCAATCATTCAGAGATGCCATCAGTAGAAGTCTGACTTAGTTCCCTCTTTCCTCTGCTGAGCTGAGCCCCAAAATTCTCAGTTGGATTTTGTAAAGTTGTATCAGGCACTGTCATTTTCCCAAAATGCTTCACTCTTAACTCAGAAAACAATTCACAAATGACTGTGCAGGGACATGTGACATGGGAACCCCAGGGGGCACCAGTGGCCTCCCCTTTCCTCACCTCTTCAGAAGTGAACACTGTCTTGGCTCGTCGAAGCTTAGAATAAAATACCCCGTGGCTGAGACACCGTCCCTAAGTTGTGTATAGAAAGCTGCAGGCTTCCATCTTACTTGTTGTTTTGTTATACCACAGGAGGAGGACATGTTTCACATGGTTTTGACATGTCAACATGACTAGTTGATAATGTTTTTCAATAAAAACACCACAAAATGTGCTTTCGTTCTCCTCCTGTATTTTCAGTGCAATTGTAAGGTTTTCCAGGTTTGCTTTTTTCAACCATCACTTTGAGTTTTTATCTCCAGAGATCCCATTGGCTCAAGTCAACTGCCGATTCTGTACGGTCTGTAGACTCTGGTTTATCCAAATGAGTATTTGGCGGATCACCCGGGCTGTCAGTTTTACTTGAGTATAACACTGAACTCCAGTTAGGGATGTTCTCTGTCTTCGTGGTCCTTTTTAAAAATTAAGGGAAATACTGTCAGTGCTGTGCTTTTGAGGGAAAGGCGGACAATCCGTTGCCATGGCGCGGGGCACAGCTGTCTTTGGTCACGTGGGTGCTGTGTTATACCTACACTATTCCCCCTCTGCGCCCAGGGGTCATACTACATTACAGGAATGTCATGTCATCATCATGACATCCTACGATTCCTAATTTTCCTTTGCTAAAGGAAAGAAGGTTGAAGGAAAGGGAGATGGGGAGGCTGAAGTCTATTTGGCATGAGGTGGTTGAGGAATGTGGAAGAGAAGATAATTACACACAGCGATTTTAGAGGACGGGGGAGTGCTGAGGCGGGGTGGAAATGAGCCAAAACTTTAGTCCTGAAAATGCCCTTCCAGGATTACTCAAGTGAGAACGGTCTTTGAATGCTTCTGCATTTAATAAACTAATACCGCCCTCACTAGTATAATTGGACAGTGTATGCTAATGAAAATGTGAATATTCAAACCTAATAATAAGATAATTTATATATAAGAACTTTCATTTCCCTTAGTTAAAGGAATTGTACGTCCATCCAACCCTTTGCTCCGATCAGTTTGGCTTCCTCTGGCTCCTTGATCTGTTGTAAGGCCAGATTCAGACCACAAGGGAAATGTGGGAAGGCAGGAAGATGAAGGGAGATTGCCGTGTGTGGCAGTTCATAGACTGTGATTAGTCTATAGATTAGTGTTATCACCCCCTCAATATTCCCCCTCAAACACATCCTGGGTCAAAGGTGGGGATAGAAAAATAGTAGCAGGAGTCCAAAGTGATATGAAGGAATATAAGCTAATCCTTTCCTTCCTCTTTCTCGTTTTGCCATGTGACGAACTTAGATACAGCCTTCACTGGCTGGACCTTAAAACTGTGCTTCTGTGGGGGATTTATGGAACCTCTAGTTTAGGGCAATATGTGCATTGCCTTTGTAGAGATCATTTTAAATGAGTCCTCAATTAAAATTTTAAACCAATGGGAGAGTATGAGGAATGAATTATTATTGTCATTGTTGTTATTGTAGTCATCAAAAAAAAAAAAAAAGCAAAGAACAGATGGAGGTCTGGAAGGACGGTCGTGCGCCCGCCCCCTTCCTCAGCCTCTCTTCTACTGGGGAGAGCACCAGTGTGTAATGGATGAAAGTTCTTTAACCGGTTGTGTCTGTGGTGTCCTTTTCCTTTGGGGCTGGAAGAAACATCTCAATATTTGAAAAGGTTATTTGAGAAACAGCAGGGCATGTGGCTAAGAATGTGTGCTTGACAGTTGTTAGACTCCTTGAGTTCCCATCATGACTCTCCCGCATCTCTGTGTTTACCTCGCTGGGGCGTCAGAAGGATTCACCACTTATTAAAGCACTTAGGATTGGATCCAGCACATCAGAAGTACTCCATAAATGTTTGCTGGTAGTAACATTATTGACCTTATAAATAGAGCAAAACAGATTAAAGTTTTCCATGACTTTATTAAGGTAACAGGATTCTGCTTGGTATAATGATTTTCAAATTCAAGATTTGGGTTTAAGGATTCAGGGTAGTAATATTTTCCTGGTCGATAGTCTCATTCATAAGTGAGGTCACTTCAGATTTTCCAAGAGCTCATTTTAAGTTTACTCAGATTCGTTGAAATCATAAAAAGAAAGGAGTAGTAGACAGGAAGTGGAAATGCCCAGATCCTCAAAAAAGGTTGGAAAATAGAGCCTACTGAATTTAAAAGTGATGCGATTGGGTGATCAAAGGGCAGTTTTGCTCACACACCGCTCTCTGCTGTCTGTGGCCCAGCCCCCAGTAGGAGGAAGCCATCAGATATGAAAAGTGAAGGGGGGACAAGGGAGTCAAGAGAAACTATGAGAATTAACAGAAGAACCTAAGTGCTTGGCGTTCACTGCCAAAGTACTTAAAACTGAGGAAAGACGGCCCCAAGAAAAGATGGAAATGGCACACACAATGTCCCAAGAAAAGCGGTCATCATTAGTACCAAAACATATACCAGTGGAGTTCCTGAATCGAGGAAAAAGAAAATCACATGGGCATCCAAGCAGAGAAAGAAAGATACCTTCAATACAGCAAACAACCCAGCCAGCTTCAGACTTCATAGGAACACATGATGCCAGAGGACATTGAAAAGAAAGTCACCAAAGTCCTCAGGGAAAGGAAGTGGAGCTGGGCATTATTATACCCAGCTAAGTGGTCTTACAAACATACAGACAATGGGCAAGCACTCCAACCAAACAAGGATACAAGTCAGCACACATGAGTCCCTTTTGAAAGAATAGTAGCTCAAAATTTCAGAGCCAGAGTTGAACAATAGAAAAATCTAGTCAACATAGTAGCTTGAGGCCCCTCAGCAAATGTTGTCCTTAAGATCTGGTTTATAAAGCATATGTTTTGCTTTGCATGTGCCTTTCATTTTGATCTAGGTATTGAACTTGAGTCCAAGAAGAGAAGGTGGGGGAAATCAAATATTACATCATGGGGAGAGATCCTGTTTCATTATTTCTCTTTTTCCTTTTAGGTGTAAATCACAAGATTATAACATATGTCAAGAAACACTTTGCCAAAAATTGAAAAATCATATTCTAGAACATTTGCAGTGGGATTTTAGTGGATAATGAAATGAACTGTTAGAACACATTTCTTAATTCAGTTTAGTCTAAGAAAAGTTGGGAATTAAAGGCTGATCATTTTAAATTATCCTCAGTAAATCAATGCACAGACTTGTCTAACTGAGCTCAGTTGCACATATTTTCATAGTATGTTACCTTATTTCCAGATGCGTCCGATGAATCATTTATGGAATACTGTGCAATTCTGCTTTAATATTCGGTTAAGTTACATGCAATAGCTTTTTTTAATTCTGTTGCATCTCAGATTAGGAGGAACAGAAATCAACAGGAGAAAGACACCAAGACACACATACACACACACACACACACACTCACACTCATGTACCTCTCCCTCCTGCACAGGCATAGCCCTCCAAAGACTTTTCTTCTGCCTTCCTTGCTTCTGCCTTCCTCGCTTTTAGGGAGATGAATGCGTGAGCCACCAAACGTTGCTTTACCAGCCCAGGAATCCGTCAGTTAGCCTAGCCCAGACTTGATTGTGTTCTGGAGGGAGAGGGAAGGCCAGGAGCCAGAGACGCTCACGGTGGCAAGACCATTGGGTCCACCTGCGTTGAGGACTCTTGGAGGCACAGCTGCACAGATTCTTCTTTATTCCTGTCCTCATTGTCCTGTCTGTTCTCTCAGGCACCCACGTACCTAGCCAGTTGGAGGGAGTGTCTTAATCAAAACAACAACATAGCATGAGTTGTCCTCAGATCACAGCACATCATGACCGTAAGCCACATCCGGATCAGGAAAAGGTCAGCGTAGTGTGATATCACGAGTGGTGAGGAGACGACAGGTGTTTTACTTATCACGTGCTGAAAATTGTATTAAGAGGGATTTTCAAGGAATACAGGTGTTTCAGGCTCTGTCTGTCCCAGACTAGCAAGGGCAGACCCGGTGCCTTTCCAGTTTGTAACTCTGTCTCCTGTTGGTTCTTTATTGGCCACATGCAGCAAACTTACCTGTGTGATAAATAGATACTATTATTTACTATTTTAAATGTAAAACAATCATTTTTGTGGAAAAATTGGTAAGCTGTCATTTTTTTTTCCACTTTAGATAACCTATATACGACAAGAATATGAAACCAAATTCAAAGGGTTGATGCCAGCGTCTCTAAGACAAGAACTGGAAGACACCATTTCCTCCCTGAAGTCTCAGGTAATTCCTAGAATCAAGGTGTTTCCTCAGGGTTCAGGTGGTGTGTATGTCCTGAAAACAGACTCACAAATAAGTTTAATTCTGAATTGATGCCAGAAATTAATGTAGTAACATACATAACATAATGTACAACTCAGGATGAATTGGGTTTTGTTTGGATTTTTTTAAAGATTTTATTTATTGGAGAGAGTGAGCGAGCACGAGCTGGGGGAGGGGCAGAGGGAGAAGCAGGACCCCACCCCCCGACCCCTGTATTGAGCAGGGACCCCGATGGGATGTGGGGCTCGATCCCAGGACCCTGGGATCATGACCAGAGCTGAAGGCAGACACTTAACCGACTGAGTCACCCAGGTGCCCCTGTTTGGATTTTTTTTTTTTAAGTTTTTCTTACTAGTTTTGGAACTCATTGTCTCAATAAGACTTTCTTATAAGCTCCCATGAAATTGAAGTGTTCAGTTATGGTTACTTTCCCTCATTTACAGTGCACATTCCCATACAGCCTCCCCCTGCTCCTCTTGGTACCAGGCCTCAAATGCCATCCCTTGGCACATTGGGGATTCCTGACTGTGCGAAAGGGCAGAGAAACAGAAACTGTGGCTAAATTAGTATTTTTATTCTGGTGTGTTCCATATGGTTGTTAGACACAACAAAATGCATTTTAAATCCCAAGCAGGATAATGACAAGGTATTCAAACAATTCAGTTAAATATTTCTTGCCAAAATATGTAGTTCTTGGTATAGGTTATGAAATACAGTGAGAGAGGCGATGGGTATAAATTTAGATGCTTAAAATTATTTCACAACTTACAGCATCAGTTTTCTCCAGGTACTTCTAGAATCTGGTCTATTGCTTGTCTGCCTAACCTGGGAAAGAGTCTACACATTCCCACTTCGAATGCACTTAGGAACCTAAAACACACTTTTCCCCTAAAACAATCATGTTCCCTTTGTATGTCTAAGAATCCTCATATGACTGAGACTGATGAAAAATAATAGCTAGGACCCAGAGTAGCCAAAACCATCTTGAAAAAATAAGAATGAATTTGGAGGGCTCGTGCTTCCCAATTTCAAAAGTCACTATAAGGCTGTCGTAATCAAGACAGTGTGATATTGACAAAAGGATAGACACAGAGATCAATGAAACAGAACTGAGGTTCAGGGGGGAACCTTTCATAGATAGATAGAGATATATAGATATAATAGATATATTAAAAATAAATGTTTTAGATTTTTTTTTTTTGGTCAGTTGGTTTCCAAATGTTCCAAGACTGAGGGAAAATGGAAAGAAAAACACTGGGACGATCAGATAATTCAACAAGTTAGCTCAAAACAGGTCACAGACCTAAATGCAAGAGCTAAAAAACTACAAAACTCTTTGAAGAAAACTCTAAGAAGAAATCTTCTTAGATGAAGGAGTGACTCTGCGCCTTGCGTTAGGTGGGAGTTATTTTTTTAGCTGTGACACCAAGAACACAAGCAGCAGAAGAAAAAACAAGATGAACTGAACGTTGCTAAAAGTTAAAACTTTATACTTCAAAAGACAACATTCAGAAATTGAAGAGACAAACCATGGCATAGGGGAAAATATTTGCAAATCATGTCTCTGTTAAGAAACTTTTAAAAAAAAAAGGAAATCATACTTTTTTCTAGGAAAGTGGTCTTGGTTCTCTGTGCCAAGAACAGTGCCTGCCACATAATAGGTGCTCAATAAATTGATTTACGAACCCGTAGGATTTGATGATATTCACATGTGCTCTTTAGAATGTTCAGGACAAAGCACGGGCAGCCAATGTCGGCCGCCCCGTGTGTATTCCCCTCCATCCAAAGCCTCTTCTCTGAAGATGAAATGTTCATTCCATCATTTATCATTCCGTGGACTACGGTTGGCTCTGCTCCCGCCTCCGCTGCTGCCTATAACCCTTACTGCAGGAAAGTATTAGCGCAGAAAGGGTTAAATCTCCCCCTTGCAGCGTGGTTTACCCATTAACTTTGTGGGAGAGCTTCCGTGGGGTCAGCGGTGGAGGACCTGGCACCTTCAGAGGACTGGGTTTTTTTTAGAAGAAAAGAACCAAGGAAAGAAACGTGATAGCCACCTGCGGGGCTTCTGTTATCATTCACATCATTTCCCTGTAATAAAAGCCACTTCAGCCTCGGAAAACCGGATGTTGACCCAGAAAGAGAGGGCTGCCAGCTGCGTGAGGGCCTCAGCACTGGCAGCTGCGCAGGGGAGTCGCCGGCCGTGGAGTGTGCAAATTTAGTTTGAAAGCACAGGTGCCTGTATTTTCTGAAAATTGCTGGGATTCCAATTGCAAAGCAGGGTGGGGGAGGGGAGGCCAAATTGGCGTAATCCTCGCATCTGTCAACATTATCAATCGTCCTATGGGTCATTTGAGCAATGGGCTGGAATGAAAACCGGGGTGATATTACAAGTAAGCAAAACCGAGGGGGACCCTTGGATATGGACGCACATCCTCTCCCGCGAGCACGTTTGCTGTTCTGCCGGCTGTGTTCCCTTGCCTAACTAGGCTTCGGAATCAACCGTTGCCATGGTTTCCGTTCAGACCAAAGTGGCAAGAGTAAACAATTCTAAAATGATCGAATGCCTATGACTGGATTACATGGAGCCATAGTAGAAGTTACCCCCAAACCGCTTCTATTTGCTTGTGTAAAGTGCTTTTGAAGTCATACCTGATACAGGGATCTTTAATACTATATAGAAATATATGCTTCCCAAAAAACCACACTGTGAAGATCTGAATTACGAGAATGTGCTATGCGGCTTCTGCTGGGCTTATTATGTCGTCCTTCTAACCTTGGGAAGCAGCTGCCATCGGTCCCATTTCCCAGATGAGGCATCAAGAGCTCAAATAACTTCCCTAGAGCCTTCGATGCCAAGCCAGGACTTGAATCCAAGCTGGCCCAACTCTGGCTTGGGCTCTTTCCACTACCAGCATTGCCTCTCCAACCTCAGGGAATCCCCAGGATGGACTGAGGTTTCCAGAAGACAGTACTTTTCTTTCTCCTCCCTCATTCATTCATCACATGCTAGTGAACACCAGCATCCCACCCAGCCCCATTCAGAGATGAAGAAACATCCTCCTTGTTCCAGAAGAGCTCTCCAGTTATTTGAAAACAAATAACCCCAAGGCAGTTCAAGAAGTACTAATAATGGAGCACAGGAGTAGGAGGCCAGAGGAGGGGCCCTGACTTTGCCTAGGAGGCGGGGAGCAGTTGGGGAGGCATCCAAGAAGTCAGTAGGAGAGGTGACCGTGGAGGATAAATGGAAGATAGTTAGCCAAGCATTCCAAAGAGAGAAAATGGCCCATGCCAAAGGGCAAAGGAGTCGAGAGGACATGGTGTACAAAGTGGTGACGGTGGGGAGGATGGGAGGAGAGATGGGGCCCCAAGGATGGGCTGGGGCCAGACCAAGATGGCTCCGCAGTAAGGAGATCGGATGGATTCTCTAGGCTCAGATGGATTTTCAAGAAGGATGCTGTGTGAGCAAAGGTGAGAAGTACACACTGACATTCAACGAATCCTCTGCCTTTTATCTAGGGAGCCACATTATTTACACCCCAATGCCCTTTCAGCCACATTCGCCTCTGCTCACACACGGTGTCTTTTTCTAGGTTAACTTTCTGCAGAAGAGAGCATCTGTCCTTCAAGAAGAGCTGACTACATACCAAGGCAGAAGGTACAGCCCACTCTCCTAAGGCCTTCTGATTAGTTTCTATTGTTGGCACCTGTGAGTCTCCTGGGTTGACAGTAGGGTCTTTATTAAAATGCTTCCACATAGTATCAATTTTGGGGAAAAAATACTGATTTTGTAAATTAAATAGCCCATCTTGGAAGAGCCACCCACCTCTCATAATCACTGTGCTTAGCACGATCAGAGCAGAATGAGAGGACGCGCAGGTGCCTGACAAGTCTGGGCCTCCCCTGCACAGTCCCGACAAGACATTGTCTTGAAGCCCAGTTGCAGGGTTAAGGAGACCGTCTTTTAAGATAGCGAGGTGATGCAATCCTTAGCGTGGTAGCCCACATCTTCAAAGGCCCGTATCCCCTGGAGGTTTGGCGCTGCTTACAGATGTTCTCCGGCCCAAAATAGATAAACGGCTCAGTGGTGTGGTAACACTGTGACTTTAGTGCCCTCAGCGTGTACTTCGCAAGGCTGCCTTTTTAGTCCAGGGTTCCCAGAGAGAGACATCACGGACATAGATTACGTTAACCTGCTCTAAGTCAGTCAGACAACCTCCCTTTTCGTGCAGTGAAAGGCCAAAGCACTTATTTGGCATTGGATTAAAAGTTAAGACCTTGTGAATCATTCACCTTTCCAAAAGATTCTGTTGCCTGGTGCAGATGGGCTCGGATCCTTTCTGGGCATAAATGATGAAATTTTGATATCAAATACCTTTTTAACTGCTACCCAGCCCCTCCCGAGTTAGCACCTAGTTTATCGTTGACATGCCCATTAGACCTGGAGAAAATCATTAACTGAGGCTTTTGATTTTCAGGTAACCGCAGGAAGGCTTACCTGCGTAGCTCAGGGCAAGGGCAGTGGACGTCACTGTCCAGGCCACACTGTGGATTTCTTCCAGCAGGTTTGAAGACTTGGATACTGTAAACTGTGAGATCAATGGCGTTTTTTAATACTTAAATGTAATTAAGATCATAAACACATGCATCATTCATATGCTTTGGGGTAGTTTTATTTGTGTCTGCCTAAGTTATTATTTTTTTTAACATTCCTTTGTTTTGCATTTCCATATTCGCGTGCGTTTGAGCGTGTGCTGAGAATTGCGTATATTGGGGAAAGAAATGATTTCTTGTAATATGCCTTGTTGATGCTTTTGTATAGAATTTTACCGGTTGCTTATGATCAAAATCACGTTTGTAGTATCGTATCACAGTTTTTAACATGCTTAGTCGTTCTCATGTTCATGTTCATATATTATTAAAACATTATATTTTGTACTTATCAATTTTATTTCTACGTTTTATTGCACCTCATTTGCCAAAATAAATATGACCTGTACCTGGTATTTTTCCCTAAAAAGTCCTGACAATCTCAAACTGCACTTTGGGGGAAAATACCTTATGTCCCATCGGAGATTGCATCCATTCATTTATTTAGAGTAAAAATCGCTGGGTCATCGGATAGCAGTTTAAGGAGTTGTCGCGTTGGTATCGTCTGACCCTGGGACGTCAGAGTGGTATAAGAATTTTATGTAGTAGCCATGGTTTTATTTCTGCTTTCTCTTTTTATGGTGGTTGTTTTTGTTTTCCTATTAATTGATGCTCTTTAAGAAAGCCTAAAAGCATAGGGGTGTGTCCCAAGGACACGCAAGCCAGTGGCCGGTAGTGGCAGATGAGCTGTGATTGGTCCCGTTTTCCTCTGCGGATATGGTGATGTTCCCCTGATTGGATGTTTGTCTCCACCCTATTGGCCAATCAGCACATTGATTCTAATTGGTCATTGCTGATTGGTCTGTGTCCTATGCTGATTGGTCAGCCCCGTTTGCCGAGGCAATTTTGCACTGCAGTGGGTGAACGCCCGGTCTTGTTCGGCGGTTGTGGTGTGCGCCGTGGGCCCTCGGAGAAGCTCGGAAAAGCTGGACCGCGGGCAGGGCCGTGTTCATCGCGTTCTCTGTAACAGGACAGGGCAGAGCGTTTCTGTGTGCTTTTTCAAAACTCTTGTATGTCTCCCACGCCCATCTCTGCTATTTGCCGTCCAAGGATTAGTCACCCTTTCCTGCAGTGTAACTGGGACCCAGACATGACAAGGAAGTACCAGGTTTTACCCCACTTCCAAAGCCAGGCCAGGGGCGGCATAGACGCGGCCATCAGTGCAAACCCTTGCCTTCCCACTCCAGCGACCTCTGCCTGGTGACGTTTACCCCGACACCTCCTGGGGAATAGAGGCGCCTGTCCTTCGAAAGCTCGGGCCTTCCTTGCCTTTATGACAGATTATAGCACTGGCTTGAAGAATGTTCAGGAAAAAGCAAAATTGAAGCCGATGCTTTTAAAACCACCTACCAAATGAGGAGAGTGGGTACTCAGGCTATGATGTAGCGCTCAAAAGGGACAGATTGAGGCTACACGATAAATTTTTAAGTGCGTCTCTACAGACCATGAAAAACAGGTTGAAGCTCAACAGATTTCATTAGTGAGGTTATTAGCTGCCCGAAGTGAAAATATTTGGTGAATTGTATTGTCTGCTGGAATTGGAACTCCCACTCAAGAATATTTGTTTTCCATGAGTAAATATCAGTAGGTGTTTTGGAAAGTTGCCTGCTATTCTTTCTTTTCCTTATTTCAAGGGTTATGAAATCACAAACACTGGTGAACCTTTGACATTACCCAGATCCTGTTTCCCTTCTCATGCCTGTCGCATACGTCTGGGAGTAAGCGCGCTGAAACTTTAGGTCCGTTTGGTTGCGTGTGATAGGACTGGGTGACCGACACTCATGTTTTTGGGAATGTCCTCTGATAAAAGCAGAGAAAGAAAAATTGCCTTTGGCACGTTTAAAAGCCCTTCCTGAATTGAGCCCCGTGCATATCAATGGCTACTGGGAGGACACGCAAGTGCTCAGGAAATGAATTATAAACATTGTGCCTTATTATAAAATCATCTAAGATTTCATCCCTGCTTTTATCTGGTGGAAGATCGATTGTTCATCCCAAGTACCTCATTCAGTTCCGTGTCAAGTCGTCATTCTTGGCTCCTGCACCTGAGTCACCCACCTGTGCGTGCGACCGTCCGTGGCGGGGGTGGGTGATAAGGCGCTGGGAGCGACCCATAGGAAGGAAAGCCGTGGGTGCGCATGTTTACGTAGCCGTGGGGTCGAGCGCAGGAGAAGGTTGACGCGCAGGCCAGGCGTCCCTCATCTGCCCATGTCACAGTTTTGTTTGAGTCCTACCACTTCTGCGTCACCAAGCCGTGAGCCCTTTCAAGGGTCTGACCCCTGATTTTGCAACCTCCCCACTCAACAATCAACTCCTCAGAGGGCAGCCATCCGGCGGCACCATGGGGCAAAAAGGCCGGAGGAGCCGGGGTGGGGGTGGGGTGTCGGGGACAGAGAATGGGTCGACTGGCTTCACAGTTTGTACAAAAGAATCGGCTGTGACTCGAGGGAAATTGTTGGATTCAGGCGTTATCCTGTAATGTCACCTAGTAACCGTGGATTCCTCAGAAGCGGGCATATGCCTGTCGTCATGAGCAACCTCATTAAAGGCGTCTGCAGAGAAAGTGCAGACGGGAGAAACTATGAGTTTGAATTAACAATTAACAGCCCTCTTACTGAAGTGCATCCCCGACCACGGAAGGCAGTGGTGTTTTAGCTTTCGTTCTGAGAGTAAAAAGGAAAGGTAAAACATCAAACATGGTCGGAGAAAAGTTTCAGAACACAAGGTCATTTGAATTCATAGTTTCCTTAAAAGAGCAGTCTCTTCGGAGCTTTCATATTTTGTTCAGAAAGGTCGTCTCTTTTAAGCCTTGTCATTAAAGACAGTTTGCTCTTTAAAGTGAATTATCAAAGTGTGTAGAAATTGCAAGTTACTGAAACTAAAATGCATGATCAATTTTAAGTCTGCTAACTAAAGCTTACTTAAAATTGGATGTGCTTTTGTCCTGGCGGCCCCTTTGATAAGACCAAAAAAAAAAAAAAAAAAAAAAGATATAGTTGGTCATTTCAAAGTAGGAGAAGAAGATAATTAGGTAAAACCTTTTTTCACCTGTTGAAGTGGTTCTCGGATTTGGAGGCTTGATTGGGAAGCCGCGGCATAGGCTGGAATGATAAAAATCAAATATCCCAGATTTTGACCTGAATTAACATTCTTCCCTGTACTGTTTTAAGAACTGAGTCAAACTTCAGACCCTCTTATTTACCTCACATGGAGAAAGAGAGCTGGAATTTGTAACATAAGACTAAAGGAATTTCAAAATCTGGATCCTTCGCCAACATCTAGGTCAGTCGAAAATTCATTCTTCCGGAGATTTCAGTTTTAAGCAAGGATTTCCATCAGGCGTATGTTTTAAGCCCAAGATGTTGCCGTAGATTCTGCTGTATTTAGAAGCGAGCTTAGTCTAGACGTCAGGCTAATCAACACCCTTATATCCTCTTTGGGAGTCTCCCATTTGAGAGAGGTCTCCTGGAAAGCAGCTAGCTGGACACAAAGACTTGATCGTCGAGCAGAAAGACAGGGAGGGCTACCTAAGGAGAAGTCGGATATGTTTAATTAGCTGAAACGTGCTAGCATAAATGAAACCTCGTCGGCCATACCCCTTTACTTCCTCTAGAAAAGAAACGTTATTCATAGGTGGAGTCTACCAGTTAGCTTGGTTTCCCCAGGTAATTCCTTTCACCTCTCTGGGCCTCCCTTTGGTCATCTGTAACACGGTCAGTATTTCCCAAACTCTACCATTTCAAGCTCTAATTCAGCCTTCCTCCCACTAGCATTCTCTCAAGACCTGTTCTGTAGGACTTGTCTTGACATCTTCAGGTGGCATATTTAGGAACTGTGGCATGCTAGATCCCCCTTTTAAGGGCTCCCATTCACGTCACTCCCTCCCTCACCCAGCCATCCGTGTAACACATGCTGAGTGCCTACTGTGTGCTGGACAGCACAGTAACCACCTCCAAAGTTAGTAGCTTCGCCATGACTTATCATCTCCCCCTGTGCGGAGGGCTGACCAGGCTCAGCCTGGCTCTTCTCGCTTGGGCCTCAAGCAGGTGCAGTGACCGTGATCACTCACTCCCAGGGTGGCTGTCAGGAGCCCTCAAGGGCAAGCCCAATGAGAGTCACCAGAAAGAGGTCCCAGAAACCTAACATAGTAAGCCCAGGGAGGGCACAGCATCCCTTCTACTGAACTTCCATCTAAGACAGAGCCCACCCAGAGTCAAGGGTAAAGGACACAGAGCCCAGCAGTGTCCAAGCTCCTGTGGCCGTCTCCATCTGCCACACCTGTCTTTCACCTGAACTCTCTTTAAACCAGGTGATCCACATAGCAGACATATTTTCTTGCCTGGCGTTCTGAGAAGCACTGACTAGGGCCCGAATCCAGATGATTGCTAACAAGGCTCTTCCCATGCAACGTTCTGCTTGGTCGTCTCTGCTGTATTTCTATGATCGCAGGTTAAATGGGATTTGGAAACACCGCTTGGGAATCCCCGAGTTACAAGTATTCACCAAGAATGTGTCTTCCTCTCTGATTCTTTCGAAAGATGGTAGCAACCACAGGCCAGTGTTTCCCTCAACTCTTCTCTGTTTGGGGCTTGGTGTGCATTGTTTACCGTAATTATGTCAGCAAGCGTATTATTGTAAAGGTCCACCAAAACACATACCCTGTGCTTAGCGTGGTTTTGCCTTCTTTCATGGAAATATCAGGCGCATGAAAGGGTGTGGTCTTGATGAGCCTGTGAGGGAAAATTCCCTGAACCACAGAGTACTCAGAAACTACTCAGCTAATCATGCAGATAAACAAGTGAATCAGCCTCCTAATTGCCCGTTAGCTTCCTCGCCACTGCTGGGTTATCTCTGTTCATGCCCCTGAGCCCAGCTCCTGGATCTCACCAGCCTGAGCCTGAACCTGGGTGGGGGAGGTGAACCGGGAACTGAAGCCCCGAGACCCCTCCCAGTCTCCCTGAGTGCTGCCGCTGATGGATTGATTGGGCCTGGTGATCAGCGTGTGTTTTGAAAACATCAGAAGCCTTGATCGCCCCGAGTTCAGCTCTGTTCCACCAGCAGAGCCTGACAGTTTAAGGGGGAGAGGAAACGAGAAAAGCCATCGTCTCCCCAGGAAAGAGGAAATATCTTCCTAACAGGGTGGTAGAAAGTCCTGAGAATCTTGTGCTTTTTGTGGAAATACCTTGACATAGGCTGAGGTTTCTCCAAAGCCAGTTTGCGTTCCCCACGCTGGCTCTACGCAGGCTTGACAGATGCTGTCATTTACCTGACATCGACCGTGATGTTGCCTTTCAAGTTCTCCGCAAACTCTGACTTGCTGTCCGGCTCCCCCATGGACGTTTTGTGTTTCCCGGCTACCGCGGTGTCACAATCCTGTGTGAATTCCTTTTCAGAACTGATCATTTGGCCCCTTACTTATCACTGTGTTTGTAATAAAAATATTTATCCAAGCAGGGCGCAGCAGTTACGGCGTGAAGCCTAGGCGGGATGGCCTCTTCGTGTCTCCACCTGCTCCCTCCCAGAGTTAAGGATCTGGTAGCCGTTTTCTGCCTAGAGTGATATTTCTTACAAGTGTTAGGGAACCTTTCTCTGACTGAGTTCCCACTTGTGTTATCTGATTTTCTCCTTCGGTGTTTTTATTTATGCACTTGGGCATGTGAGCGTGGAATCTGCTAGAATACAAATTGGGTGGATTAAGGAATTTTTTTTTCTTTCAAAATCATTTCTGCAATCTCATTTGGAGTGTGTGTGTGTGTGTGTGTGTTGAATTTTTCCTATTAGGCTAATTTTTTTCCTATTAGACAGCAAACCCAAGTAGAGCACCTGCCCTTGGCCCCTATCAGGTACTTTCCTTAAGACCATCTAATGGTCACTGTCTCTGCCTTTTTATCAGTAAAGGAGAAAGATTAATTGGCTTCCTCTCTGTCTCACATTATAATTATTGTTCTGTCTGTGGTATCACCTCTACCGTATGAGGAACGTTTTTACCTCATGAAAGCGGTAAACTGAGCTCAGCTCTTCAAAACTTGAATACATTTGCTCCCAGATTAAATACCCGACAGACCTTTGCTGAGTGCCTGGTGTGTCCCATGGACGAGCCTGGCAGATGAGATGGCACAGATGAATGAGACCTGCTCCTTGCCTGCAAAGAGCTTGTAATCCGTATGCAAAGATAAGACATATATAGGAAAGAAAAAAAAAAAAGATAAGACAGAGCAGATCTTCCTATAAGAGAAATGCCAAATATTCTGGGAATTTGAAGGAAGTGGTAACATTTTGAAATCGTCTCATAGGAGGAGGTGACATTTAGTCTGGACATTGGAGTAAGAGTGAGATTTTAATCAGTAGAAATGTGGGATGGGCCCTCCAGCTGGAATGCTGAGCCAGGAGAGTCCTTCATGTCCTCTGCATCACCCACGCCAGGAGGAAGGGAGTATGAGAGAAGACTTGAAAGGTGTGTTGGAGTCAGGTCGTGGAAACCAAAGGGAACTTACCAACCACCTTCGGTGCTGAGCGGGCCTCTCAGCACATGTGGCAGAGGGCTTTGGGGTCACGAGGATCTGGAGCTGGGCAGGTTGCTCAGTCTCTGAGCCTCGGATCCCTTATCTCAGAAGGTGGAGGAAATAGTAGTTGCTGTTGCGAAGATTGAATGAGATCATGCATTTTCAAAGTCTAACATGCAGTGAACATGCAGTAAGTGAAGGCCCTTTTTATTTTCTGACTGTCCTCAATGATTTCACGAGCTCAGTGCGATCCATGCTTAGCTCTGGATGCCAGAGCAAAGAGAGGCTTGGAGGTTTGCCCAAGGCCCAGCTTCAAATACATGGTGGAAGCAGAGGTGGGAGCTCATGTCCCTGTAATTCGTCCCTGGCTCCTCCTGCTGTATTGCGTCCCCTCCACGGGGGAGGAGAGGTTTGGACTCTATGTTAAAGAAAACAAGGGAGCAATTAAACTGCTTTGAGCAGGGCAGTGACACCATGAGAAACTGCCGCATGAGCATTTGTCCTACAGCAGCACAAGGGGGGATTGTTGGAGGCTGGAGGCAGAGAAAGAGACAGGAAATAGACAGGAAATGTATGCAGGGGTCCCATAAGTGCTAACAAATCCCCAGGGAGAGGAGCACCTCTCCCTCTCTCTCTCTCTCTCTCAACAGAATGTAGGTCAAAGTTTTGGTGGTGACGGTGGCACCTGAATGAATGAGATGCTTGTGAAGGAGAAAGAAACTTAGGGTCAAGTCTTGCAGCCTAAAAAGATGCAGGGTGCAGATCTGGGAGTGGGCGTGATGAGTTTGGTTTAGACACACTGCGCTTCGTCAGGTAACTGGAAGCCTGGGTCAGGGCCCCGAGATTCATCAATCAGGACCCTGTGGGTGAGAGCTGGGGTGGAGAAGCTGATGGTTTCACCAAGAAGGGGAGCGGTCTGGGGGAACCAGAAGAGGAGAGGGAGCGGGGACAGGAGGAGACCAAGAAGTAGGGATAAGGAGAGGGTCGGAGGCAGGATGAGGAGTGTGCCTTGGAGGACTGAGCAAACCTGAGGTTTGCCATGGAGAAGATAGCAGGCAGGACGGTGAGCTAGAGGGGCCTCACACATTCCTCGAGGGTCCAAGCTGAAGGGCGCAGTGCCTCCCAGACATGGATAACCCTGAGGTGCGTGGTGGAGAGCCAGGTACAGAGTTCTGTGGGCTCCTTAGAGATTGGAGGCCCGGTTTCCTCCTCTGATACCAGATAACAGCTTACAGTTGGCAAAGGTTCCACTGGACAGCAACCCCACAAATGCCCCAGAGTGGGTGCCTGCCGCCCCTGTGAGTGGCTATCCTGGCTGATCTGGGAAAGTTAGGGAAGTATTTGCAAAGGTTGAGTTCTTCTCTCATCCTAAGGTCTTCATCCATTTGTCCATTTTGTCAAGTCACTACATGAAGTTAGCTGGATTGTCCTCGAGGGATTGTTGCTCTACATTCAAATATTTTTATTTCTGATCCTTACTCATACGAACTTACTGTTGGTTTTCAGGCATTTTTATTTTTACAGAAACAACACAAAGTCACCTTGAACTTGATATTTAGGTAGAATTTAATCTAGAGTTAGTATATTGATCACAAAATTACCCTTTTTAAGGTCCCACCCTCCCCAATCCCAAACAGTAGTTAAGAAAATGAAGTGAATACATTTTGAGGGTAAAGAAGGCTGCATCAAAAATTGAGCAATGTAAGGGACAGTACAGGGGCTTTATTATGTCTGACCAGGAGATGAAACAACTTTTTTAAAAGGAAAATTAAACTTGTTAATTTTCTGGAAATACAAGTGACACTTTCTTACTACCTAAAAGCATTTTGATGTCCTAAATTTCTTTAATGCATTTTGTAAATATGTACCCCATAATGTCTAGAAACCATAAATGTCTTCCTTTACTTTTTTTTTTTTTTTTAATAATAGTTTGGCACCCAAATTTCCTTTGTGCCAACAGCAAAAATTCTTAGCGGGGACTTAGAAAGAAAATAAGGCAAGACATTATAATTCTACCAAAATAATAGAGTATTCTCTTACTTTAGAGGGAGGGAGAAAAGTTTTTTTGTTTGTTTGTTTGTTTTTTCTACTAAGGAAAGTTGAGAACTAGATACTTGGTCACTTTGTATCTCCAGCAGAGGATGGGGGGGCATCCCTACTTTAGATTTGCTGACTGTCCTCCAAAAAGGTGACAAAGGGAACCCAATTTAGCCCAGTGCCTGTGAGCGGCTGAGAGAAGGTGGTCGGCTCAAGCTGGCCAGACCATGGCTTCCCTGGGGCGCTGGGGGGTGGGTCCCCACTGGGAGTGTCTAAAGGGGACTGTGATGCCTACATGTGCGCCACCACGAATTTAGCTCTAGATTTCTTTCTCAGTAACAGAACACGATCCCCGCAACCCCCACGCCCCACCAAGCTGTGAGAAAGAAGTCCAGACCCAGTGTCGACTGCAGAGCACAGCGCTGTTGGGCGTGTCTGTCGCAGAGATCAGCAGTGTAGACAGTGAGAGGGAGCTTCATAGACACTGACTCAGGGTTTTTCTGCCGCTGGTATCCCAGAAGTGATGCCGCCTCTCTGCCAGATGGCATCAGCCAAAGGCAAACCTGGAAAGGCCACGGGTGATTAGTGGGTGCTTGATTTTCAAATACCTATGCTCTGCGGCTTGATGGGATGGCCTGTTCACCCAGGTGCTTCGGGAACACATGGAGAGGTTCCCAACAATATCGAGGAGAAGTCTTGAGAAGTATGTGTGAAACTAGGAGTAGCATTCTCCTTTCTCTGAGAGGAGTCTTTGAGCCAAAAACACGTAAAGCCTCATTTCAGGTTAGCTTGACTGTAACGCCATCTAAATAATTCCATTTCATATATACTTAGGTTTTAGACTCTAATTCCTACTTGGTCGTAATGGTTTTATCTGTGATTATGCCCCCCAGGGTAGTGGAATTTTATATTATGTCTTCTGACCACAGGAAAGGGAAAGTATAATTCTACTGTGTCTTCAGGCGAGTCATTAAATATTTCATGGAGCGGGTATAGTTTGCCATACTTGCTTAAAGGCAAGAGCTTGTATTGATAGACAAACTTAATTTCTAATCCTGGCGAAATTGGCCTGTAGGCTACCTGCTTAAACTCTGTGTGCTTTACGTAAATTACGATAATTATCATTATCATTAGATAAATAGACAAGGAATAATGACCATCAGATTATCAAATTAGGGACATGTTTAAGATCTAGAAGCCCCACTAGAGGTCACATAGGCCATCTTGAAAGGGAAATGCCATCTACAGCTGGTGTGGACAGCACCTCACATCCCACAGCGTGCCTTGGCCCCCATCTTCTCTTAACCTAAATGAAACCACTACTTACTACCAAAACATCTATCGACAGTGGCCTAAATAAGTTGGATGTATAGTCTACCTGTTCAAGGTCAAGGTTGGAAGTGATTTTTCTGACTCCATCTGCAGCTTGGGGGAAAAAAAGCACATCCTTTTTGGCAATAGTTCCCTTTAAAGAAAATTTAAGTATTAACGTGTTTTCATGCTTCACTATATCTAAGCAAAGCAAATGTGATGTGTGGATTCCTGCATCAATAAAACAATAAACAAAGGCCAGAGTCTTGGAAATAAAGCAATTTAACAAAAAAGAAAGGCATCTTACTTGATTGTGTGCTCCATTTCAAAGGACACAAATCACTTTTCTCCCAAACATGTAAGAACTGGAAGGAATTTTCAGCACCACCAAAGCAGGGTTTCATCACTTCTGGAAACGAATTTGTTAGTTTGATGTCAATGTACAGGAGGGAGAAAGCTTTCAGAGCCTATTCAGAAGCCTCGAAGAGTTCTACAGAAAAGTTAATGCAAGAAGCCCTGGAATCTTCTCTCCCCCTGCCATTACCACTCGGTGGGTTTCTACAGCATCTGCTCACATGGGAACCATGGTACCTGTTTTCTGGAGATGACCCTCATTTTGAACAGAGTTCAAAGACCCTCCAAACAATGGAACATGCTGGTACAAAGATTCCATTTTCCATCCAATGTCAATGGACTCATATTTAAAAAAAAAACACATCCAACCCAGCCCATGAACAAAAGCCTGTAGAAAGGAATATGCTGATCTAGTGTTTAATTTGATTGAATGATTTTCCTGAGACCAAAAGTAAAGTGATTTTCCTGAGGTTCAAGATCAGCTACCAAGAAGCCAAATTCAGTCTAGAACCCAAGTTTTTTGTTTCATAACCCATATTTCCCTCCCCCAATTGCTTGTTCTTTCCCCCATAATGTATTAGACACATTAACTAAACTCCAAGGTGGTAAGAGTCTTTTTTTTTTTTAACAACGGCCACACTTGGGCCAATGTCCATTTACTAGGTGCTTCCATATTTTATGTGCCTCGCGATCTAGAGAGGCTAAAAGATCTGGCTAGAACTTCATGGCCCTGGCAACAGTGTCTGTTTGGAAATGGGCTATAAGGCATCAAAGTCTAATTTCATAAACCATCTGATAAGATATTTTATAGAAGAACAGCACTTGCCAGAGAAGTGGCATGGCCAAGAGTCTGCTCTTGGGCAAGAGTCTGTGAAACAGAGAGGGGATTGCAAGACAGGAGTCCTGGCATCGCTTCCAAATGCTCCCTGGCCTCCAGCAATGCCCCCTCCATGCCTGTGCTCTGGGCATCCTGTCTCTTCCCCAGAGAGCTCCACTCTGGGCAGTGGGAAAAGGGTCCACAAGGAAGCCCCACCTTCCGGTGTCAGCCTGGGCTGGAAGTGGATAAGGAAGTTCTTCCCCTTTGCATTTACGTTTCTTCCTCTTTATTTGCAAGGTTGGAGGAGCCATCTGAGAGAGGCCTTTCCTTGGCCTGGAAGCAAGAGCCTGGGAGCCGTGGTGTCAGGGAAGAAGGAGGAAAAAAGAGAGAGTGCATTGTGCAAGCCCTTAATCTGTATCTTGTGGGTCCTCTGTAACTCCAAGATCTTATGACAAAATCCTAGGATGCAGATTAGTAGCTATACTTGGGCAATGGGAGCGAAAAGTGTGAAGCAACCAGACAGATCCTTGATATCTAGCCACATGGCCTCACACAGGGACATTATTTTTGAAAAGGCTCTTAACCACAGAAGGCTTGGGCTGTCCCACGGCTGCCAGCTCTGATCTCCATCTGAAGATGGTGGAAACACAAGCTATCAATGTGTACGAAATGTTGCTGGTTTCTGGGACAGCCCGCGATGTCACTTGAGAAGGAAAGAAGCAGAGCCTCCTGTTTTCCCAGTCTGGGTCTCCCTGTCACTGAAGACAGGTTTAAAAAAATCTCATTTTTTCACTTGAAACAAAATGCTCTAAGATAGTGTGATATGTCAGCCATGTCCCTCAGAAGTCATCTGGGCACAGCATCACTTCAGAACAAGCCTGGAGTCCCCGTATCTTCTCTGGTTCGCACACAGGTTGCAAAAAAGGGTGCAAGCATTTCCTGGAGCGAGCCCGACCTCAGCTGTTGGCTGTGTTTATTCTAGAACAACATAGAGCCTACCAGCTTTGAACTAAAAACATTCATATGTGGATCAGGTGGGAATAATCTATTTTCTGATGGCAGGCTGCTTCTGCAGGCGTTTCTTCTGAACTGTCACAATGACTCTCTGAGACAGATACGTCAGCCCATCTTTACAGATGAAGAAAGGAGGCTGAGAAACTGGGTCCTACAGAGGAACAATCCGGGTGGTACATCAGGGACTTGAACCCAGGTCTGTGTCATGAAGACCTTTCCACTAACCCAGCAAAAATGGACAGTGGTCCTCACCTGAATCATCTGAGAAGCTTTTAGGACACACCTGGGTCCATCACTTACCCAAGACCAATTAAATAAAAAGTTCAAGGCTGGGGCCTGCTAATGTTTTAGAAGCTCCTGGATTATCCTAAAACGAAGTCGAGGTGAGAACGCTGCTCAAGGACCTTCTAGTCCCGGACTTGATAGAGATTTATAAGAATCCCCTATAAAGAACAGAAAAGGATAGAGTCCACCCTACATGTGTCAAAATTGGCCACTAGATAAAGGCGTGGTTGGTGCTTGGAAGCATCTCCTGTTGCACAGAAGTGGCCCCCTGCCCCGTGCATGAGGTTTCCTAAGAACTGTGCAAGAGGTGTGTGTCTGGCTCAGCCGTCCATACTGGAGAAATGAACCTGTGAAGACAGGAGGACCCCTGTACACAGCTGGGCCATTTGGGCTGTCCAGGGAGGAGGAATGAGTTGGTTGGGGGCGGGGCACTGAACTGCTTCAAAAGCCAGGGGCCAAGCACTGTGAACTTGAACAGGGGGTGTCATCCATCGTGATAATCTAATTCTTAAGATATTCTTCTTAAGATAGTCTTCCCAGACACTTAATTCTCTCACCAATTGTTTTCAGATCCCAGGGAGCATCTCTAAAACCATTCATTCAACTGAAGGAGCCCATTATACTGTGCCATTGTGTCTTCACAATGACCGAAGAAATATGGGGTTGGAATGAAATTTTCTTAAGATTTTATTTAATTAACTTATTTATTTGAGAGAGAGAAATGAGCAAGCACAAGATGGGGGGCGGGGGCCAGAGGGGAAGGGAGAGGAAGAGAGAGAATCGCTCAAGGAGACCCTGTGCTGGGCTTGATCTCATGACCCTGAGATCACGACCTGAGCCAAAACCAACAGCTAGATGCCTAACGGACTGCACCACCCAGCTGCCCCAAAATGCAGTTTTTCTGATGGAAAATCAATAGACTTTTCAAACTTCATTTCAGAGTTCTGTTTTGAAAAAGCAGCCAATGTTACATTAAATTTACACCACAGGCAGCCAATTCAGATGCCTCCCCTCGAGTGGCAACATCTCTCAGGGTGACCTAAGATTGTGGCAGCTCCTCAGGAGTAAGGTCCTTGTCCTTATGCAGTGGACCAGGGCTGGCGGGAGGGAGGGGAGGCTAAGAGTCAGCCAAGCCTCAGCCTGCTCACTATGAGAATGAATCCCCACCATTCTGTTCTTCGAGAAATGAAGAGATACTACCCCCAAGTACCAGGGAGACAGAGGTTGGGGAATTTCATCCTCAGGGACCACAAGAGGACAAGCCTCCCAAGCTCTTGTGTTTCTGTAGGAGGTAAAGGAGGGAGATTTGCAAAGAGAAGAAAAGCAAAGCTGGAGGCACCTTGGGCTATCCTTAGGCCTAAGCCAGTTTGGATGGATGGGGTAGGGCAGCTGCGTTGAACTTCATGACGGAGGAATTTGCCCAAGTTCACCAACACTGGAAGATTTCAGAGCCTAGGCCTGGTCTGACCTGAAGCCCTGGTCTTGGGGATTCATTGAGTCCATGGACTTCAGGGACAACTAAAATGCCTTGTCCCTTCATGTGTTAAAAACAAAAGGAACTTAATACACTGCTGTTCCTCAGAGGAGCTGACGTGGGCGCGGGGCGGGAAGAACAGGCACAGGGCCTGGAGGGTGACCCAGATGGGGTAGGGTTTCTTCAGGGAGTCGAAGTGGACTGTGAGGGAGAAAATGCGGGATGACTCCAAAATGTCTGGCCGGAGCAACCCCAAAGCAAGCCGTCACCTGTAAAGGAGATGACGGACTGCGTGTGTGCAGGTGGGAGGCAACGGGGGACTGGAGCTCGGTTTTAGTCATTAGAATTCTGGGAGGTCTGTTCGGCTCTTACGAAAAGCCATCACGCGTGTTAAGCACAGCCCAGGAGGAACTCAAGAAGCCTTGCTGCCGTCTTCGTCATCTTCTCACTGCTCTGCTGCCGCTCCAGCTTGAATCCTGTAGGACTTGGGTCTTCAGGGAAAGCCAGAATCCACTGACTCTCTTATCTGAGCCACGGCCATGGGCTATCTCTCCCCATGAGGAAGGCGGTGGGGCTTCCTCCCCAGGCCATCTCAAGCCTAGGGAGAGCAGCAGCTGACCACCTGGAAGTCCCCTTGCATTCAGGACCTTGTGCAAGAGGGAAGCTGACTCAGGCCAACGTCACACTGCAGCTTTGAACTTCAACCCAGGGCCCCAAGCGGAAGTGTCAGCAAGTACCCCTCTGTTCTCTGTGAATCAAAACACATTCATCTTCTTCCCAGAGCAGGGCTTATGACTACAGAAAGGAATCTGGGTCATACGGCGGGGCCCTTGTCCATTCAAAGAGGAGGAAATGGGGACCAAATTATGGGAACGCACTGACACAATATCACATGGCCAGTTAGTGGTGGACCTAAGATGAGGTAAGGTTCTTGATGTCCCATCCTCCCTACTACATAGCTGTTTCCCAATGGCACCAGGGGCACCAGGCTGGCTCAGATGGAAAAGCATGTGACTCTTGATGTCAGGGTTGTGAGTGGAGGCCCCATGTTGGGCATCGAGCTTGCTTTAAAAAAAAAAAAATGGGGTGGAATCATTTGCCATAGATTTCTGTTTCTTGGTAAAATGTTTTTTATCATTGTTGTAAGATCATGTTATAAGCTCTTTGAGAGCAGGAATTCAGTTCAGGTCAACATTCTGGTTTTCTGCAAGGTGCTTTCTAGACCCTGGTGCTCAGAAGCATAGCCCATGCAGTCTCTTCCCTGAAGGGTCCCCTGAATCCCCTGCCCCTGCAGATGCTAGAAAATTTCCGAAGAGTGAGATGCCTGGGTGGCTCAGTGGATTGGGCCTCCGCCTTCGGCTCAGGTCATGATCTTGGGGTCCTGGGATCAGGCCCTGCATCGGGCTCTCTGCTCAGTAGGGAGCCTGCTTCCCCCTCTCTTGCTCTCTGCGAGCCTCTCTGCCTACTTGTGATCTCTGTGTGTCAAATAAATAAACAAAATCTTTGAAAAAAAAAAAAAAAAAAGAAAATTTCCAAAGAGAAGAATACCCAGCTATCTCAGATGCCCTTCTCCTTGCTACCAATACCTCCTTATAAAGAGAAACGTACCCCTTCCCTAGATGTTCTAAGGCATAACCTTCATACCACAATGTTCTTAATCTTTTGGACAGAAGAGGAAGTTCATTGTACAAAAGATTGGGGGTGGGGGGGTGAAGATGATAAAGACAGTGTAGGCTTCCAGTAAAGGCACAACAGCTTCTGTTGAACCAACTTCCTGAAAGATAAGAGTGATAAACTCCTGACAAAATCATGTTTTCAAAAAAACCTATTTGGAGTCACCAGAGAGTGGTCCAAAGCAGACACAGCCTGGAAGGCACTCAGCCTCTGAAAGAAGTCAAGCTGTGTATGCTGAGAGCCACATATACATCAGTTATCCCCCTGAGGACGATCCACAGTCTTCATGACACGGAGAGACCATAACTGAAGTGGAAGCCACCATTACTGTGTTGAGGTAGCAGAAGGCCTAACTGGGGCTGCCAGACTGGCTAGAATTTAAAGAGGAAATCCAGGAAAAGAGGGAGTGACAGTTGGGGGCCTCAAAAACTGTAGAGGAACCTCAGATTCTTGGCTGATTCCAGAATTATCGATGTGTGGGGAGACCCCAAGGTGCCACAGAAAATAGTAGCCGGGAGGCTAAAAGAGCAGAGCAAATATGTCTGTGCTGTGCCACAGAAGAAACCGAGTTTATTTTACTTTTTTAAAGATTTTACTTATTTGTCAGAGAGTGTACACACAGGGGGAGCAGCAGGCCAAGGGAGTGGCAGACTCCCTATTGAGCAAGG
The DNA here is from genome assembly GCF_002288905.1 of Enhydra lutris kenyoni. NCBI lineage: Eukaryota > Metazoa > Chordata > Mammalia > Carnivora > Mustelidae > Enhydra > Enhydra lutris. Next base: position 5,781,280 of record NW_019154141.1, on the reverse strand, counting down.
AGCCCAATGCCGGACTCAATCCCAGGACCCCAGGATCATGACCTGAGCCAAAGGCAGATGCTTAACTGACTGAGCCACCCAGGCGCCCCAGAAATTTAGTGTAGAGTTTGAGACCTATTACGCTAACTGTCTGCTTGAAAAAAAAAATCACTATAATATTCAGAGAAGGATAAAATTCAGTCTCTATAGCATTTATAATACAATGTTAGTATATAATTCAAACACTGCTGGGTATGAAAGGGAACAGAAAGTATCTCAGTCAAAAGAAAAATCAATCAAAAGAAACTGACTCCCATATGCATAGATGTTGGAATCGGCAGACAAGGACTTCAAGGTAACTTTTATAAACATGTTCAAAGATTTAAAGGAAAAGATGATCACAATGAATTTGAAAATGGAGACTTTAAGATGAGCAATAGAATTTTTTTCAAGAACTGAAGAATCGGATTCTAGAACTGGAAAGCATATCCAGTTGAAATAAAAATTTTCCTAAATGTGCTTGACAGCAGACTGGAGGTAGTGCAGAAAGGGCAATAAATTTAAAAAGAAAAAGCATCCGATTTGAAGGAAAGGATGTTGCCAAAAAGAACAAAGCCTCTGTGATTTCTGGAGCAACCCAGAAGGTCTATCATACATGCAATTAGAATCTCGGAAGCACCAGAGAGAGAATGACAAAGAAAAAAAAATACTTGAAGAAATAATGGCTGAAAATTCAGTAAACTTCGTGGAAACCATCAATTTAGAAATCAAAGGTGTTCAGCAAATCCCAGGCAGAATAAAGAAAATTGCACTTAGGTACATCATGGGCTGTTTAAATATAAAGAGAAAACCTTGAAAGCCACCAGAGAGAAAAAGACATTTTAACCAGGGAACAATGTCAAGAATGGATGCTTGCCTGTCATCAGAAACACTGGGGGCCAGAAGACAGTGGGTCATCTATAAACTAGAAAGATGTCATCATCCTTTCAGACTACTTCAGAAGCCATCCTTTAACCCCTACTCTCCTCTCTCCCTGTTTCTGCTGCTTGACTTGGAGAGCACTGGAAATGCGTATGGGTGCCTCTGCATGTTTAGTTCTATACAGTTTTATCACACACGTGGCTATTTTATTTCACTGTTTTTTTTCTAATAGATATTTATTAGCATAAGACATCATTTGGGGCACCTGGGTGGCTCAGTCAGTTTAGCGTCCAACTCTTGGTTTCAGCCCAGGTCACGATCTCATGGGTTGTGAGATGGAGCCCCGCATCAGGCTCCATGCTCAGTGCAGAGTCTGCTTGAGATTCTCTCCCTCTGCCCCTCCCTCCACTGACACACCCATACACATGTGCATGCACTCATGCCCTCTTTCTCTCTCAAATAAAGAAATCTTTTTTTTTTTTTTAAAGACAGAGTTTTATGCTAAAGAATTTATAGTCTGGTTAGGAAGACCAAAGAAGCATGTAAGAAAAGTGAAAAATACACATTTAAGAAATGGTTTTGTTTTGTTTTGTTTAGCTTTTCTATTGAATGTAATTTATATGCAGGAAAGAACAAATTTTAAGTGTACAGCTTGATGTTTATATATGTGTACACTTAGATTAAGATGGAAAAACTTCCATCACCCCAAAAGGCTCTCTTGCATCCCCTTCCCAGTCAGTGCCCACAACCAGAGGCAACCACTAGTACAACTTCTATCACCAATGTTAAATTTTGCCTGTTGTTATACTTAATGTACATGGACTCATGGGTTTCTTGTGCCTGATTTCTTTTGTTAACAAAACATCTGTGAGTTTCAGCTATGTTCTTGTTGGTATTCGTACTCAATTCCATTTCACTGTTGTGTCGTATTCCATTGCATAAATATCCCATGATTTATTTGTCCATTTACCTATTGATGGACATTTGGGGCTATTAAGAATTAATAGTTTGGGGCTATTAAGAATTAAAATGGTATGGATATTATTTTTTTAAGATTGATTTTTTTTATTTTAGGGAGATTGAGAGAGAGAGTAGAGGAGTGGAGGGAGGACAGAGGGAGAGGGAGAAAATCTTAAGCAGGCCCTGTGCCCAGGCAGAGCCTGACGTGGGGCTCGATCTCATGACCCTGAGATCATGACTTGAGCCAAAATCAAGAGTCAGTCACTTAATCGACTAAGCCACCCAGGCACCCAACTATAAATATTATTATGCATGTCTTTCGCTGGGCATGTGCAACATTTCCTCTGGATATGTACCAGAAACAGCATTAATGGGACATAGGAGCAACATATATTCAGCCCTAGTAGACACTGCTAAACAATTTTCCAAAATGGATGAACAATTTACCCTCCTCTCAATGATAGTGGAGGATTCCCATTGCCTCACATGCTTGCCAACACATGGTACTGGTGGTCTTTTAATTTAAGTCATTCTGGTGGATGCATAGTGTTACCTGGTTGTGGTTTTAATTAGCGTTTCCCTAATGAGTAATGATGTGCATTGTCACGTGATCCCAGCATCTAGCGCAGACTGCGACAGAGAGTAGGGACTGTGTGTGTGTTGGGTTAAGCTGAGTCAGCTAACTTCTGGTACCGCGTTCATCACCCTGTAATTCTGCAGAGAGACCATGGCACAGACTTTCTCAGGAGTGAACATCGGAGGTTGGGGGGAAATAGAACTATCCCCCGCCTTAACGCTCTGCCTTGGAAATAGGGACAGTATGTCTTCATCATTCCTCCAAGGGAACGAGTCCTGGGTATTGTCCTAGCATTTCACCACTTCCTGGGCGGTGAGATCCCAGGGGACAAGCCCTATAAATTGGCCACAAGAAGGAAAGTGGCTCCAAGTTGATTATAGCAAGACGGTAGCACAACTCAGGTGGGAAGTCAGGTCACCTGGCTGAAGCGAATCCCATAGCTGATCTCCTAGGATACGGAGTCAGAGGCGAGCTCCACCTGTGGTCTCCAAAGACCACCCTCCCTGGGGCTGTCGTGTTTAGGACAGTAGCCTGTTGCCAGGTGGCAGATAAGTGGAAAGCAGCTGCCTTTGCCTTGGGCCCTGGATTGGAACGACTGCTTTTCATCCCCACCTAGATATTAATCACTTTGCAAACTGCCAGCCTATTGCCAGCTGCATTCCTTGACGGCCCATGTTTTAATAAGGTCTGAGCTCTGCTGGCAGGCCCGCAGACAATGTGTGGATTCCCCAGACAGGATTACAGATGGGGCTTTTCTTTGCTGCACTAGGCCTGGGAGTTGGTGTGCATTTCTGCTCCAACGCAGCATCTCCAAGGAGGCTTTCACTTTCTAAGAAGGATGCTACCCGCTGCGCTATTCAGCGTGGGTAAATGAGAAAATGGGTTAATAAAATACATGCTAGAGAAAAAGAAAATAAGATTAGGGGGCTGCCGTTTGGGCTGAGAGTGCTTTTTTGGGCTCCAGGAAAAATAGAACAAGATGATTATTTTTTTTTTTCGGCCCAAAGGACGTCATGCCCAGAACACCACCACTAATCCAATTTCCCTGCTCTAATAAGCATTTGATCAACACTTCTTTAAAAGTTCAATTCTCATACTGACTAGCCGACCAGTTCCCCTAGTTATTGATATGTGTGTATAGATCTATTTTCAGTTTCTTTGGCAGAACCACACGATGCTGATCTGCCTGGACATGAGAATGGGGGGGCGGGGGAGGGAAGGTATGTTTCATCGTATTCATATTCCGTAACTACAGTTTGAGGTGGGGAGGGTCTCACTTTTAATGACCCAAGAGCCTGGGAGGTAATTAAGAGTCATTCAGGGGGTGGCTGGGTGGCTCAGTGGGTTAAAGCCTATGCCTTCGGCTCAGGTCATGATCACAGGGTCCTGGGATCGAGCCCCACATCGGGCTCTTTGCTCCACAGGGAGCCTGCTTCCTCCTCTCTCTCTGTCTCTCTGCCTACTTGTGATCTCTGTCTGTCAAATAAATAAATAATTTAAAAAATCTTTAAAAAAAAAAAAAGAGTCATTCAGGCAGTGTGGACATGGAAAGTCAGCAACCAGCACTGAGCACCCAGCCCTCCCCAGCTTGATTAGAGTTAACTTTGTGTGGTGAACAGGCAGGGATAATTTTTCTCCTTAACCAGGGAAGGGGCAGGGGAGAGAAGGTACCGGGAAGCTAAGAACTGAAGGTTTCGTCAGTTAAGACTCTTTCCCAAACTTTCAAGCTGAAAAGGTTTTTGAAGAGTTTCAAGCATGTTTTTGCAAGACATTAAAAAAGAAGAAAGGTTAAATATAAAAACTGGAGTTTGGCAGGCAGTATTCCCTGAACTCAATGCATTGCTTGTGGTATTTTGAAAAAAGAAAAGAATTTTGCTTTGAAAATGTCATACTCCAAAAAGTTTTTGTAAGTTATTTCTAGGGGAGTTGACTCCTATTTACTTGAATGGATGATTTGACTGTTCCTTTAAAGATATTTCAAACTGTTCCAAACAGTTTCTCTCTCTCTTTTTTTTTTTTTTTTTTTTGAACAACAGAAGGCCTACCCTCCACAATGTTCCAGTAAAACAGGGTAGGAGGGAAGACATTTCCATTTCAATGGAGAAATAATAATTACAAAAATGTTAAGATGCTCGGGCTCACGCCCGATAATCTTCTCAAAAGATATAGAAACATATGCCGTTCAGCCAGCCCCGGAAACCACCCACCCCAGATGTGAGGCCAGCAATTGGGAAACTTCAGGGAAGAGGGGCCACTGGGCCGTCAATACAACTGTTCTAGAAAAAGAACTTGGCCTGTGTATATTCTTCTACCTCCAATGGCCCCATTTCCTCCTCGCCTCCGGGAGGTGCTCAGGGAAAAGGGGATGAGCTGTCAGGTGTCCGACTGGTCTCCCTTCGAGGCAGGGGACAGGACGGCATCAAGCCCTTCGTGCTCTGGCAGGTCTAATAAGGAGGCCAGCAGAAGTGGGTGGCACCAGCAGGGCGAGGCCCCTGGAGGGGAGGGAGAAAACATCTGCGTGGGAAAGGGGACGAGGCAGCAGAACGTGATTGTGACAGCGAGAGGGGCTATTACCACACTAGCAACACCACGATTATACTGAGGGATGTCAATTACCTGTTCTTTTCCACATGGATCAACGATGCTCAGAGGATATTTTTGCTGAAAGATACTTTGGAGATGGTCTCGTCCAAACCCCTCACTTCACAGAAGACGAAACCAGCAGACGTAGAATTTAAATGGCTTGGCGGAGGCCAGGGGGCCATGCGTGACTGAGCTGGTCATCTGGCCTGGGACACAGGGGAGCATTGTGATAGACAGGGCGCCTGGAGTGCCCGGCTCACCCTCCTCTAGTGGGGCTTTGCTCTTAGTACAGTGCCCAACACACAGTAGGGGCTCAGTGGATGTTAGTGGAAATAAACAGTGGACAGCCTCCTCAGGTGAGCCACACATCCACTCCCGCCAAGAGCGAAGGCCAAGGCAAGTGCACAAAACTCATGGCTTCCAGCGAAGATCATGGTAAAGTCAATCCGTTGGCTTCTATCAGGAGACCGGAGTTACTGGCATCCAGGTGGGACAGGACAACCTCTGCAATTCGCTCGGTCTATTAGGACATGCATCGGCGCCGCGGCTCTGGTCCCCTCTCGGCTCATCCCGTGTTCTTTGTGCCAGCATTCAAGTTATGCCCTGGTCTTGTGTTTGCAATGAGCGGTGGAGACCAGGCAAGCTCGAGAGGGTGCACGGAAGTAGATTCCTCACAACTACTAAGCAGACAGAGCCATTCATTCGGTAAGGATCAGATTCCGCTGGGAAGGAAGGTCTGTGGCGGTTTGGGGGTGCTTAGTCCCCCTGGGTGTGGCATGTCGCCAGCAGTTTGAGAACTTGGTGGCATTTTGGTTCTTCTAAGTTAAGAATATCTCCTTCACTTTCGTTGCCTCTTCTGTAGCTTCTAGGGCCAAGGATTCCCCAATTCTGAACTTCCTTCTCTTCCCCTCCCTTGGGGCTCATTACTGGCAATGCCTGATAGAATCCGGCTGCATTTCCCGGCTTTACCAGTAGGTGCCCCCATCCAGCACCTGGGGGACCTCCACTTGCACCTGAGGTTGGCCACTTCCATTCAATAAAATGACTCAGCGTCCGATTCTGATAATCCTCCAAGATTAGGCTCTTGTAAAGCAAAGGCGACTGTAGTTCTCCTCACTCCCCCACCTTCTGACCAACAGCAAGTCTGCAATGGTCCCCGTGGCCGTGACCACGACCACGTCCTGGTGCCTGTCGTGTTCTTGGCAGAGGGCTTGGATCTGAGGATGCGAAGGGAGATGTGGTCGCCACTCTCAAGAAGCTCGCAGGCTTCAGGGCTACGTGAAATCCGCTCAGTCTCCTCCATTTGGGGGCACACAGAACAATTAGTGGGAAAATAACAGTGGGTGTAGTAAGCCCTTGCTACAATATGCCGAAGACACTCCAACTGCCCCTGATACCGCAGCAGTTCTACGAGACAGGGATTTCCACCCCCCCATTCCCCATCCCCTGCTGCCATCCTACAGGAGAGGAAATGGAGACACAGAGAGGTCGGGTAACTCGTTCCAAGAAATGTCCTCAGCCAACGTGCGACAGAGCGAGGTGTAGATGCTCCAAAAAGCCAGCTTCCTGGGGCCGCGGGTGTGACTCCGTCTGGGTCTCTGGATCTGAAAAGTTTATTCTTTATTTCCACAGAAGTGAAAAGCATTCTGGAGTGTTCCTCCCGCAACCCCTCACCTGTGTGCATGCGAACAGACACACACACACACACGCACACGCACGCACGCACGCACGCACGCACCCCCATGTCCTTTGAGAGCTGACCTGGGGCTTGTTTCTCCTCTGAGGACCAAGGCTTGTTAAGAAGAATGTCCCTGGCCTTGGGCCCTCTCCTGCCTCCAGCAAAGCCACCTCTAACAGAACTTGTTCCTGACACTGGCTCTGATCACATGGGAAGCCTTCCTCTCTGAAAGCAACATGAAAAGACAGCCTTTCACTTGGTTCCTGAAGTAAGACTCTTTGGAGAACCTTCTTAGTAAATACAGGTTTAGCTTCTCTTGATAATGAACATTCAGTTTCCTCCTGCTACAGAAATGTTTGTCACGGTGAGAAAGAAAGGAAGAAAGAAAAGGAAAGGAAGGAAGGAAGGAAGGAAGGAAGAAAGAAAGAAAGAAAGAAAGAAGAAAAGAGAAGAGAAAAGAAAGAAGGAAGGAAGGAAGGAAGGGGAAGGAAGGAAGGAAGGAAAGAAGGAAAGGCAAGGTGTGGAGGGGAAATATTGGTATACCCCAAAGGGAGATCTCGACCGGGACAGGAAGAATCAAGCCAAGCCCTGACCCCAGGCCCCCAGAGCATTCAGGGTTGCCCTTCCAGACTCCCAGGGTCTCTGCCCCAGCCCGGAGCCCTCTCCCCGCACCTGACTGCCCAGCCCCATCCAGCTGAATTACATATCAGGATCCCCAACTAGACTTGCCCAAAACCAACCATTAAAAATAGACCTCACGGGGCGCCTGGGTGGCTCAGTGGGTTAAGCCGCTGCCTTCGGCTCAGGTCATTATCTCGGGGTCCTGGAATCGAGTCCCGCATTGGGCTCTCTGCTCGGCAGGGAGCCTGCTTCCCTCTCTCTCTCTCTCTCTGCCTGCCTCTCTGTCTACTTGTGATCTCTCTCTGTCAAATAAATAAATAAAATCTTAAAAAAAAAAAATAGACCTCATATCCTGTCTTCCTTTTGCGAGGAAAGAACACCGAGAGAAATGTTTCAAAAGTATTTTAGAATAACCCAGGGCATTCTAAAGCTCTTTCAAAACAAAACAAAACAAAACAAACCCAGGCCCTCCAGAGGTTCCCCCCGCCCCGACTCCCATTATAAACATCCCTAAGCATCTTGCTTTCCAATGTGCAAAGATCAGAAAACCACTATAAAATGGAAAATCCTGAAGTAAGGACGCGAGATTACGGTTATTCCTAATGTGGGCCAATTTAGGCTCACAGTGCCTTTTAAATCTTTTATTTCTTCACAGTAGAAATGTTTAAGCCGTTGTATTTCTGGCAAAAAAATGCAAATGAAACCCTCCAATTCAAGTAGAAGTCCCTCCAGGGTCTGCACAAATCATATTATAAAGCAGCTTTTATGTATCTAGAATAATTACACTTGATTTGAAGAAGTTTGTTTTTCGTTAAGCTAACTTTAGCTCGATTCTAATTGGGAGCAGACGCAGTGTGGCATCCCAGGCTAGACAACCTTTGCTCACATAGAAATGTGCATGTCTGCATGGCCGCGGCACGTCAGAGATAAGCCCAGAAATGGGGACACCCACCACCCCACCTCGCGGTGGCTCGAGCGCCCCCACATTTCGGCGACTTCCTATTCGCAGGGCTGATGTCACCTGCCCCTGTCAACGGGGGAGTCACTGCCTCAGACTCCTGTTCACACCCTCAGTCCCAGCCCCGAGTGACCTGCCCATATCCGTGACCCTTCTGGTTCCTTTAAACCCAAGAACCAGAAGAGTGACCTGGAAGAAATGAGGGCTGGGGCAGCTGAAAAACTCTCTCCCAGAAAAAGCTCAGTCCCTGGGAGAGGAGGGCCCCTAGGCCTTTGGAGAAAGTATGAGAAACATTTTGATCTTTGCACATAAACCACTTTACTTTTTTCAAAACCTCTGCTTCTGCTTTTTTCCCTTTCCCAGAGCACAGCTGAAGTGTGTGTATGAATAAGATAGAAGAAGTAAACACCCAAGGCCGAGGTATTTTGAAACCAAACCCAAGACAGGCTCCTTTCAGACCCTCATCCGAAGGGTGTATGCACTGGGGTCTCGAGGCTCTTGGTCCTTCTTCCCGGCTGGAGGGCCCAACCGAGTCATTCCCAGGAGCACGAGAATGTGCAGCCATTGCTTCCTGTCTGAACAGACTTGGGGAGTCACCAGCTGCCTCCCTTAAACCAGGAGCACCATGAAACCCAGGCCCCTGAACCCAGGCCACAGGGTCCAACGCTGGCCCTGAGTTCAGAGAGCCCCGCAGTTCCCAGGCAAAGGGCAGGCCTGTCTGACCCACCACCTCCTCCCTGCCAGGCCTTCCTCGGTCTGGGCTTCCCACCCTGCACTCCACGCCACCACCCCCTCCCGCCCCCAAGACAGAGAGAGAGAGAGAGAGAGAGAGAGAGAGAGACACACACACACACACACACACACACACACACACACACACACACACGGCAGGGGGAGACGTTGGCCCTGTGGCCGAAAACACTGTCAGGGCCTAGCAGATGGAGAAAGGAGCTTTCCAGATGTGGTGCACAATAAAGTGGGGTTTTATTTTATTGTTTCTTTTTTTAATTAGGAGAGGGGGGGAGCTGTAACCAGGGCGAAATGTGAGCTTTCAAACCGTCGTCTGGCGGTGTGTGTGCGTCTGTGTGTGTCGGGCAGAAAAAGAGGTGTGGGCTGCACGGTGGAGGGGCAGACGCCACAAATGTCCCATTTAAAACTGGACGAGGGCTGCTTCTCGCTCCCTGAGAGCACTCCTTGCTCCAGCGGGGACCTGGAAGTCAGAAGCCTCCCTTCCCCTGTGTCTGCATCTCCCTGGGTGCAGACGAGCCTTCCAGACGGGACTCAGTGAAATGGACAAATAAAACATGCATTTCCAGTGTTAGTTAGCAGCCCTCTCCCCACATTTTCTTTTTCTTTCTTCCTCTCTCTCTCTCTCTCTCTCTAAACAGGCAGCGTAATGATCCTGAAAGAGCTGCTGCTTCAGGGAGTCCAGAAAGACTTTTGAAGAAAAAAAAAAAAAAGAAAAGAAAGAAAAAAAAAAAAATATATATATATATATGTGGTGTTTTCCCTCCCGATGCTGGGGATCTGTGTGGGGCTGACTTTCGTCCTCGGTGGGAGAACCCGGGATGAAAGTTCCCCTCTCCGAAGGCCTCTTTGGGGGACAGATCTTTTTAACAAGCCATTTCCTGGCACATGAATAGTTTGGTCCCCTTCCCCCTTGAACAGTGTTGTGCACCATGTCAGACATCAAAGCCCTAATTAAACCCATTCTTTAATTGTGTCTTTTTGCTTCATTACTTTCTCTCCTCCTTTGATGAGGGCCGCACCTCTCTGATCGCCCCTAAAATCATCGCTTTCTCTTCATTTTCTAGAGGATCCGGGAACTGATCGCCCTGCTGCTGTTTTGGGGTTCCCCCCCATTTTTTTTTCTTCCGCAAGTCGGGGCAGCTGTCCCGTCCCCCCCCCCCCCCCCCCCCCAGGCAGGCCAGTGGTTAAAGGGATATTCACACCTTTTCCCTCCCGGCTCCTCTATTCTTATGAAGTTTCCATTGATTATTGTCCTGCGATTCCTTGGTCCAGTCATAGATAAAAGGATAATGACTTCAAAGAGAAGAGTTAAGAGTTTAACCCCAAGCTAAGAGAGTGGACAACTAGATAATTGAGGGTAATAACCCATCACAGACTCGCTTTCAAAGGATCGGCGGGCGAGCTCTCAGGTGGCTTTAATTTTATTAACATTTGTAGCCCCTGACTTGAGAAGACGGTCTGGAGTCCTTACGGAGCTTCAAAGCTGCAGGTAACACTCTGCCCCGCCAGGAACCTGACATCAATTTGGGCCCGAGCGCTCCCCTCCCAGGATGGCAATGATGGCTGCTCACCCCAAACCACAGACCCCAGAAACTCGGGGCCAGGGGTTGGGGGGGGTCCGTGAAAAGATCAAAGGTCCCACTCAGCCCCCACCTCTTCACGATGGCAACTGAGAATTCAAATCAAATGAAGACACGTAAAAAGCGCAAGGGTTTTGGGGGTGGGGTGGGGATGGAAACTGGGGCCGGCTTTATGGAGGCTGGGGGTCCTGGTGTCCTAGGAGCCCAAATCCTTCAGTGCTGGTGGGGGAGGGGAGCGGGGGTCGGACAGCGGGAGAGAGAAGGGCTCGAACCCCCCGGGGGGGGGCGTTTGGGGGGTGGAATGGGACCCCCGGTGGGTGCCCCTCCTCAGCTGAGGCTTCTCTCAACCTCTCATGTCTCCTCTGAGAAGCCCCTGGCATTCCCAGAGAGAATCAGGCCGGTCCACCAGGCCAGCACCTGTTTTCTGGTGAGGAAGGTGGGGTGACTTGCCCTGAAGGCAGCAGCCAACCAGGAGTAGCAGAATCAAGAGCTCTGACCCCCGTAGCTACCGAGGGATGAGCAGACAAGACCTGGGGAAAATGAAGGGAGACTTGCCTCGACATCTAGTATAGACATTCGCCACATCCCCTGATGGCATTTGTGCGGAAGCTCTGGGTCGCCGCCCGGCTCTGCGCACCTGGCCCGGCATTGAATGGCGGTGGCGGAGGGGGTCACGCCGGCCGCTCGGACCCAACCCCGGAATCATTGCACGGATCACCCGGCTCGTCTCCCGACCCTACCCCCCGGGTTGGAGGGGAGCTTGATAGCCTTCCAGGTCACTGCGGTTGGAGGACTGCCCTGTGCATGGCTGCGGGCTGTCCTTTTGGCCGTTAGAAGTTTAACAATAGGCCTTTGAAATGGATCGACACTTGAACAGCGGCCCACTTGGGGCAGGGCTCTCCGATTCCGCTCTTGGGCCTGTCCCCGTGGGGAGGCTGGGCCCCCGGGGAGGTTCATGAAATCCCTGCACCCTCAGCCACGCCGGCCCCTCTCCCCCTCCCGGGCTTCTATAGAGAGCCATCTGTGTCCCCCGAAGGACCAGAAAATGCAGCCTGGGCCACCAGGGCTGACACAGCACTTGCCACCCAGTGCCCTGTAAAGATCCCCCCCCCCGTGTGCACGGAGGGCTCAGCCCTAGTTCTGGGGCCGCGGGTCTTTGCTGGCCTGAGACCACCAGACTGCAACCACCCCCGCCATCCGCCTTCACTGACATTCTTGCAAAAACCTTCCCTCGAGAGGCGGAAATGCCCTTGCCCCGGGAAGGTTGGCAGCTTCTTAAGCTGTACCCCAAATTCCTAAAGGGGAAGCACTTGCTTGGGCCTCCGGTGGAAGGGTCCAGGCAAGCAGGAGACGGCGGGGGTGGGGGTTCCCCTTGGCACCTCTGGTCAAACCTCCTGGGCAGCGGCCTCCCCTTTGCAGAAAGACCCCCTAGGAGGAGATGGGGCAGCACGCGGAACCGGGGACCGGAGAGCCAGCTGTGCCCCGAAGTTTCGACACACATAGTCCAGCCAGTCGGCCCCCCAGAGACTCCCTGTGACCACAGAGGGGTGGTGCACCCCCCGAGTTACACCAGGGAGAAGCCAGCAGCCAGCTCTCTGCCTGTGGTTTGTTCTTAGAAAATTAGGATGCATTTTCAGCATAGTCTGATAGGCGGAAATGATGTATGTGATTTGTTCCAATCCCAAGTTTTCAAACAATCATCTGCTGATTTCGATATTGTATACGTAGCTATAGAAAAGAGCCCTTAGGGGGAACTGGAAACACGCTTAGTGTGGCCTGTCCCTCCTGCCCCGGGGGGCTGTGGGGACTCCGTCTGCATTCTCTTACGCAAAAAATGTGCCTCAGGTCAGGGTCCCGAGTCCTTGGCTCTGCGACAGAACGCATCCTTGTGGGACACTGGGTGCTGGGACTGTGAGTATCGCCAACCTTTGATTTTCATGATGCTGTAATCCAGATGTCTTCGGTTAGACACACGTGAGGTGTATTGGAATCAACCCAGACTTTGAAGTCAGACAGGCATGTGTTCAAGTTCAGACTGTGCCACTTACCGACCAGCTTGGCTTGGACAAGCCCCTCAGCCTCTCAGATCCTTGATTCCTTGGGTGGTGTGTGAGGAAACATAGCCACCTGTTAGCCGGGTGTCAAGGCCACCAACCCGGACCGGGCACCTGCCTGGGTGAAGTTCCGGGGGTGTAAGAGTGAAGACATTTCATCCTTGCCCCTACAGAGCTTAGGGTCCAGAGCTGTGGGTCCAGACTCCTTTCTGCCCAGTACAAATGGGGACTTAGATGCGGACATGGGCATCCACAGAGAACCTGACTCACCGGGGCTCTCCTGGTGAGATGGGGCACAAATCCTAATGGAGAAGCTCTCCACGGCTGTCCAGGTGTTCCCTGACCATTCGGGTGTTCCAGTCACAGTTTTCATTTCTTTTTTCCCCTGCAGCCTTGAGGGTCCAAGACAAGTAGGCTCTGGACATGGCCCTGGGGCACAGATTTTAATGTTTTAGAGGGAGCCATTCTGCTTGTGGGTCTCCCAGGAAGAGGATGCAGAAGGGTCCTCCAGAGAAGGAGGGAGCAGGGTGGGGGGTTCCCAAGCCGTATCACGCACAGGGCTGATTTTCTCCGAGAAAAGCAATGGCTTCTCTGCGCCATTCTACAGGAGGTGAGGTTAACTTTTAATTAACTGACTCTGGAGCCCCTTGGAAGTCTGGCCTGGCCCCGGAGGCTGGCCGAGTGTGTCTGGCTGGCCAGGGAGGCAGAGCAGGGAGCGGGCTCTGGACCTGGTTAAACTTATCAAAGCCTCACTCGCTGGCCTGCTTTGATCTCTATCCTCAAGTCTGAAGAGGTAACTCAGATGCTCCGTGATGAATTGCATTTAGTGGAGATCACATGACTTCGTGGTGTCTGTGGCTTGTAGGGACAGACCCGGGTCTCTGTCAGCATCCCGCCTGAGGGTCAAAGTTCTGCCCGGTGCACATTTTCATTTGCGTGAAGCCGGTGAGGGCCTCCGTCAGCCTGCCCGTGATATGCGGCGAATGTCGCTTTCCTCCCTTCCTGCCCACGTCTGACATTACTCACCATTTCGGAAGTGGCGTGTGCTTGAACATTCTTGGAGAACTTTCCCAGGGTAGATTCCTATTTTTATCCCTATGACAGTCTTGGAAATGGGCAGGGCAGGTAAAGCCATCCCGGTTATGGGAATAAAGGGCACTGAGTCAGCGACGGATATGGACGCGCCCTTGCTCCCCGTTCAGATAACTAGTCCGTGGCGGCCCGTGGATGGGAACCCAGCCCCAACTCTTGCTGGGCAGCCCTGGTGTAGCCAACAATGAGGTTCATGGTTAGTTCTTGGCTCAATCTGGGGCCACCATTCCTTTCCCTGCCGTGTCTCTTGCCCCTTTCACAGCCGAGAGGAATCTTCTAGAGCCATGGGGGTCCCCATAATCCTGGTGACAAAGCTGATGCTGGGAGTCCTAGTTTGGACTTTTATTCACCTTCTGGATCTGAACCATCTAAGGTCTGCTGAAGCACAAGTTGCTGGCTAATTCTGAGGCTCACGGGACATACTGGGAGTCCCGGGAGGTCTCATCACCCACTAAAGCAGATAACTAAAACTCAGCATTCTGGCCTCCGCCAACCCCTACCTCCCTCAGGCACCTGCTTTGCCTACAAGCTCCGAGAGTACAAGGTGCCCTCATCCCTTCTCCTATCCCCGAGGCCTTCACCAGTGACGAACAAAGGCCAGGGCAGAAATACCCCAGCTCCTTCTCTCCAAATTGGTGAACCAAATTACTGCCCTGGGGACACTGATGGACATCATGCCCTCCGCAGGCCACAAACTGCCTCCCCTCCAGACTTCCCCTGAGACTATTTCCTAGTCATTCTCCTGAACTGCCATCTCAGGGTCAGCTTCTGGCGAACCCAACCTAAGAAAGTCGCTGGAACAAAATGTAAACCTCTCACGAAACACGCCACCTTTGATTACCGTGGCCTCCCACTGAGGTCCCGGCTTCCTGCCCCCCCCCCCCCCCCCATTAGACCCAGCGCCCCCGCAGCACTCCCACAAGGAGGTGCGTCCTGATAGACAGCTCGATGACGTAGCTCCCCCGCTACCTGGTTTCTCTGTAAAGTCAAGGCCATACTCTACACCAGAACGTTCGGTTTCCCCTTGCTTTGGCCGCGCCCACTCCACTCTGGACAGCCGCTTGCCTGGCACGTTGTGGGCTCCTGAGGCACACAGTCCTGCAGGCAGCTGGATCAGAACCCTTTGCTCAGGCTCTTTTGCTTTCCAGGGCTGTGCTGCTTACCTTCCTCCGTCTGGTTCTGCCCCTTCGTCGTCTCATCTAGGGCGGGCCCTGGAGCCCCACGCCCCAGCCCGCAGCACCCAGTGGACATCCTGGCTTTGGCTCTTCCCCTGTTCTTCCTATGTCATCTGCTTCTCTGCTTCCCTCTCAAACTCTTAAAGCACAAAACCAGTGTCTGGCCATCGCGGACACCGCCCCTGAGCCTAGGACCGTGCACGACACAGGGCAGACCCCTCCCGATGTGGGTCCGACTGACCTGCCCATGGTCTTGAACCTGATGGGGTACAATGAACTGTGCCCCGCCCCATTTACGTGTGGAACCCCTAAACCCCCAGAAGATGGCATTTGGAGCCTTTGGATGAGGTCATGAGGGTGGGACCCCTGTGATGGGATCCGTGCCCTTATTAGAAGAGGAAGAGAACAGAACTCTCTCTCTGTCTGTCTGTCTGTCTCTCTCTCTGCCATGTGAGGATATAGTGAGATGGTGCTTGTCCATGGCCAGGAAGAGAGTTCTTCCCAGGAACTGAGTGGGCTGGAACCTTGATCTTGGATTTCCAGCCCCCAGGACTGTGAGTGAATTTCTGTCGCGTAAGCGACGCAGTCTATGGAATTTCGTTATGATAGCCTGAGCGGACCGAGATACACAGGCACAGTAAATCCAAACATAGACATTTCTGAAGAACACCAGAGCAGGTCTCCTGGAATCCAGCATGAAGACTTGTTAGAAATTTAATTGCTTAGGGATGAAAGAAAGAATTGAAGCATTAATTTCATCGGCGTGTAACAATGCCAAAGCCATCATCCATTTGCTTTAGATTATCTTGGCCCAGCCCTGTCTGAAAATCAGTGAACTAGCTCCCCAACGCCTATACCTGGCCTCCTGAGTCTCCCAAGGGGAAGAGCTCTGGACCTCTCCAAGGATCCTGGTGCAGGTGACAGGGGCGGCCTGCTGGTCTCTTAGACACCGCTGGGCCCGTGAGCTAAGGCCAGGTCTAAAACTGGACTCACAGAGGCTCGCACTCTGTGATCCTGCTTTATTTCTTTTACCTATTCAATTCCACTTCTTCTGTTTCATTTTTAAATTGTATGTATTATTGGCACGTGGTGTGCAGGGGCAAGAGCAAGGCAGGTACCCCCGAGGCGGCATAGTGTCAATCCATCCAAGATGCACGCAGGGAGAGGGGCCTGGAGAAGCCATTCTCTCTCCTCTCGAGGCACATGTGGACATCGGCTTCACCTTCCAGGGCCCAGAGTCACTGTTTTTCCTGGGGCTTTGAGGTGGGGTGGCAAAGGGGTGGGTGTACACTTTCTTGCTTCTGTCTCGAGCGGAGGAATCAGGTGAGAAGAGCCTGCCCCGTCCACATGCCCCAGGCCACAGAGCCGCCCTGACAGCTTCCAGTGGTCCGAGGGTCTCCCCTGGGGGTGGGGGGGTGCCACCCACACTTTCAGTGCCAGCACCTTGACCTTGGCCTGGACACCTCTGCCAGCAGCCAGCACTGCCCTTGCCAAGAACTCTTCCCTGTGGTCCCCCGCGCCAAGGGTTTACGGCTCCCCATGGACGGAGGCTGTGTGGTTCCTCTTCAGCGCTCGGAGCCCCCTTCCTAGGCCTGGGGGGCTCCCTTCCCTCCAAGGCCGTCAGGTGCTCCTGGTCCTTGCAGAGGGTTCTTCCAGGGCCCAGGGAGGCAGAGCCCCAGGGGTGCCTTCAGCGCAGAAAGCTCTGGGGACTGGAGCAGAAGAGTTAAGTTCTGGGCTGAGGCTCCAGGTTCAATTCCATTACTTCCTGCCGAAGACACTGCCGCCTTCCCACAGCCATTGACACATGTTGCTTTCATCTGCTTCATTTCAAGACATGCGCACACTCGCTGGAAACTATGCTTAATAGCTAAACTCAAAACATTTGGATTTCCTTTCCTTCTTGACTCTTCGCTGGTATGCTGCGTACTCTCGTGGGTTGGTTTTTTGGGTGGTGGTGGCTTTTTTTTTTTTTTCTAGCCACCATTTTTAACCCAGCAAAGAGAAGCCAGTGGCTTCCTGGCCAATTGGCTCAGGCCCATCTGCTCCGTGTGGGCTCTCTCATTTCCTGGGGGGGCCATTGGCTCAGGCAGCCCCCTTGTTGTGGTGGTTAGACAGCGTCTCCCAGCCTCTTTCTCTGCCCAGCTCTTCCCCAGGTCAGGGAGAGAACTGGCCTGTGTCATTAGAGAATGGGCAGCGGGTTCTCCGGAAGCTTTGTGACTCACGGCTTGGGCCTTCTGAATGGAGCCTCGAGAGTGGAGAGGTGAGCTTCTCCGTCTGGACCCGAGGACTCTGGGGGAACAAACAGGCCTGGCTGCTGGGGGATGGGATCCGGACAAGCCTGCCGCTGGCCAGGACTGGGGTGGAAAGTGGCCGTTGGAAGCAGGCCAACCTCATCTGGTTGGAATTGGGTTCGACATGTGTTTCTAAAACCTGGTCGCAGCCACTCAGCCCTCCCAGAGCCGGGACGGCATTGCGTGTTGACATATGAGCAATCAGACTTCTCCTAGAAGAGCCTCAGAAGTGCCTGGCCTGGGGTGACTGCCCGCTGCTCAGCATGCCCAGCCTCCAGCCGTCTCTCCCTCCAGAGGCTCTGGGACATTTTCCCGTGGGGGCACCTGGGGAGGGAGGGGGAGGGAACGGCAGGCAGCCTGGTTCCCTCAGCGGAAGGGCAGCAAGCATTAGAGTGGACCTTGTGTCCTTTTCCTCATCCTGCCCTCCCTGTTAACATTCCCATTTCATGGTCGAGAAAATCGAGGCCCAGGAAAGGCAAAGTGGTGACACTGGGACAGGGGTCTAGGACCGAGGTGTCCCCAGCAGCTTCCATCTGCCTGTGCCATTCTTGCCTTCTCCACAGGAGCCCAAGGTGCTTGGAGACCCCATACATCCCCCCCCTTTTCTCCATGTCCCCCACTCTGGGCCTTTCCGGCCCAGCAATCTGCGTTGCAAGCAGATAGGAAGAAGGTCCTCGGAAGCTGGCAGACGGGTGAACGTGGTCTCGTGCATTTCATCCAGGAAGAGAGAACGTTTGGGGCCCCTCTGCTGCCCTCTCCAGTGAGCAGACCTGGCCAGGAGTCTGAGGCAGCAGGACGTGCGGAGAACAAAACCTTCCAGGGCAGAAGCGCGTGAGAGGGATGGAAATGCTCAGGGATTACAGGGTCAGAGAGGTATCACTCTTACCTGTTCAGGTTCACGGACACAAGATCGCCCGCGGAGGAAATGGACTTCACGTCTGTAAAACGGATGCCATGTTCTCCTCCGTCTCCTTGTCTGCTCCTTCCAGGTTGTTGGTCTTCTGGTGTGCGTGTGCGTGTGCGAGCGTGAGGGGCTGCGTGAGGCAGTGCCAATGCCCGTGCTCTCTCTTGTCTAAAAATGGGGTCGGCACAAGGCAAGCGAGGCCACGCTGCCTTTCAGAGCTGACGTTTCTGAGAGGGACGAGGCTCTGTTGGCCTGTCGGGGTGTCCCCCGCGGGCCCTGGCTGGGGGTGTCCGATGCCAGCGCCGCCAGATGGAGATCTGGGCTGCAAAGCATCCAAATGGCCCTGAACTCCAGCTCTTCCGTAACCCTGGTGAAATGATGCGACGCCAAGCTCATTTAAAATATTTGACCTTCCTGAAGGCTCTTTAAAATGGCAGGGTTGCCAAGGATCCAATGGATCCCCTCTTTGGCAGTGAATTATTTCATTAAAAGTCATACACTGTCATTGCAGAAGCTCCGAAAACACAAAGTAATATTATTCCATTTTAAGGACCAGAGACCCACTTGATTGACCCCAAGGGAAAATAGGGGTGTGTTTGCAAGAACACAAGGGGCTTGGGGTGCCCTCAGGGCATGGCCCCTCCCTCTGGCCCCTCACCATTTCAAAAGCTCCCCGGCCATGGCAACCATCCCCTCAGCCTCGCTCTGGCCCCTTTCTATAGCTTTGGCTCCCATGGAGCACAATTTTTTCTTTGTTTCTTAGTTCAAATTTCCGAGCTCAAGAGAAAAACCGAACAACCCAGCTCCTCTTTCCAGGCCTGACTCGTCCAGTCGAGTGGCGCCGGCGAGCCCGTGATGGGCCGCCCGTGAGTGACAAGGCGGCGCGGGGTTCAATCAGCTGTGCCCAAGAAGGGGTAGGGTCACATGGCACCGAATGTCACCATCCAGGCCTGGCAACACAAGCCCACTAACATGGTATAAAAAGCCAGAGAAAAATGATCTATGATCCCACCGTCTACAGCTCTAGTCTTTTTTCTATACATTTGCCTGTTTGAATACGTGTTCGATACCACTTTTGCCTCTAGCTTCTTGGAGTGGACTTCATATGGACTTCCAATATCATTGCAACCCCATTACCT
Organism: Enhydra lutris kenyoni; assembly: GCF_002288905.1. Lineage (NCBI taxonomy): Eukaryota > Metazoa > Chordata > Mammalia > Carnivora > Mustelidae > Enhydra > Enhydra lutris. The sequence goes on along the minus strand of NW_019154141.1, from coordinate 5,762,018 downwards.
TGTATTTATGGTTTTTAAAGAGGGAAAGTGAGGGAGGGGCAGAGGGAGAGAGAGAGAATCTTAAGCAGATTTCACGCCCAGTGAGGAGCCCAACTTGAGCTCGATCTCTCGACCCTGAAATTGTGACCTCAGCCAAATTCAAGAGTTGGGTCTTAACTGACTGAGCCACCCAGGAGTCCCACTCCATTGCCTTTTAAATGACGACATAATGTTCCTGTGTACTGCCCGTGGCGTGTATATGATTTACTTAATCAGTCCCCTCGCAGACGTGGATGTTATTTTCAAATCCCTCCTATTACACATAACCCTGAATGTTTGGGGTAGTGTCAGGAACGCACAAGACGGCATCCCAGACTCCTCGTTAAGTCTACGAGCGTTTGGGAAACCTGGCCCTTCCTCCCAAAGCAGAACTATGATGGCTCTTTGGAAGAGGCCACAGGGACCGGAGGAAGAAGTGGGTCCCGACCTGTTGGCATCTGCTTGCCTTCATGTTATCCTTCTCGAGTGCTGGACCCGTGGCCAAGACCAAAGTCACAGCCTGGCCCCTCTCCACTCCCTCCGGGGAGGCCCACCAGGCTGCACACGGGGAGGAGCAAGTGGGTGACAGCCTGTGGCCTTCTGCAGCCTTGTCACTCCTCGCCGGTGGGTCCAGCCATGGCCAGGGTGAGATTGTGCCGTCTCCTGTGGATATGACGTGCAGCGAGGAGGGAGAATGGAGTAGAGGGAGCTGGTGTGTGCGAGTCAGAGGTGCAGGTGGGCACCCGGCACCCCCCAGAGTGTCCCGGGCCAGCGGGCAAGCTGGAGGCAGAGCCAGGACTGGGATGCAGGCCTGGACGCCAGCCACGAGCCCTCCCTGGGGCTGCGTGCCATCGGTGAGAACACACAGACACCTGGAAAATTAATAAACGCTTCATCAGTGTGACGGCTCTTGTTCTGAAAACCAGCCTTCCGACTGGGCGCCTTTGGAGCATTAGGCCTCTGAGCACGGACTCCTGTCATTCAGAGACCGGGAAGCTGACATTGACCAGAATTTATACGAGAAAACTCCATGAGCTCAAGATCAGGCCTGCACCCTGGACTCCAAGGCACACGAGTTCCTGGTGGCAGAGCCCACAGCTCTGTCCTCAACGGATGCTTATGTGGCGGCTCCGTCCAGCCTGGTGCCTCCAGCGCCCCAGAAATGTGTCTCAGCTAGTGAAGATTGCCATCTTCCAGGACAATGGCCCTCCTTGAAACCCTTGCCTTCTCAGAAGAATCCACCTATCAGAGAGCTGGGGGGCCCCGAGCTGTTGACTTACCCTTTTGGAGCCTTTGCTGGCAGCTGGTGGCAGCACTGTCCATGGGGTAGAGGGAGGGCTAGGAGGAGTCCAAGAACCAACCCTTGAGCCTTGTCCTTTCCCACCGCCCGGCGTCCCCACCTGGTGTCACCACTACTTCCTGCCACGTGGTCTTCGCCAAGCATCTGGGGCCCTCTAGACAGGCTGGCTCCGTGGACAGGTCATCAGTGCAAGTCACACAGCCACCAACTCCCAGGGGCCTGTGCGGTCGCCATCTTGAAATTCCCAAAGTGAGACAGGGGGCCTGTGTTCACGTCCTACACTGTGTTGTGCAAGCAGAGAAGCAGGTCCTGCCCCCAGGCCTGTGTTTCCCATGACATAGGTTGGTCACAGTAGCGTCTGACACGGGGAGTGGCTGGGCAGGGGAGTAAATGAGGTGACCCCTTCCTTCACAGAGAGCCTGGCCCCCGACAAGTGTTTCCTCACCTCAGCCGCTCTGCTGCTGTTATAACCCAAAGCCCTCGGCAGCCCGCCCCTCACCCTCCCGGCCTTTTCCGTCCTCTGGGAGGACTTCTCCCCAGCCTCCTCTCTCTCCGTGGCCTCTGACCCAAGAATTCAAATATCTAGGGCACAAGGACCAGACTTGGAAATCACAGCGTCTCCTCGGAGCTCTTGAAGCCCTTATCAGAGAGGAAACTACTAACGACTCTCTCTGGTTTATGGCAGTTTGCTCCGTTTATGGCCCTTTTACTGCCCTGGGCCCTGGGGCTTCAGACAGAGCCGCTCTTTGTGAGGGAAGATGGCGCCAAGGAGGGACTCCTCGCTGGTGGTGACTCCTGGGACCCACCTTCCCTCTGGGCACAGGCCTTGGATTCCCTGTGCTTGGGGCGGGGTCAGCCTGGAAACGTCTACAGAAATGTCGGACTGGGTGGGCCCAGAAGCCTGAGTGTGGTCATCCTGCCCCTGTCTCTGGGCTCAGCTTCCTGGACCGGACACAGGTTAATCCTCATGGCGACTAGCGGCCCTTCTGCTTCCTCCCGGCCAGGGACGATGGCTGGCGCTCCGCATCTACTGTCGTGATGCCCACAGCATCGTGGGCCTGTTAGCCGGGGCCTGGTAAGTGGGAGGCATTTAAAAAAAAAAAAAAAGGATAGCTTGAAAATTCTTTCAGTCACAAGCAACCCTTAAAATGGATGTTTAGCCTTAGCTCTATTTTGCAGATGGGGAAATTAAGGTTTAAAAGGATACACGACTTACTAAAAAGGATATACGATTGGGGCGTCTGGGTGGCTCAGTGGGTTAAGCCTCTGCCTTTGGCTCAGGTCATGATCTCAGGGTCCTGGGATCAAGCCCCACATCAGGCTCTCTGCTCAGCGGGGAGCCTGCTTCCCCTTCTCTCTTGGCCTGCCTCTCTGCCTACTTGTGATCTGTCTCTCTGTCAAATAGATTAAAAAAATCTTAAAAAAAAAAAAAGGATATATGACTTATTTCAGGTCATGGTGGGGTCAGGATTTGAGACTTGATGTATGTCTGACTCCAACTTTCCAGCATGGCTTCTCATGCATGAATTCTTCTGCTCCTTCCTTCATTACACTGTGCTAGGTACGAAAGAGGTGATAAGCTTGGTCCCAGCAACTGATGGTTCTGTGCAGGTCAGGCTGGCCATTATATGTGCATGTTATATATGCAAGACAAGCAGCCCGGCCCAGGCCACATGCAGAAGGGTGGGAAAGAGGATTGTCCTGGGATGGGCATGACTGTGACTTCCTGTGACTGTGTCTCTCTCTTCTGTCTGTCCCCTTCTCCTCCCAGCCTGGGGTACCCCTGAATAAGGGCCACCTCCGAGAGTACATTCATAGAGGAAACTTCTAAATTGAGTATTGAGGTTCTGGGGAAGGGGGCTAATAGCTAGCATCGTCATTCCCTGCCTGAGTATAGAGCCAATGGAGAGCAGACACAGGGTTCAGGCAGGTGGTGATGATACATCAGATTTGCTGTTGATGAAGGAAGTGTCTGGCAGGAATCAGCAATCTGGCTTCCTAGAGCTGGGACCAAATTAGACGTCCTCACCTGATGCTGGTTTGGAGGAACAACCTCAGATCTCCCCAGTGGGGTCTGACGTATGAAACTTAGGGCTTCGAGAAGCTGCTAAAGATGGGGACGCTGTGCAGGCCAACTTCAAAGAGGCATGGGCCGATTACACACATCCCTGGTTGGTCTCCTCTTCTTCCGGGGTCAGGGGTCCCCCCACCCATGGAGCTGAAGTTGTGGAGGGAAGCGTGCGCCCAAGCCATGGCCAGCAGCCCAAGCCTCCGGCCGACCAGCAGAGGATGGAGCAGCCTTGCATCCATGAAGGGTGGTTGGAGGACATGGGCAATGAAGAGATGTGTCCTGTGGCTCCATTCCTAAAGCACATGGGGCCTCTGTTCACGCTACTGAAAGCCGGCAAGGCCCAGCAGGGAAGACCCAGCTGGAAAGCCCCAGATGTTCCCACTGCCCCTTCCTGCCCCTGCACACTCATCCAGCCTCAGGGCTCAAGGGCTCGGTGCTGGGCGCTCTGCACCTAGTGAGGTCATTCAGCCTCCCTCCCCGGTCCTCAGCCCCCACCAGGGAGGAAAACAAAATCTGAAAAGTGCTGGCCGTCGGTCCTCGCAACACGGCCGAGCCAGCGTCCAGTACTTCCGGGATGACCAAACTCCCTTGTCTCTCTCTGCCACGAATGCCTGCTGCTCTGCAGGCTCCCACGTGGGCTTCAGAGCTGGTGGGAGTAACGGGTGGGCTTGCGTGCGCCTTCAGGGTCCCGCGATGCCGCTGTGCCAGGAGGGCTCTGGGGCCCTAGGGTAAGTAGCCTCCAAGACCCAGTCGCCCCGTGCCAGGCACACACAGCACGAGATGGGGCAAAGGGCACTGCACAGCGTGCACAGGGAGCACTGCGTCAGCGTGCGGAGCGCCAGAGGGTTGGAGAGGAGCCGGCAGAGGCTCAGTCTTGGACCCTTGTCATCCTCTGAGCCTCCCGTTCCCCCCCACACCGAGATGTTACAGCTCGCCGTATCTCAAAGACACACAGAAGCCTTGTGGGTGAGGAAGACCAGTCCCGTGCCACACCCAGGCAGGAGCCCCCCTGGCTGGCAACAGAAAACGCACCCCAGCAGGAAGCCTTGACGTGCCTGCACCCATCCTAACGCACTCCCCGAGGACCGGCTTTGAACAAGGGCTTTTTTTGACGCAGAATAAGATTAAGGGATGGGATCTGCACTGAGAAGAGTCATCGGAACTCAGCATCTTGCAGGATTTGCAAAGAGAGGAGCAAATGTGCGGGGGTGGGGGGGTTATCAGAAACTTGGTAGTCACACCTGGATGGTTGAAAACTTGTGGAAACAGAAAGAGAAGCAGCACGCCGTGCCGTGTGTCTGGTGCCAAGGCCGTGAAGCTCCCTCGGAAGGCTCTAGGGGAGAGGGAGCGGCTGGGGGCCTTGAGGATAAGGGGGGCCGGGGACGGGCACTCCCTTCTCCCAACACCGCCCTATGGAGCCCATCTTACAGCTCTGGGGAGAAGCAGCAGGATCCTAAAACATGCCAAGTCTGCTCATATCCGAGCCTGGGGACAGGCCTGGAGGGCGGGAGGTGGTGGTGACAAGAGGCACCTCCGTGGCGAGGGGTGCGGATGCTGGGCAAGAGTTCCCTTACTGTCGTGGCAGCAAGGCTTGGGGTTGGGGGGTGCTTTTTGAGGAGACTCAGATGAAGTTAGCCGGCGGCAGTCCTCCCCCCTAGCCGACATTATCCCCTAGCCGACGGGATAACGCGCGTGCCGACACCCCAGCCGGCCTCGGCAGACCGTTTGGTGCCAGAAACTAAATTTACTGGCTAGAACGTTTCCACTCCAACTCCATCTGAAACATGCTGTTATTTTATTCCCATTTTATGGTGAAGGGAAGGGAGTCTCCAAGAGCCCAAAACACTTTGCAGGGTGTTCTGCAGAGGAGCCTGGCCCCTGCCCGGATTGCTCTATTTGATTTTTGCCCAAGGTGATTAATCCTTCCCAGGTGCCCACCGGTCACCGGGTGGGGTCCCAGTCACTTGATGGCATCACTTCATTTAGTCCTCACACCAGCTCCCAAGCCAGGTGCCGCCATTCCTCCCAATCTATACTTGGGGAAACTGAGGCACAGAGCAAGGTCAGACTCTCTCTCTGTGGGGAGCCGGGCATCCCTTTTCAGAGCCTCCATGTTTAACCCCTATGCCACACTCCCCTGGACTCATAATTACATTTCAGGATAAAGAAAAACGTTTTCTTCCCTTGACCCGCAAGGCTCTGCCAAGCCCACCCAGGCCAGTCTGCTTGACCTGCCTTTCTCCCTGGCTCTCAGCGTTCATGGGTTTCTGGAGAAGGCACAGCTTCCTCCTGTCTGGGACCTGTGGGGTCCAGCTCCCAGCTGCCCACGGCCCCCGCGCCCCCGCCCCCTACCCCTGGGCTGCGGTTCACCAATTCCAGCAGGGAAGATGGATCCCAGGCTCTACCATTCACCAGGCTTTCCCGCCCCAGGTGATCCTCTTCCTCTTCTCTCCTGGCTTCCCGGGAAAAGGTCCCTTCTTTGGGGGGGAGGGGGTGGTAAGCACATCCCAAGGGCACACTAGGCCCTCCATTGTCTTGTAGAGTGTAAGGTTGACACCTTTTCACAGGGAAATTCAGAGCGGGGACCCCCCGGGGAGGCTGGCCAGGAGGAAGGAGGAAGGAGGGCGGCCTTTGTCAGGGTAGAAGAGGTTAAAGCTTGGGGTGGGGGTTGGGAGGGTCCTGTCTATTACTGCAAAGCCAAGTTCAGGTGAAGTGGCTAGACCTACAGGAAGTGGGTGGTCACCTGAGAAAGCCGACTTGAGGTGGGGGGAAGGCCTCATGGCCATGCCCCCCCCGCCCCGCGCCCTAACTGAGTGGCAGAGTTTTTCCAGGCAGGCTTTTTGGTCTTGACCTCTGAAAGCTGTCCTGTGGCTGGGGCTTCTCCAGGGCTCCCCCACAGCAGCCATTGGGAAGACAGCCCGGTCTCTACGGGGCAGGCGGCTGTCTCACACCTGCCCTTCACACCTGGCTCCCTGTGCTCCCATCTTCTCTGACCTTGGCTTTGAGAAAGGGAGGAGGAGCAAGCCCCTTACTCAACTTGTTGTGACCCCGAGGCAGGTGGCCAGGTCCCAGTCATCTTCTGATGTGTGAATTAATGGATTCAGGTGCCAAGTGGTACCCAGGTAGACAGATTTAACGCACTGAACAAGCTGACCTTGAGAAAAAATTTTAATTCTGCAAAAAAGAAATAGTTCAGGGAGAGGGGAAATGGTGTTTTCAACTAAAACACTGTCTTCTCATCGTGGCCTCTGTTGGTGGTACCATGCCCCAGTCTTCCATGTCTGGAGAGCTGGGTTAGCTCATGGCAGATTTTTTCCACTTAATTTTTTCCCTAACATCCCCAAAATATTGGGGTGATGTGTCGAGATTATCAAGACATATTTTGTAGCTTCTCTAACCTCTGTATCTTTTTTCCACACTCAAAAAGTATTATTGGGGAATATTTATTAACGGGACATTAGTAACAGCAGGAGACGCTCAACCCACACATTCTAAATTTGGTGATACTCATATTTTTGCTAAGAAAATCATTAAGTACTGTGTCCTGTGCAGCCAATGGTCACATGGTCACATCAACAATACAAAAACGAAAAAAAGACTTCCCCAGAGTTGTTCTGGACCATCCCATTCAGGAATTCTCTCCCCCAAATCCAAATGCAGTGATAGGAATTCAGAAGATTGCTTTACAAATATCATTAAAGGGGCACCTGGGTGGCTCAGTCATGAAGTGTCTGCTTCATGGTCCTGGGGTCCTGGGATGGAGGCCCACATCGGGCTCCCTCCGGCTCCCTGCTCCACAGGAAGCCTGCTTCTCCCTCTCCCACTCCTCCTGCTTGTGCTCCCTCTCTCGCTGTACCTCTCTCTGTCAAATAAATAAATAAAATCTTTAAAAATATATATCATTCAAAGAATGAGCCCCAGCCCCTCCTACTGCTGGCATCCCATCTGAATCCCAAAGATCCCCTCATTAGCAACTCCTCGTCCGGGTTCCCTTATCACTCCAAGCGGAAGGCTGGCTTCCCTCTTCTAAATCTGAAGCAATAAATAATATTCATAATTACCTTCTAGACGGATAAGTCCAGTCTCTCCATTTCCGCAGGGGGCAGGGGGGACCCCAATAACTTGGGCAAAGGTGGCGGCAGGGTAGATGTTGTTTTTGAGTGTGATCAAATGTCATTAGCCTGGAACTCAGGAAAATCTCAAAACGATTTCGGTTTTGCGTTTCATAACCTATTTGGAGAAATCTGATATGTTTTTACAGAAACATCCAGTAACCTTGGAAGAACCTCAGACGTGTTATAATGATTGCAGGCTTACTCTTGTCGCCATTCCCCCCTCAATGCGCTGTTGTGTGTAAGTGTGGAAAAGGCTCCTGGAACCGGAGGGACTGCCACTTGGTCCCCAGCATGAGCTCTGTTAGCCGACAGAGCACACTTCTCAGGGACCTGTCTGGTTTGGCCACGCCCTTTCGGAAAGGAAGCCTCTTAATCCGTGGGCCCAGAATCTGGGCGTGGCTTAGCCGGCCTCTGGCTCCACGGGGTCCACGACGCGACAAGGGGGTTAAGGAAGGTTAATGGTGGGCCTACCCCACCTGAAGGTTGCCTCACCATCCTAAAAAAGCACCAAAGAGAGAAGTCACAATCTTTTTATAATCCAATCTCAGAAGGAACATCCCCGCCCTGTCTGCCGTATTCTGTTGGTTGGAGGCAAGTCAGCTAGCCTCAGCACACTCAAAGGGAGAGAATGACACGGGGCAGAGTGCCCGGACATGGGGCTTATTGAGGTCTGCTTCGAGGATACCAACCATGATGCCCCATGACACGGCAGCTAAAGGTTTCACTCTGCCATGAGGATGTCAGGACCCAGCCCCGGGACCGGGGCCAGCATCCGTGCCAGTGGGCCTGTGTCCATGTTATATCCGTTGTGCAATGTTTCATGTATCACCCACGTCCACAACAGGGTTCAGCCATGGACCGGGCTAAAGGAGGCAAAAAATGTCAAAAACATGGCGCCTTCTTCGGAGCCCATGGTTGAGCAGGTAGAACAGGTGTTTTGCTAGAGGTGAGGCCCAGGTGCCACAGAACCACAGAGAGGAGTGCCCCCCAGTTCGGGGGCGATAAGGCATGGGAGGAATGAAGAAGCTGAAGAGGGTGGCCTGCTGGCCAAGGGCATCTCAAGCACAAAGGCACAGAGCAGTAGAAGACAGGAGCCACCATGAGGGACCACCCTTGACAGGGGCCTGGGAAGCCAGCAGGAGGCAGAGCTGGAGACCGGGCAGGACCAGCCACCTTGGGCACCGTACGATGGGCTTTGGGCCTTGTCCTGGAGGATATATGTGGCCAAGAAAGGATTGGAAGCCAGGGATGATACAGTCAGTTCTGGAGTACAGAATGGTCTCTATGGTGGCAACATGTCAGGGGGCCCCGGGGGCAGGGGGCTCTACTGCAGGCCGGGAGAACAAAATGTTCTGCTGTTCCTGGCAAGAGATGAGAAGAGCGTGAGCCCTGGTCAGTGGTTGTGGATAGGGGGAGAAGGTGGTGACTGTAGGAGATTTTTAGGAGGCGGAGTCAACAGAGCTGGATGACTGAGTGGGGACGGATGAGGGAGTCGAGCCATCTAGAAATGGTCCAGGTTTCTAACTGAGGCAGTGGGGCGATGTGATGTCACTGCCTACCAGGAGGACAGCTGGTTTCAACAGGGACAAAGTAGGTTTTCTTTTAAGGTGCCAGCCGTGCGCCCCCACCCAAAGTCTTGATGATGAGGGAGGTCGTGAGAGAGGGCAGGGCATAGGTCTGGGAGGCCCCGTCTTTAGAGGGTGGGTCTTGGACCCGCAGGTGGGGCAGGAGACCGTCCAGAAGACATTTCAGGGGAAAGGAACCCCGAGGAAGAGCAGCCCGGAAGGTCTGGGAGTGGGGGGTGGGGGGGTGGGGGCGGGAGGAAAGCGGAGCAGCAGGAGGTAGAGATGCTCCCGGTAAGGAAAGTCCTGTCTGATAAGGGGGAGCTCAAATTGCGGGGAGCAGAAGGAGCAAGGCCGCAGCCACGTGAAGCCAGAGCCGGAGCAAATCATCCCACGAATTTACCCATTAGGATGGGTTTCACCCGCCTGGAAATGCTCTTTGAAGGGGGCAAGACTATCGCGGGTTGAGGAGACAATGGGAGGGGAGGAAGTGTAGACAGCAAGTGTAGACTCCTCTCCAAAGACATTTGCCAACACATTATTTGAGCGCTCCGAAGCCCACTGAAGCCGGCGGAGTGGGGGCCGCTTATGTAATAAAGCAGCACGTTGGGCCGCCTGGGTGGCTCAGTCGGTTAAGCATCGGCCCTCCGCTGGAGTCATGATCTGGGTTCCTGGGATCGAGTCCCGCCTCGGGCTCCCTGCTCGGCAGGGAGTCTGCTTCTCCCTCTGCCCCTCCCCCTGCAAACTTTTGCACAAGCTCAAGCGTGGGCTCTCTCTCTCTCTCTCTCTCTCTCTCTCTGACAAATAAATAAAATCTTAAAAAAAAAAATTAAGTAGCACGCGGAGGACTTGACAGAGAGGCGTTTCTTGCACCGGAAGGCAATCCCCAGAGCCTCTCCAGGTGTTCTGGAGCAGCCCGGACTCTGCCTAGCCTCCCGGCCACCCCTCACCCCGGGGTAACCCCCCCACCCCCCGCAGACCAGAGAGCACTCAATCAGCTTGTGGGGATGCTTGGAGCAAATGGAGAAACTGACGTGAAAGAGTAGAGGAACCCATTCCAAGCTTGGCAAACCTTCACTTTCCAGAAGCTGTGTCTGAGGAGCGGGAGGAAACATCGGGAGCAGAAACCGAAGTCTACGGAGAGAGCTTGGCAACGCAGACCTATTTACCAGCAAGGTTTCACGGGGAGCCACTGCGCATGCTCCTCCAGCGCCTCCTCTCCCCTTTCTCCCCTCCTCTCCCCCAAACAACCTCTCCCGTGGGCACGTCTGCTTGATACCCTGGAGAAGAAAATGTCAAAACTCGGAACCTCTTTCTGGGTTTGTTTGGGTATTGGTGGTCTCTCCTGGTTAGGAGCTCAGGCCAACTCTTAAGAAGCCAGACTCTGAGATGATGAATGGCAGTGTGCCAAAGGCCCGGCCATTTGTAGCTCCATTTATAATAAATAGGAAAAGCACTTGAAAGGAAATCAGATTAGGAAGTTTTACACTATTAGCTCTGTTTTAAATTTAACATTTAAATGATGTGTTATCATTCGTTTTATTAACAAATAGTAGTTTCCCCAACACTTCTCTCTGGATAGGATTTCTGAGGGAAACCTCCCCTTTTCTCCCGTGGCTTCAAAATTTCCACCTTGACATCCCAGTCCCTGCTCTGCTAGAGGAGAGCAAGTAGGAAGGGGGGCGCTGGGGGTAAGTGGAGTCCGCCTTTTCCTCTTCCCTTCCTCCTCTCAGGTTCTGTGGAAGTCAGTCCTCCCTCAGGTGAACCCACCCCACTGAGATGCCCATGGAAACACCTGCCACCTGTACCAGACTTGATGGATAGTCCAGTTCCAAGCGTCAACGTGATCCCTAAGCAGGGGCAGAAGGAAATGTGTTTCAGTGGAATTTCAGGCTGAAGCCCTGGGGTGATTCTTTTAGGAAGACAGCCCCGATCCTGTGATCCCGTTTATTCGTTCCGCAGTGGAAGTCAGGGGCTTGAGAAGCTCAGGTCCCCCTCTTAGCCAGCTCTATCCTGGGTCTCCTCACCGGGAGGACGGTAAGAGGATGGATCAGGAGTCCGAACCTTCCATAGGTTTCAGCCCAGCTCCAGCATGGCAGAGTGATCTTGGGAAACAAACAACTCTTCACCTCCCACTGGCTTAATCCTAAAAGGCGGGTTGGATCAGATAACACTTTAAGAGTCCCCTGGCTGGAAAATTTGGCTGTTTCATTTTGGGTACAGGAAGGGACTGTTTTTGAGAGAGGACAGAAAAGCACAGCCCCCTTTCCCCTCCCAGCCTGCTCCTCCTTGCAGGGAAGGTGGCAGGGCTGGCTCACCTCTGTGGGACCTCCCTGGCAGCCTCCATGTCCCCTGATCCCAGGAGTGGGCCTCCCAACTGGAGGGCATCTTTGCTTTGGGGGCGCTGCGTTTCTTCCCAGAATGGGAAAACAGACTATTGAGGGAACAGTTTGGAGGGCCTCCTGCATCTCAAGCATCTTGCCGGACATTTATTTGCCTAATTGCTTATCCTCACAACAGGCTTCTGAGGGCTGTTTCCTCCACTCTGCAGGTGAACACACGAGACCTGCAGTCTTAGGAAAGGTTACCTGTGTCCTTCTCCGCCTCCCTCCTCAAACAAAGGTACATTTTCTAAGGTGGCACTTTTCCAAAGAAACAAAAGACAAAGTCACTGAATCTTAGAAAACCATGTCCTGGGTCTGAGCTCTCTGAATTCACAGCTTGTATGACTTCCACACCAGAGGGGTTTTGGGGGGGGGGTTGACCAAAGTTTGGATATCTGGCCAGATGCTTCCCGGTCCTCGTTTTCTGGGATTCTAGGATTTCAATCTGATACGTAATTCCAGAAGGGACTTACACTCTCTGCTTTATTAAACTTGTCTGCACTTAGGCAAAGTAGACTGTTTATCCTCTATAGGGTTTTGCTTTAAAGGACATGGGAGAGTGAGCATGTGCAGAAATACATCACCTTGCTTTCCAGTTTCCAGGCAACTGTGCAGGATTACAACAAGTCACATGATATCACTGCCGCCAGGGAGAAGGGGAAATATGGAAAACTGTGCTATCTTGAGAAAGGGGCTAGGTATAAGCAAAGGGCTTTGGATTCTCTTCCAGAAATATTATCAACAAGTAGTCAAAGACCTGGAGCCTTGAGAGGGCTCCTGGCTTCTCCACACTTGGCCCAGCCTCCTGCTGGATGGGAAATGTGCCACTAGATCTGAAATCAAGGGGGAAGGGGAAAGGGCAGGGGTGAGATGGAGGGGGAGCCGTTGGGTCAAGGTGACCAAGCACCTGTTCTGGAAATCAGTCTCTTAGAGGGGTCATTAATGAGAAGAGGCAAACCAAACCAGACCTTGTGTCTGCGTCCCCATCTCCCTTCCCTCCTTCCCGCTGCTGCAGCCCTGGGATAATGAGGGAACAGGAGGGTCTTTGGTTCAATCCGATCCTGTGATGATTAGGGCTGGCTGGGGGGCAATGAAGGGTCAGTGGGGATAGCTGGGAGGGGAGGAAAACCACCCATGAAGACCAAGTTTCCACTTCCTTTTTTAAAGCCTCCTCTTTCTGATCATTGTTTATTTGATTTTGGATGTTTTGATTTTTCTATCTCCCCTCCCCCACATTGTATATGTGTGTGTGTGTGTGTGTGTGTGTGTGTGTGTGTGTGTGTGTGTACACACACACAGTCATGGACGCTGCTGCTGTTTATATCATAGACACTTCTGTGGCAATTTATTCCCCCTCAGTATACACTTCTGTTCCTGTAATAACACCCTCTGTGGCCTTTAAAGGAGGGGGGAGAGTGAGCATGTGCAGAAATACATCACAGGGACAGCTTGGCTCCTGGCTCTCATGGGGTCGCAGAAGGGGGTGGGTGTGTCCTTGGCCATGGGTCCCACATACCAGCATTCCGGAAGGCCAGGCTCTTAGATGGAGCCGACCTGAAGTGGACTGGCTTCCAGTTTCCTCACACCCAGCAGTTGTCCCAAGGCAAAGATGAGTCACCCTGCCACACTCTCGCACCGGCCCTCCCAATTTGCCCCGAGGTGGCCATATTTCATAGCCTGGACTGTGGGCTTGCAGCCAGCCTGGCTGCCTGGGGAGGTGAGCCCAGAGGGGCAGAACGTGGACACAGACAGGCAGGTATTGGGAAGTGAGATGCCACCCACCTCGCCATTCAGGAGCTCCAAAGTCTGAGCTGCGAAGGACTCATGCCCCTTGTCCCAGCCCCATAGACAAGGGGAGGTGGAGCACAGTCCCTGCTGCCTGCCCTTTTCCAGCAGATCATGGGTGTTGCATGTGCTTTCTCTTTTCGAACGGAATCCTAAATAGACGCATTTCTTGCGTGTTTCCAAGTTCTGAAGGCCTCATGACAGGTTAGGGGCACCTCTGCATTGGAAAGTGTTGTCATCCATTAAGTTCAACAAGCAAGTAAAAAAAGAAAAAGTGAGTAGAGCTGGACAACCCAAGCCTCACTCATCACCTTCAGTGCTGGGTTCTCCTTTTCTTTTATGGAAACTATCTGACTGACACCTTTACGTTTCTCAGGAAGAGGAAAATTTAATAGCTTATCATATGAGGGATCAACCCTATATATAGCGAGAGATAGTCTAGGTTTGTGGCATATTTTCTTGTTACCTTATGTGAGAAGAGAAAGTTGTGCCTCATAAACATTACTGGCGGTATGTGGGGAGGTGACATTCAAAGGAGACCGTGGGTGAAGAGTTTTCAATCCATTAAAACTGCAGATCAAGGAGAAAAGACATTCCGTGTCTGTTTAATATGGAACATATGGGAGGCTGGGGGATGCCTGCCATGGCGTGTTGGGAATGCAATTGTTACAGAAAGATGTTCTATACGTGCACACAAAGGGTTCTGGAAGCCAGGTTGGGAATTTGTAGTTAAATCTTCAGGGAACTGAGGCATGCTTCTTAACGAGGCGTCAGAGCCCATCTGCAGCCCTCAGGCCTGTCCTGGCAGATTCACACCCCCAACTTCACACATCCACAAAAGTGCGCGGTGGTTCTAACCCACACTTAGATACACGCGCACAGGGGCGCACGCATGCCTTCTGCGTGCAGGCCTGCGTTGGCCCTATGACACTTGGCCAGTGGATCCCAGGGCTGGAACTCCCTTCGCAAGATCCTCGCAGCCCAAATTCCCAGGGAAACTTGAATAGAGGTGGAAGAGTGTTTGATGATAGGAAAAAAAAAAAAAAAAATCTGCTGGCTTGCAGTTCTCGCCACGGCCAGAATGCTTTCCAGAGTCAGGGAGGGCGAGGGCAGGCAGGGGGAGCAAGCCGGAGCAAAGAGGCCGCAGAACTTGAAAGACAGAGTTGGAACTCCGGCCGAGAGCGCGAGCGCCCCCCGGGGCGGCGGGGGCCGGCAGGGGCGGAGGAGCACCCGGGAAGGGTTAACGCGGGAGCCGAGCGTGCGGCGGAGGCGGGCCGGGCCGGGCGGGGCGGGCGCGGGGCGCTGTCCCTTTAAGGCGGGCGGCGCGGGCCGGCCGAGCGCGGCTGTGATTGGCGCGGCGGGATCACTGGCTCCCCGAGCCCGGCCCGGGGGAGTCGGCTGGAGCCGGCTGCGCTTTGATAAGGTCCTGGCAACTCAGTAACAACCCGAGAGCAGGGAAATAAAAATAACCCCGCGCTGCAATGGACTTCGGGGCCGCCCGGCGTCCGAAGCGCCCGTCTCCCCCGCCGAAAGCCCTGCTGTAAAAGGTGGGGGTGGAGGCGCGGCCCCAGCGGAGCCGCTTCAAAAAAAGCCCCCCTCGGACAGGGGGCGAGGTCGCGCCGAGCCGAGTCGCGGGCGCCGGGGGTGGGAGGGGGTCCGGCCAGGCCGAGCCCGGGCCCGAGGGGCGGTGTGAGCCGTCCGGCCCCGGGGAGGGGCGGCTGGGGCACCGGGGGGCGCCCGGGGGCGCGGCCGGCGCGTACCTCCCTTTCAGGACCGTGCGCTCGGCTCGCGCCTTTGAAGTGCACAGTTAAATCCACAGCGCAGTTTTTGTTGGAAGCGCCCGGAGGACATTTGGTGCGCGGAGTGACTGCTGGAAACAGGACCTGTGTTGAAAGCCGGGCCGGGCGGGGGCCGGAGGGGCCGGGGGCGGCCGCGGCGGGGGCGGAGGCCCACTCGGGTCTTTTGCATAAAAGGGGCGGCGGAGCGCGCCGCTTCACCCTCCTTCCCGGTGGAGCTCGCTCTAATCCCGGGATTGTTGTTTCCCCGCACCCCCCTCCCCTGCCGTGCGACTCCCGATGTTCCCCGACGCCGGGACCGGCCCGGGGGGGCCCGGGGCTGCCGCTGCGAGCCGATCCGGGGGCCGGGGCCGGGGCCCTGCCCGGGGCGCCAGCGAGGTCTCGCAGCGGAGCGCGCCCGCGGATCAATGGTGAGTGCCGAGGCCGCCGCGGCCCGGCGGCCCGCGCGCTTTGATGTGCCGGCGGCCCTTTGAAGTTGGCAGGCCGGCTATTTCGGGGCTCTCTCCCGGCTGGCGCGGAGGGGAGCGGCGGGCCCGGCGCCCGGCGCTCCGGGGGGCTTGCCCGGGCCGCCCCGCGCGCCTTGCGCCCGGGTCCCCCTCCCCAGCGGGGTGGCGGGGCCCCCGGCGGAAAGACCTCTGCAAGTGGCGGCTGCGGCGGGGTTGGGGAGGGGGCAGATTCCCCCCTCCCCACGCCCGGGGGTCGCGTCGCTGTCGTTGTTATGGATGTGAGTCGGGGTGTGAGTGTGCGCGGGAGTGCCTTCGGAAGGTGGGATGAAAGGGTGGCGGCGCCCCACTCTTGCCCTCCCCCCGCCCCCTCTCACTCCCCCCCCGCCTCTCCCTCCGCCCCCTCCTCGCCTCCCGCCTCTCTGACCCCCTCCCCTCCCCTCCTCCCCTCCCGGCCGCTGGTCCGAGTTTAGGGGCCCCGAGCACTGGCCCAGGCTCAGTCTGCGCGCAGGAGCGGCCAGGGCCCGGGGCGCCCGCGTCCCCCGCGTCCCCCGTGTGCCTCCTCCCAGCCCGGGCCCCGCGCCCCCGGCCCCTTGTGCGGAGAGGCAGAGGCTCCGCGCGTCGCCATTTCTGGACTAGGCTGCTGCTTTCCGTGCCTTTTCGCGAGCGGCGGCGCTGGGGACCGACCCGCGCCCGGGCTCCGGGTGCCGCGAGCGCCTCCCGGGGCTCTGGCCCCGCGCTCGGCGGCCCGCTCGCCGGGGCTCTGGACGCGTTCGGTTGGATTTGGGCCGGGGGGGGCGGGCCGGTGGGGCTCGGCGGAGATGAGAGCCCGGCCTTGGGCCGCCTTCTTCTTCCAGGTAACGGGGCCGCCCCACCTTCCCTCCGCCCGGGCAGCGCGGCGCTCCCGGCGGCCCCGCCACTCCGCCGGCCGAGCTGCCCAGCCCGGCCCCCCGCGAGGCCCCTAGTTCGGGGTCGCGCCCTACCCCCCCGGCCCGCCCCTGCCCTCCTTAGTTTGATCCTTCCCGTGCTGGGGAAAGCAGCGTGTTTATTGGTTAGATAAGACTTTTTTCTTTTGGAAAAAAGACAGGATTGAGGTCAGTAGAGTTTGGGATTCTTGGCACAGGCAGTGGTAGAGAGAGACGGTTTCTGATCCGGTTTTGTAGGGTTTGTGGCTCCGGGAGGTGAGCTGGGGGCGGGAGTGGGGGCGAAGGGGGCAGCGGGTCCTGAGGCTTCTCTGCCTCTCTCGCAAAGTTTGAAGATCAAAGTCTTGTCTGAGTGAGTTGATTTCTGGTTTGGGGGAACGGGGAACACAGAGGTGTAGACTGAGCCGGATTCTTGGCGGGAGGCGGGGGCGCCGCGAACATTTACATCTGGGTGGAGGGGGGCGTTTTCCAGCTGGGAGCCCATTCCGCCCCTCGCTGGGCGGGCTTCTTTCTCGGTCGCGGATCTTCTGAATTTTTAAGGAGTGGGAAGGGGGAGCGCCGAGGGAAAGGGTGGGTGGGGGGAATGGGAACCAGATGCCGGGGAAGGGCACGTTTGGAGCTCGAGTTATCTGTGCTGAGAGCCGAGTGGGGAAATTTACCGAAATTGGTTTCACCTGCACACAGCCCGGCGGCTCCGTGTGCGCGTCTTTGGAGTTGATGCTATCGGGGGAGGGGGGACGGGGGGGAGCAGAGGGGAGGGGAAGAGAGCGCAGCGGAGCCCGTGCGGAGCTGAGGCTGCCCTGCGTGCACCCCGGCCCAGGGGCTTTTTGGAAGATTCAGTCTTACACCTTCCAGGCCCCTCCGCCCCCACCTCCCACCCTCTGCGCTCCCAGCTCACCTTCCCCGCCCCACCCCCCAATTGTGCAGGGAGCTCAGATTTCGCCTTTGAAAAAGCAGCGTCTGATACTTTAGATGAGCACCTCGCAGATAGCTGGGTTGCTTGATTTGAATTTGAGGAGTTGAAAAGCCTGTTTACTTTCTTGCTTTGATGTTGGGTAGATCTGGTTTTGATTAGATCAATACCCCTTTCTCTCTCCCTACCTCCCCCCTTCCTTTTCTTTCCAGAAAGGAGGCTCAGATGAGCCCCTGCTGACTTGAGAGAGAAAGAGAGACCACGCTGATTGCTGAGAAGAGCTGGGGGAAGAGGACAAACTCCGGAGGAAGAACTCCCTCACCATGAGCAGTGCTGTGCTGGTGACTCGCCTCCCAGACCCCAGCAGCAGCTTCCACGAGGATGCCCCCCGGCCCCCTGTCCCCGGGGAAGAAGGGGAGACCCCGCCGTGCCAGCCCGGGGTAGGAAAGGGCCAGGTCACCAAACCCATGCCTGTCTCCTCCAACGCCAGGCGGAATGAGGATGGGTTGGGGGAGCCCGAGGGACGGGCATCCCCGGATTCCCCTCTGACCAGGTGGACCAAGTCCTTGCACTCCTTGCTGGGCGATCAAGATGGTGCTTATCTCTTCCGCACTTTCCTGGAGAGGGACAAATGCGTGGATACCTTAGACTTCTGGTTTGCCTGCAATGGCTTCAGGCAGATGAACCTGAAGGATACCAAAACTTTACGAGTAGCCAAAGCGATCTACAAGAGGTACATTGAGAACAACAGCATCGTCTCCAAGCAGCTGAAACCGGCCACCAAAACCTACATAAGAGATGGCATCAAGAAGCAACAGATTGATTCCATCATGTTTGACCAGGCGCAGACCGAGATCCAGTCGGTGATGGAGGAAAATGCCTACCAGATGTTTTTGACTTCTGATATATACCTCGAATATGTGAGGAGTGGGGGAGAAAACACGGCTTACATGAGTAACGGGGGACTGGGGAGCCTCAAGGTCGTGTGTGGCTATCTCCCCACCTTGAACGAGGAAGAGGAGTGGGCCTGTGCTGACTTCAAGTGCAAACTGTCACCCACTGTGGTTGGCTTGTCCAGCAAAACCCTGAGGGCCACAGCGAACGTGCGGTCCACCGAGGTTGTTGAGAATGGATACAGGTAGGACTTTGTCTGTCCGGGGAGGGTGGGTGTCTCTCCAGGGAGGGGGCTGGGGGCTGGAGGCAGTGGGGGAGTGGCAGGGGCTGGTGTGGGCTTTGCAGATGTTTTGAGTTAAGTGGGATGGATGGTGGGATGGATAGGCCGCTGAGGCTGAAGAAGGTCTGTTGAGAGCTAGGACGGCTGGCCACAAACCCTTTGATCTTGGCTTGTCGTTGTTAAAAGTGGGGAGAAGTACCGCACACAGCTGAATCGCAGCCTGCAGTCTTCCAGGACTGACTTCAAACAGTGGCAAGCAGTATTCATTAATGCGGGTTACTTATTATCCTGGACCAGTCTTAGAAGGCTGGGGGGGGTGGGGGGAGAGAGAGAGAGAGAAGACAACAGCTTTTGATGCCTCTGAGTCACTGAGTACACTAAGCGCCGGTTTTGGAAGGGGTCACTCACCACTCATCAGTAGTGAGAGGAATGGATGTGGCCAGGGAGGCAGCTGGGTTGTGGAGGCCCAGGGAGCAGCGTGCGCACCCACTGGACGTGGGGGTAAGTGGGGTCTTTCGAACTCTCCATGCAGACGATAGTCAGCAGTTGGCTTCACAACTGAGGCTGTGGTTCTCTTTGTACTTTGGGTATCCACCCAGCAAGAAACCCTTCTAACTAGGGAAGGTCCTGTGACTTTCCCAAATAAAGGACCCTTGGCTTTAGAGTCCGCTGGTAGATTAATCTAGATTTTAAATGCTGGCGGCCT
The DNA here is from genome assembly GCF_002288905.1 of Enhydra lutris kenyoni. Lineage (NCBI taxonomy): Eukaryota > Metazoa > Chordata > Mammalia > Carnivora > Mustelidae > Enhydra > Enhydra lutris. The sequence continues at coordinate 5,742,828 of NW_019154141.1, read as the reverse complement.
GAGGCTCAGACCTCCGTGGACGGTTGTGTTGCTTAGTGCTGGCGGACAAGAGTCTTGGATGGAGAGGACAGGGCCCTGGAGTACTTTGCCTTTTTGAGGCTTCAAAGATCAGCAGTCCTTTATAGAATGGCCAAGTCTTAAGATTCTTGACCTCTGACAGCAAGTTCAGACCTCCTGTTAGAAATGAGTTTTTCCGTGTCTCTCCCTCCCTCCCCCTCCAGATACCCCAAATGAGCCTCTCGCTTCTAGATCCGCTTCTAGATCCGCTGCTTGAGGCATGGCAGCGGAGGGGGTGGTGGGCATTTGATCCCTCTCTGCCTCCGGTATTTCTTCGTGTGTTTGGGATCGGGGATGCAGTCTGGTGGCTGCCTCTGTGGAGACTGCCCTCTTCCTGGCGGGTCCTGCCTCCGGGGCCCCACAGGAACACCAGGGGCAGGGTAGCCCAGTCTGAGCCTAGAAGCAGTGATTTAGGGGTGGCCCAGAGAGCTTTTTTTCCCCCCCACCGGGAGTGAAGAGCTCATTCTCCAGCCACCAGAGGGCGCTCCTGCAGCCTTACGCTCGGGTTCACCCACATTCAGACATCTGGTCTACACCCAGGTGGAACTCCATTGGCTTTTGAAAGGAAGTGGAGGATCACATGAAAAGGAGTTGTTTCAGCATCTTTAAGCTTCTGGTGTCAGGTGGTTTTGCGGAAGATACTGGGTCTGGCCTCTGTGGCCTGGCAGTCACCAGGCACCTGCAGTTACGCCATTAAGGGAACGTTCTGGTAAATGGGTGCTGGTCTCACTGCTACTCTAGGGACTTTCCAACAGTGGAGCTTCTGTGTCTCCCACTGTCAGGACCCAGAGTGGCCCGTTTGGGAACAGTGGCCCCTTTGTCAGCAGCAAACCTTGCGTGGTTTGCGTGTGGTTTGGGATGTCACCGAAGAGAAAGTGCTCCCAGGCAGGACCCTGCTGCGACCCCTCCCCTTTGTGGGTGGGCAGTAGAGAGCCCGCCTGGGTGGGCCCCTCCCCCTCCCCCTTCCAGAGGCCTCCACTGGGCTCAGACCAGGATTAAACTTTCCCGAGATGACTCTGGTGAACTTTTTGAGATTCTGGGGGCAGGCGTCAGAGATCCTTGGTGGTTCCAAGGTGTGGACTGTGGGCCTTGTTGATCCGTAGATGACACCTTCTCACTCACCCCTGTGGTTGTCACACTCTATTTGTGGACACCTTTGCGCCCTGTTGGATTAAAATAAAGTGTTTTATCTGTACCACACGGAGCCCGCCACGTCTTGACTGGGCATCCTCTCAGAGAACCTAGGACCTATCCGGTTGCACTGGAACGTTCAGGATCTTCAGGTGGACACAGGGTATATTAGGAGGTGTCCCACATTTTTCCAGGGCCTGGCTTCCAGCCCTGTCCACTCATCACTACATGGTGGAAGTCTTTCTAGCCCCACGTGTCCTTCTCTGTGATGACTGGGCACCCTCCCTTCTGCTTGTGTCAAGCTCGCTCTTAGGATCAAAACACTGGACAAGACAACCCTGGTTATAAAGGGAAAGGTTCTGAACTCTCGCGAAGTTGTAGAATTCTTTTCATTTAACTGTGATAAGGAGTGGGACCGGGAATGGGGCGGCCCGCACTCCCTGGAAGCCCACCTTCCCAGGCCTCCGCTTCTCTGCGAGCTGAACTTCAGCCTGGGTCTCTTCAGCCAGCTCCTGGGATGCGGGGCTCCCGGCCGACCCTTTCATCTCCGATTGAGGCCGACCCCCTGAGTCCTGCCAAGGGGTCTGCTGTCCGCAGCCGTGGAGGAGCCGGCCCGGTTTCTAGGCCCCGTGTTTACCTTGGGCGCTCGGGGGAGGCCTCCTTTTTAATGACTTGTTTGTGTCCTCCCTGATTTGGTGTCAGGTTGGATATAAATAGTTGGAACCCAAGAGCGAGAATTATCCTCGGAGGGGAGGACTCTGGTTTGGGGGCGCTGGAGTGGGATGCCTGGGCTTTTGACAGCCTCCGTAAATAACTCCGGAGCCGGAGGGACCCGGCGGTAGGAGCACGTGCCAGAGCCCAGCACGCAGACGTGGGGTGTCACGGGGTGTGTGTGGAGGGGCGGTGGCATGAGGAGCTCGGCCTGGCATGTATTTTGGGAAGGAGACCGTGCTGGGCTCACAGGGTGCTCCCTTGTGTCCTCCCCTGTCTGCCCCAGCCCTGGTGCCCTCCTGTGCCAGGCGGGTCTCCTGTGCCTGCCATTGGACCTCTCTGGCCTCCCTTCAGATGAGTCGGGCCTAGCCCATGGCCCTCTGCTGGCTCCAAGTGCTTCCTGGTCTCTGAAAGAGCTCGCTCAGGAGGCGGATTTTTGTGCGAAGCCACTGGAATCAAGCTCAGCCTCAGTTATCAAAGAAGATGATGCCACAGGAAAGATAGGCTGGGAGCAGTGGCCCCCACTTAGAGGCTGGGCTCTCTGAAGGAGGCAGTTTGCCAAAACCCACTTTTGAGAGCTGGCCTGTTTCTAGTGGCTCAGCTGCCCAAGGCCACCTGAGTGTCAGGCCTCTTACTGAATGCACCCCCCACCCCCGCTGCCATCTTGCCTTAGAAGATGCTTCTTGAAGAGGTGGTTGCCTTTGGGGCAGTGACTTCGGAGTACATTGTCAGAGGGCTTTTGGCAAGCCCTAAACGTGGAAATACTTGTTAAGTTGTACTGTTTGGAGAGAGGAGGCCCCAAACGTCAGGTCTCTGGTGCTCTCTGGGGGGCTTGGCCCTGGCGTGTGGGGGAGGGGGCCGGGGCCACAGCCGGACATCAAGATAAGAGATCAGAACGAGCTGGGGAAGAAAAAAAGGAAGAGCCAGGAAACAATTTCCCTTCCTTGAAGGTCCCAGGAGTCCCTGCTGCCTGACAGCCCAAAGCCCCTTGCCCATGGGCGTTGCAAACCAACAGGTCCGCCCCCTGCGGAATCGGTACTGTAGGCCTCTGCTCTTTGTAGGAATTTAAAATCCTTGCAGCAGGGGCGCCTGGGTGGCTCAGTGGGTTAAGCCTCTGCCTTCAGCTCGGGTCCTGGTCTCAGGGTCCTGGGATCGAGCCCACATCGGGCTCCCTGCTCAACAGGGAGCCTGTTTCCTCCTCTCTCTCTGCTGCCTGCCTCTCAGCCTATTTGTGATTTCTCTGTGTCAAATAAATAAATAAGATATTTTTTAAAAAAAATCCTTGCAGCAACCATGGGAGCATAACAGTCCTGAAGAAATAAAGCATCTGGGTACAATTACTGTAGCGTGGTCAAGTCTCTTTCCCATTTCTTTCTTTCTTTCTTTCTTTTTTTTTTTTCTTTTTTTTTTTTTTTAACGATACATGAGAAAGGGCTCTAATCCATTTTCTCAAAATCGTGTGGCGATTCTGACAATGTTCTGGGTTCTTAAAAATTGAATTTCTATCTCCACGACCCTGCCTCCTTCCTCTGCTCCGTCCTCCCTCCTCTGTTACAATTGTAGGAAAACCCAAATACCTTCTTGCAGTCAAGCGAGCTAATAAGGGCAATATATTTCGTTTTTAAGGATGGTCACGAAAGCAGCCCTCTATTCGGGAAGCGGAGGAGGATGAGTTTATTTTGGGACCCGTGTGTTCTGTGATCCATTCCAATGAGTGCAAAGCCGTGAGCACACATGGATTTGAGTTCTGTGTCTTTCTGGTTGGCGAGGGAGAAGGGATTTGCCTGGAGTCATTTGCTTCCCAAAAAGGTTGACCTCAGGATGTTGTCTGCGGGAATGCCGCAGAGACAGCAGCCAGTGTCTGAAGGCTCTTGAAGGCCCCCTGGGCTCTTTTGATCTCGCACTAATGCCTCTTAGACCGAAACACTTTACAGCCACCTGTCAGATGGCCCCATGTCTGTTAAGGAACTTGAGCAAAGTCTAGAGCTCCTGCCTCGCCCCACCAGCTGGGGAGCCGCTGGCACCAAGGACCAACCTGGGCCTTGCCCTCATGGAGCTTCCGGTCTGGTTTCCGGCCTCTCAGGCATCCGAGGCCTAGACACCAATGCCGAGTGACCATAAGTCCTGATAAATACCGTGGAAGAAGGAAGAGCCAAACCCCCGACAGCTCTGTTTTCCTCAGCATTTGGTTTTTTGGAGGATTACCAACATCTCCCCAAATTACAGTGCCCTCGAGTCTTCGGAGATTGTAGGAATTTCCTGCCGATGGGCATGTTGGAGCTGGGTGTTTTTTAGGTGGAGAGCCCATGTCCATGGAGCTGGTGACTTGACCGTGGCCACCTGCTGGCCCGGAGCTAAGCCAGCAACAGCGCTCGCTGGTCTGGTCCCTGTCAGGAAGGGCTTAGAGCACTTTCCTACCCCTGGGCTTCTGAAAGCTAGGAGGGGACCCAGGAGAAGTTTCCTTGTCAGAGCACCCCAGAGAGCAGGGAGCTTTGGGCTTTTTTTAAAAGACTTGGGTTACTCCATAATCCTATCCCCTCCATGGTCCGCTCAGACTGGTAGGAAGTGCTTTCTTCTTTCTGACTTAAAAGCCCATTTCCTCTCTCCTCTTGTCTTGCCTTTATTTTATTTTATTTTATTTATTTATTAAAGTTTTTTTTTTTAAGATTTTATTTATTTATTTATTTGACAGACCGAGATCACAAGTAGGCAGAGAGGGGGGAGGGGGAGAAGCAGGCTCCCCGCTGAGCAGGGAGCCTGACGCAGGCTCCATCCCAGGACCCTGGGATCATGACCTGAGCCGGAGGCAGAGGCTTTAACCCACTGAGCCACCCAGGCGCCCCTCTTGTCCTTCCTTTAGAGGCAGCTCCAGACACGGCCGTCCTCTCCTTCCTTCTGACTTCCCTTACCAACTAAGAGGCATTTGTACTCCATCATCTCTCCTCCCGTTTCCTCTCTTAAAAAAAGTCCGCTGCCCTTCCTCTGCTCCCACCACTCCTCTCTCTCCTGCCTTGCTGTCTGGAGATCCCGTATCGAGGGCTTGGGACCAGGGCCAAGGCACGGAGGGCCCTTACTGTCCTCGCGTAATCATCACAACATATTCTGGGAGGTGGGGAGACTTCTTGCTCTCTACACTGAGGACAGGGTCAGTGTCTCAAGGACACTTTAAGGTCACTCGGTCCAAGGTATTCAATGGGTTCAAGTGGGACCTTCCTCATTTGCACTTGCTGGTCAGTTCTGTACCAGCATCTGGCTGTGTGTTCCAGTCTGGCTCAGGAGAACAGAATCATTGTCCCTGCTGATGTCGAGCTCCTAGGGGAGCCTAGATGTGGGTTCCCTGTGGCCAGGTCTCCAGCCAGGTGGCCTCTCGCAAGGCCTTTGGCCTCCACCTGGGGCTCTGCGCCTCCTGCCACGGTTGTGAGGCTGCAGGGTGACTGGGCAGTAGAGTACCTGCTGTGTGCGGGGGTGCACCCGCGCCCAGAACGGAGATCCTGCCTCTCCCTAGTGCCCCGTCTGTGGTGACGCTTGACTGTTACTCACTGCTCTGTACCAAGGAGATTGGCTTCATTCTGGCTCTAAACGTTCCTGCTCTGGATGTAACATTTCTTTTTGTGTGCTCACTCTGGCTAGAGTGCAAGCTTTCCTGTCCCAGCTGCCCCCACGGAGGCCCTCACCCCGCACTGTGGCTGCGACCCCTGCCCACAGCCGACCCTCCTTCCGTCTGGTCTAGTGGCATGGCCCAGGTCCCACGTGCTGCTGGAACTTCTTGGACCCCTGAGGCTGGTCTCTGTATCAGGAGGCAGAAGGAGTTTGGGTGAGGGCCAAAGAAATCCGCGTCTTGCCAGCGACTCCGGGCTCTGCCCTGGGTGGCTGCTGTCCTACGGGGCCAGCACGGGTGCACTGGCAGGGTGGGCCTAGGACACCTTCTCTCCTAGGTGGCTGCAAGCACGGGGGGCTGTGATGTGTGTGAAGGCGTGCCCCGCTCCATGAGCTCGCACCTCCCCAAGGGTACCCCTTTGTTACGGAGGCCAGCCCACTGGTGCCTAGAGAACAGAGACCCAGGCTGGGTCCGGCTAGAGCCCAGCACCGTGCTGCACACAGAGGAGGTGATAGGAGCTGGACGATGGCACGTAGAGGCTGCTTTGACCTTTCGTGAGTCCCTTTCATCTGCCGCCCCCAAGGCCATCTTTAGAGACCTGTGCAATGGCCTGATGGAATGGGTTCTCTCTTCTGGGCCTTCCTCTTCTCCCCCAGTTGATTTCTTTGCTGTTGGCTTAGACTTGGTGGGCCCAGTGGAGTATGCCAGGGTCTTTGTCAGTGGGGCCATTTGTGACTTCGGGCTTGATGGGCCCCTTGCTGGAGCGGGCTGACAACAGTGGCCCTAAGTCCTCCTCCCTCCTCCCCCACCCACTTAATGTCCTTCTCTAGTGACACAGGAAGAATGCAACCCAGCAGGGGACAGGCTCACTGGTGGTCCTGGGAGGCGATCAGGAGGGCAGAATGGACAGGCAGAGGCCCCTGAAACAAAGGGCAGGAGACACCGGAGGAGGGGCCTGGACCTTCCTTGGAAACAGCGGTGCTGCTCATTCGAATCCTGCCCGTCTTGAGCATAGCCAAGTTACCTGGAAAAGGCAGGCCTGGTGGGGGGGGGGGGGGGCAGGGCCCAGCGGAGGCCCAGCTCCAGGTGGGGTGCAAGTTCTGAACCTTGTCTGGAGCTTTTCTGTCCCATCTGTCCAGTGTCCCGGACCCGGGGTGGAAGTGAGAAGGTGATGCCAGGCCTTGGGTTGCGTGAATCTTGGAACTATGCTAACAGACCCCGGATGGGGAGTTTGGGTGCCTAAGACCCCTGGGGGCCCTAAAACCGTGTTCTAGGGCAGGCTTGGCCATGGTGGCGGGGAGGAGGCCCTTCACCTCTACGCACTTGCTCTCCTCTTTGGTTTGACAGCCTCCCCTCCTAGAGCAGAGTGCTGTGCCTTCCTCTGTCTGAGTGTGCGTTTAGCCCTTTGTAGGATCCCCTGGGCTGCTGATGGCCTCCTCTGTCCCCTGCCCAGCCGATGGCCTCCTCTGTCCCCTGCCCAGCCTGCTTTCTTCCCGGGGTGAACCGGTGGCTTAGCTGCCCTCCCTTAAGTAGCCCCAGCTGTCAGCCCAGGTGAGCGGCTGGGCCTGGGCTGCCGGTTGGTCCTGGCGCATGGCGGGATCGTGCCCTCACTTGTCCCTGAGTTGCCTGGTCGCCTGGGTGTCTGGTGCGAAGCCATGATGTGCCACTCTTGTGCTTCTCCTGCAGGTCCTTCAAGAGGAGCGATCCCGTTAATCCATACCATGTAGGCTCTGGCTATGTCTTTGCGCCGGCTACCAGCGCCAACGATAGTGAGATATCGAGCGACGCACTGACGGATGACTCCATGTCCATGACGGACAGCAGCGTGTAAGTATCCTGGTAGCCCTGTCGTGTCCACGGTGGGCAGGGTGACCGGCCAGGCCAGCTGGCTGCAGTGTCCAGCCCCTCGCGGCTGGCCTTGCAAAGCCCATCTGGGCGTGTGCGGACATTTGCTTGGTGGTGGGGGTGGGGGAGTGTGCTGGGGCTGTGGCGCACGGGGGGGTGGTGTGGGGGGCGATGGGGTCATCCAGGCGGTGGCGAGCTTGGAGCCTTGGAAGGAAAGTTAGCTGATGGAAACCTAAAGTAAGGTAGAAGGTTGAGATGACGACCCAGGAGAAGACGTTGCCTTTCTTCCATGGTGGACGTGCACGGCTGGTCTTGAAGCCCAAGGTGTCCAGTCTGCAGAACCAGGAGGTGGGAGACGGGGTGGCGTAGGGAGGATTTGTGTGTACGTGTGTTGGTTGTTTCCGAAGGACAAGGCGTTGGTGGTGAGGGTCGGAAAGCCAGAGCTCTGCGAAGGCCCCCGCTGCGTGAGGTTCCCTTGTGGACGTGTTCTGGTGGACATCAGCTCACTACGTGCTGGCAGAGTGCCTGCTCTGTGTCAGCTTCCACCACCGAGTAGGGCTTCTCTCCAGAGTTGTCTGATCTGGGATCTTTGGAAGTCAGACGCATCTGGCATGCTAAGGGTTTGCTCCCTTCTTTAAAAAAAAAAAAAAAAAAAAAAAAAATTTATTGTTGAAGTATGGTTGACACCACGTTGTACTAGTTCCAGGTACACAACATTGTGATCCCGTCATTCTGTACATGGCTCAGTATTCACCATGACAAGTGTAGTCCCCACCTGCCACCAGCCCGCGTTGCTCCAGTGCTATCGACGAAAGTCCCCATGCCGTACTCTTCCTCTCCGTGACTGACTTACCGTGTAACTGGGGGTCTGTACCTCTTGGCGCTCTTTGCCTATTTCGCCCATCCCCCCACACCCCTAGAGTTTGTTCCTTTGCTTTCCAAAAACAATCCAAGTCATCAGCCTGCAAGGTCTGAGGGGGTCAGCAGGTGGGGTCTGTCAGGTGGGGTCACAGTTTGCATTGAAAGTCATCTGAAGTCATGCAGTGGTGATCGCTGTGTGGAGAACAACCATTCTTTCTGTCTCGTCACAGTGTGTGTGTGTGTGTGTGTGTGTGGAGTGGGGTACCCCATCTCTTGTCATCCTTTGGAATTCTGATTCAGGAGAGCCAAGGGAAGTGAAGCCTGGGGTTGGGCAAAAGTCCCCCAAGAGCCCACCCAGCGTCCAGTTGAGAACCGCCATTCCAGAAAGGGTCTTTGAAGACGTTCCACAGGTTTGTTTGCAGTGGGACTCTCCTTTGCCTAGGGGACAGTTTGGAAAGGCAAACTCACTGAGCCATGTATCATGGCATATGTAGAATTTGTTCCTTTTAGCAGCCTCACTGGACCATCTCTTCTTCCAGTTTGTTGGAAATGATCTGGTTTCCATTGGCCAGGGTCCTGTGTTTTGGCCTGTGGCATGGGGCCGCTTGGAAGGGAAATCAATATGGTTGGTTTGGGATTCCACGGTTTGTCTCCCAGTGGCTTTCCTTGTGTTATCTCAGATCCCCCTGTCAGTCAAGGGAGGGAGAGCCACAAGGTGACAGGCTCCATTTTACTGCAAGAAGAGCATTTTGGCATTAATAAGAAGCGAATAAGGGTACACCTCTTTCATCCAACATGGAGAAATGAGGGGTTCTGTGGAAGTTAGTTTCCTGTCCAAACTTGAGAAAAGTTACCCTTTGATGGTCACAGTCCTTAAAACAATACCATTTTTCCTATGTTAATTGAATAGGATAAGGCATAATTTATTGCTTGATCTCAATCATTAATATCCGATCTGTTTTCCTGCTATATTGTAGTGTTCCCTCCCAGCGCACAAGGCCACGTAAGGCCGTCTGCCCCTGCATAGGCATACTGGCAGCACCCCCACTTTTGGAAAAATGGTTTTCCATTTTTCTCTCGGTCATTCTGCCTACTGCCATATTTTGCCGTATTCTGTGTGCTTGCTTCTAGCAACACTACTCCTTTAGCTTTTATTTGTGGATTGTGTGGGGGGGCAGTCTTAGTGTCTTGAGTGAAAGAGTTCGTTGGGTTGGAATGAGGGTGCTAAGACTATAAGGCTTCTGTTTGGTTTTCTTTTTTTTCTTTTTTTTTTTTTTTAAAGATTTTATTTATTTGACAGACAGAGATCACCAGTAGGCAGAGAGGCAGGCAGAGAGAGAGGAGGAAGCAGGCTCCCCGCGGAGCAGAGAGCCCGATGCGGGGCTCGATCCCAGGACCCTGAGATCATGACCTGAGCCGAAGACAGAGGCTTTAACCCACTGAGCCACCCAGGCGCCCCTTCTGTTTGGTTTTCTTAGAGGCTGTTCTTGGCTGGCTTTCTGGCCCTTGCCTGCATGTCAGCCCCCACCATGGAGGCACTGTTCTGGATTCATGATGAGCTAACTTGGGTGTAGTCCCCATGCCTGTCTGAGCCCCACAAGAGGTCAGGAGACAGGTGGTCACTTGTGACTCTCACAGCTGGGACAGTCGGGCCTTTTGCTAGTGCAGCAGGATGGAGCTCTCCTCCAAGGCCTGTGCCTTTTGCCTGTCACTTCCCTCCCCGCAAACACGACCGTTTCCAACACAGGGTGTTGGGAGGACCCATTGGGAATGAGACCTTTAAGCCGCTTTGAGTTCCTTTTATCTATTAGGGATCCACACTGCTTTCTTTTTTGAATGGTTTCGGGGAGGGATAGGAGGGAACAAGTTCTAACTTCTCTCTGGCACTGGCCCAACCCCTCCCCCCACCCCCCTTCATCAGCCCCTTCCCAGAAGGACTTTCTCAGTTTGTCTTTTTAGAGATGACTTGAAAGTTCTTTCCCTTTACATGTCAGCGGAGACACTTGTGGACATGGGAGGTTACCTTGGCTGGTCGGCTGTTCTAGGTCACTGGGATAGGGCGTGGGCTAGTAAACTGCACGTGGCTATAGGGCCAGGAAAGGGTGAGCCCCTCGATGCATCACTTTCTCTTTGGGGCATGCTAGTACCCCTGGGTCCCGAGTGGCAGGACATCAGGGCCAAAGGCAAGTGCCTGGAAGGCTTGGGGCCCCAGGGCCTCAGTACTGGGTCTGACCTTCTTGACGTCAGTGTTACGTGCCTCGAAGCCTTCTCCCAGCCAGACAGGCAGGTCATCCCTGAGCCACCGGCACAGCTCTAGCCGTTGGGCAGGGTCATGCCAACTTGGGGCAAATATCTCATCAGTGTGGGGTCGTCCTCTCTCTCTGGAGTTTGTCCAGGGCCATTTGTTTCATGCAGACCATAGTGAAGGCAAAGAGTTCTCTGGAATAAGAACCCGTCCTCTGGATGGTGGGTGGGGTGGGGTTCCTCTGGGTCTCGGGCTGCCAGGCGCTGGGCGTCCCTGGGCCGTCCTGCTCCTGAAGGCTTGGCGCGCACGGAGAGCCCGGGCTGTGCGGGCCACTTTCCGGCTGGCTGGCCCAGGGTGGGTGTGATCTGCCTGGCGTCGGGCGGGTCACCGGGATTCCCAGGGCTGGGATTAGACCCCTCTTCAGAGCGCGGCCAATTGTGGGCCTCGCACAGATGAGAGCAGGGAGCAGGCGAGAAATAAAGTGTGTGGGGGATGAAAAGCTGCACTGAACCGCTTTCAGCCCATTGTTCTTCTGGGGAGGCTTAGCGGGGATAAGAGGGTAGCAGGCCCCTTTGAAATTTCCTTGAACAAGTGAATAGGGACGCCCCATAAAGCATGAAGAGAGCCCTGGCTCTTTCTCCCTGTCACAGTGGGCGGCTCGGGCTGCCAGGGGCTGGGGAGTGGGGCTGGCCGCCCTGCTGGGGGGTGGGGAGGGGACCCGGCTGGGAAGGGGGAGAGGGGGTCACAGGCAGCCTTCAATAGCCTCCAGAAGGTTGGAGTTCATTAGACACAAGCCGGGGAAGCAATCGTCTCATTTGCGACAGGACCAATGAAGTCCCGGGGGCCTTTGCCAGAGGGCCCGAGGGGAAGCTGGGCAGGGCTGGCCTGCCCTGGGTTGTTCCGGGGAGCCCTGTGCTGGGGGGCCTGGAGGTACAGAGCTGCCGGGGGCTCCAGAGAAATCCCTGCCTCCCCGCAAAGCCCACTGCCGACTTCTGTTTTTCTGCTAAGGAAAAAGCCTGTTAAAGATGGCTGGGGGTTTGGGCCTTCATGGTAGGCCTCGGAGAAGGCGGTGTTATGAGCCTGTTACTCTGAAACCACCATTCTCAGAAGAAATCGCTTTCTATTTTTTTCGGTGTGTGTGCGGGGGCTGTTAGCTGCCCGTCTCCCCGAAGTCCTAAACGCCAGTCCCTCAGAGTGCCAGGCGCAGAGGCTCATGGGGCCATCCTGGAGCATCAGGCCTGGGAGGATGTCACGGGGGCGCGGGCGCCGCCTAAGTGTGGCTCCTGTATGCAGGGCACAGCCAGGAAGCCTGGAAGCGACACCTGCGACACAGGGGGCATCTCTTGGGTGTCTTTGTCTTTGTGCAGAGCTGCTCTTGGAGTTAGGATTGGCCCGGCGTGGAGGCCGCTTCTGCTCCGGGTGTCACAGAACCAGTGGCGAGAGCCTGCCGTGGCGGTTCCTGCTGAAGGGTGGAACGGGTTCTTTTCTTTATTGACTTGTATTTCCTTATGTCTTACTCATGGGTTTACTTTGGGCACCAGGAAAGGCCCCCGAGTGAAGTTCAGATCTGATCTGATCTTACAAAACCAGGCTTTTGATGTCGGCTGCGATCAGAGGCTGCCTTCTGAGTGGTTGCCAGATGGGAGCGGGAGTGGACACGTGTGTGAGCGCGTCGCTTTACCGCAAAGCCTCCGGAGGACGGTGCTCAGGTTGGGCTGGGCGCAGCGGAGTCTGCAGGCCGAGCTGATGGGCTTGGCTCACGTGGCAGCGGAGTGGAGTCCACGCTTCAAGACCAGCGCTCCCCAGAAGTGGCTGGGCCCAGCAGTGGGCTCGTTAGCTAAAATGCTTATAATTAGCGGAGGACGGTATAGGGAACAGAACTCGGGCACTTGGTAGCTCACCGTGCTGAGGGTCCGGGAGACGATGGATCGTGAAGGTCTAGAGCCTGAGTCCAAGGTGGAGTGGCCCTCTTCCGGAGTGCGGGGCTGTTGGGAAGAAGATTCTTGGCTGGTTGGGGGATAAAGCCCCGTATTCGTGAAGGTGCCTGTTCATAAGCCTCATCGAGCCTCTCTAAGTTGTGCTCTCTCTTCTCAGCCTTGGTCACAGGTTTCCTGTCCTGAGTTTGGCTCCTTCAGCTGCCCTGGGGGCGGTGCTGAAATCATTTGTTCTTCTGCCTTCAATTGGCCAGGCACCTGCTCCTCCCCGCCTCCCCCTTTCTATATGTACTTACCCCAGTACTCTTCTTTCTTCTGCTTTGTATGGAAAAAGCAAGAGGTATAAAAAACCTTACCTCGGATTTCCATCTGGGTGGAAAGGGGAAGAGCAGAGGCTCTAGAGGACACTTGAGGAGACAGAGTCTTGGGGGAGATGGGTGGGGACCTCCTCTCGGGCTCTTGAAATCTTCCCCATGTCACAGGGAAGTCTGTGGGGTGCTTGACTCCTACCCCCCCCCCCCCCCCCCCCCCCGACAAAACTGTCAGGAAGAGGACTGGAGCAGAGGCCAGCCATCCTTTGGAAGTCTGTAGAGGTGTTGCTGGTCAGGAGAAAGTCATGGGCATTATTTGTGGGGCAGCCCTGGCTTAATAGAAGTTGTTTAGATCCGTGTGAGACCCAACCTGGAGGACCTCCACGGTCACCCTCACCCCTCAAGGAACATTAGGCAAGAGACAAGGGGATCCTCACTGTGCCTTGGAAACCACCTGGCACGCCCCATAGCCAGTGAGTACCAAGTGGTGGGGTACTGTGTTCCAGAATGATCCCCGTCTTCCATTCGCCCCTTCAGAGTGTCATGTGACTTCAAGGGGCTTAGGAAATGAACCAACAGGAAGCTTGGCTCCTCCAGGTGGGGTGGGAGGGTAGGTGGCTGAGTTAAAGACACCTGTTCGGGAGTCTGGCTGTGGCTCAGATTTGGGATCCTGGGTCTAATTGCTACTGACCCCACGAGAGCTACAGAGGGTCTCTGACTATCTGTAAAACTGGGTGAATTCGGGATGAAGTTGGAGTATACGTACCTCGGGGCAGGCCACCTCACATAGGACTCAGCCCCTTGGGTGGAATCTGGTTCCTGGTCAAGCCAGGCATGCTCGTGAGCGCCCAGTTTTCTCCCGTCTTGTAGGTGATCCCAACGTGAAAACATTGAGGTTTGGTAAATAGATACCAGGTGGTTCAGTAAGTTTCTGAACTTAGACCCTTTTATCCCACCTGGCCTTCGAGGGCCTGGTCAAGTGCGTGGGGGGCTGTCTTGGACACGGAGTCCGCGCTAGTCGCCTGGTGTGCTGTCTCTGGCCCTCTTGCCCTTTCTCTGGGACGGTACTCACCCTTGTGTGCATAATCCTGCTTTAGATATATTTTTTAAAAGATTTGTAGAGAGAGACAGAGAGCACGCACAGTGGCGGGGGGGGGGGGCGGGGACCGAGGGAGAGAATCTGAAGCCGACTCCTGCTGAGCAAGCTGTCCCATGCGGAGCTGGGTCCCAAAACCCCTGAGCTCAGGACCTGAGCCGAAATCAAGACTCAGGCGCTCAACTGACTGAACCCCCCCAGGCATCCCCCTGCTTTAGATACACCTTTTCTTCCCCTGTACCTTCAATAAAATGATCCTTTCTGTGCTAATTCCTAGCCAAGCTTCGGCTAACTGACCTCAGGGATGTACGGACCGGCCATGATCTGTGTCATCCCCTGTGATCTGGCCTAGGTCAACAGATTTCTGGAAAAGGCAGCTGCTTGGAATTCTAGGGCATTACAGATGAGGAGCTGGAGGTCAACTGGTTCCCCCCGGCTGCTCCTGGGTATTTTTAGGCATTGCTGATTTTCACCCACGGCTGGTGAGCCAGAGATGTTTTTCTTCCTTCCACCCAGTGATGAACAAAATGCCAGGAAAAGGGAAATAACCAAATACCTAATTTCAGTATTTACAGCCTCCAAGCATGATTCACTATGAGAATGCTGGAATGAGACTTTGTCGATAGTGGCCTCTGGAAGGGCCAGCAGTGGGGAAAAGAGTCACACCTTGACCATGGACTGCTTTCAAGCATGAAGTTTAAAAAAAAAAAAAAAAAAAATCATAGCCTCTCCAGGTCATGTCTTAGTGAAGACAGGCTGGGGTGGAGGCTTTTCTTTACTTTTCTTACCTCCTCCACTTGCTTTTTTTTTTCTTTTTGGGGGGAGTATAATGATGAGAGACATAGGGGCTCATCCTGCCTGCAGTTCTTTACTCAAAGGTTGCCTTCGCAGTGAGGACTTGGTTGGCACCCCCTCCCCAGCCCCCCACATAAAACTGGAACTCCCTCACCACCCCCCATCCTTCCTTCCTGTTCTCTCCCTGTATTTTGGCCCAGTGCTTAACACTCTGTAACATGCTGTAGGTTTTGCTTTGATATTTTCTACTTCCTGCGTACCACCTGTTAGAATGTACGCTTTGTGAGAGCAGTCGTCTGCATCTTTATCCCCTTCTGTCCCTGCTGTGTCGCCCGGCGCCTGGAGTAAGGTCTCACATAGTAGGTGCTCACATACTTGAAATTGCCCAGAATGCCACATAGTAGGTGCTTTTTCTTTATGCCCACATTGGTCATGTGTCCGTGGGAATTCCTTCGTTTGGAGGAGGGTGGTTAGCAGGGTTTGGAGCCGAGGGATGGAGGATCCCAGAGATACTCTTGTGGGTGATTTATAAAAGGAAGACATTTGGAAACAGGTGGGGGCTTGACTGTTGGAGAAGGATGCACCGCTTCACTAGGCTCAGCTTTCTACGGGCCTGGTCCCTCTTCCTGCAGTGTTTTGCCCTGGTGTGCTCCAAAGGGGCCTGAGTTTCTCCCACGCGTACCGCCTGTGAGATAAAACGGGGAGCCATCACTCTGGGCCGGCTGGAGTGTAACCACTTCCCAGGCAGAGCTTGCAGGAGGACCTCACCGAGCTCTTTCCAAGTTGTTGGTCCCGAATCGGAGAGGGAGCCAAGTTGCCAGAGGTGGCTGATGGGCAGGGGGCTTGGCAGCTGGATCTGGGATTGGTCTTTCCCCTTGGGGGTAGTAGCCATGGGGCCCAGGACGGGGGCACAAGTGCGTGGAGGCATGCAAGGGCCCTCTCCACCCCTGGGTCTCGGGAGGGCTTGGGACTTAGCCTACGTGCTGAAAGCATCCTCCTGAGCCTGTGGGTTCTGTCTTTTCCCTTCCCTTAGAGATGGAATCCCTCCTTACCGTGTGGGGAGTAAGAAACAGCTCCAGAGAGAAATGCATCGCAGTGTGAAGGCCAATGGCCAAGTGTCTCTACCTCATTTCCCGGTGAGTATTGTCTGGAAGGGGAAGGCAGGTGTTTTTGGCCATGTTGAGTCTTGCAGAAGAGGGATGGGAGGTGGAGGGGGGCAGGTCTAGGGTCAGAGGAGCAGCAGTGCCTGGGGTATGCTAGGGGAAAGGGAAGGAAAGGGGGAACCAGGCAAGAGGTGTTGTTACCTGGTTTCTCGGGCTGTAATGCTGAGCAGAGGGAAGCTTGAGATGACCTCCTTGAACTTCTACATTTTCTCAATTCAACAAAGAAGATTCTTTCCAAAGAAGAAACCACAGCAGTTCTCTCGCAGAAACCAAGCAATGGTGGGATTAAGCCATGCTTCCTTCTGTGGGTTCCCACTAGAATGGAGGCCCCCCAAGGGCAGGGAGTTTCGTCTGTTCCATGAAATGCCCTGTACACAGTGACTATGGCTGGTGCATAACAGGTGCTTACTAAAACGTGCTGATTGACTGCGTGTATGAGGAGGCTGCAGGCATCTCTGTCTCCCGCAGAAGGAAAAGTGCACCCCTGGGTCGTGTCTCCTGTTGACTTCCAAAGCCCCGGAAGGCAGCTGTCCTGTCTTGTCTGTTCCCAACCCCACAACTTGGCTTAGTACCTCCTGTTGGATCTGCACCTCATAAATGCTGCATGAATGAAGCCTTTGGAAGTTAGGATCTCATGAGCAGCTTCTCCCTGTGATTGACAGGAGAGGCCAGCATGGCATGAAGATCCTTTCCTTGTATTTCCTCTTCCGTTTCCAAGGCCCGGAGGGCGGCCAGCATGTGGCCCCCCCTAAACCCAGCAGAGGCCCCTCGTCTGTGTTTTAGGAGCTGTGCTTCTTGCAACATGCTGAGATCCAAGGCTGTAAGAGTACTGTCCTTAGGGAGGGGAGGGGAGTGCCGAGCTCTGAGTGGCAACTCCGTTCGCGAATCCTTCCTGCTAGCTTCTGAGAATGCCATTGGCTCATCAGTGATGTTGCATTCAGGAAATTAACACGTCCAGTTGCTGATTCGACATTGCGGGGAGTGTGTGGGTTACTGTCGCTTAGAGCAGCTCCTCTTTGAAAGTCCCTGACCGTCCAGAGGGGACTTGGTCCGAAAATTTAGCATATTAACAACGCTTTCCTGGGGTCCTTCAGCAACCCCCCCCCAAACACAGCGGTATTGGGGACACAGGTTCTTTTCTGGGCAGGCTTTGGGGGTGCAGAGGAGTATGCGTGTGAATGCGTGTGAATAAAAATTCTACCGCCCACACTTGTACGTTAGGTGATTTTGTCCTGGGGTGTGCAAATCGACTTTCTCCATAAGGCAGAGCTTTGATCTGGGCCGAATGGAGCCAGCCTGAGAACGGCCTGTTCCTGGGGGGCCTTTCTCCCCGCCCCACCCCCAGACATGGTTCCCTGGCTCTGTGGGTTCCCATCACGGAGGCGAGCCCTGCTCAGCTGCAGGGGGAACACAGACCTTCGCAGGTCAGCTTTCTGCCTCCCCCACTCATCCTGAAGGAAAGGGCAGAGCAAGAGGGCCATTGAGGAAGGAAGAGGCCGTGCGCCGGAGGGGCGGCGGTGGCGGGAGGACCAGAGGAGGAGAACCAGGCGGTGGGAGTCCTCTGTTTGCTGCTTTTGGCAGGCACCCTAGGTGCCTTTTTATATTCTGTACTTGATTTGGAGATGTTCCCTTTTCCCTTGATAGATCAGCTTCAGGCAGCCCAGCGCAGCGGTGCTCTGCTAGCCCGCAGCATCTTTCTTCATTTTCTGTACAAAGAGCCGGGGAGGAGGGGCTCGGAGAGCCGGGGAGATCTAGGACAGTGCTGAGACAACACCACCTCAGAGGTGCGCAGTGTGCGGCCATGAAATAAATTACCACTTCTTCTGATCCGGCTGTGTGACTCCCTTTTTTTTCCTGCCCCCCCCCACCATGCCCCCCCCCCCTCCTTCCTGAGGCTTTTTTTTTTTTTTTTTTTTTTTTTTTTTTGATGTTTGACAACAGTCTTTGAAGATTTTCTACTTCAGAGTAGGTACTGATGGGCTGGTTGTACTACAGAGAGAACAAGCCGGGCCTCTCGGAGTGCGACCAACTGCTCCTGCCCAAGGCAAACGCTGGTGGGGACCATGGCTCTCCATGAGGCCATGGCGCCGGCACATAAAGCTCCCGAGCAGCCCCGGCGCCGCACCCGCCGCTCTCTGCCCGCCTGCCTGTCCGCCCTTGCAGCTCTGGCCGTGGCTGTGGTTGTGGCTGTGGCCGTTGCCGCCAGGCCCAGGAAGCTCTGGTGCGCACCGTGTGCTGGCCCCGCTGAACATGCCTCGCGTCTTCCCTCCCCGCGCCCCGTAGAGAACCCATCGCCTGCCCAAGGAGATGACCCCCGTGGAGCCCGCCACCTTCGCGGCGGAGCTCATCTCCAGGCTGGAGAAGCTGAAGCTGGAGCTGGAGAGCCGCCACAGCCTGGAGGAGCGTCTGCAGCAGATCCGAGAGGTAGTGCGGGCCCCCGGCCACTCCCCGGGGAGGCCCGCGCCCCGCCGTCCGCACCCCTCCACTGTCCCCGCGAGACGTGGCGCCGCCCCTGCCCGTGACCCACTGACGACCCAGGCTGGCCCCTCCTGCTTACCCGTTCGCCTCCCCCTTCTGCCGCCTGCCCCTCAGGATGAAGAGAAGGAGGCCTCCGAGCTTGCGCTGAGCTCCAGGGACGGGGGGCCCGCCCCGCACCCTCTCTCCCTCCTGCCCTCCGGCAGCTACGAGGAGGACCCGCAGACCATTCTGGACGACCATCTGTCCAGGGTCCTCAAGACCCCCGGCTGCCAGTCCCCGGGCGTGGGCCGCTATAGCCCTCGCTCCCGCTCCCCCGACCACCACCACCACCATCAGCCGTACCACCCCCTGCTCCCGCCCGGGGGCAAGTTGCCCCCCGTGGCCACCTCGCAGGCCACTTGCCCCCTCCTCGCAGCCAAGAGCTTCGTGACCAAGCAGACCACCAAGCATGTCCACCACCACTACATCCACCACCACGCCCTCCCCAAGAGCAAGGAGGAGATCGAGGCGGAGGCTGCCCAGAGGGTGCGCTGCTTCTGCCCCGGGGGCGCGGAGTATTACTGCTACTCCAAGTGCAGGAGTCACCCGAAGGCACTGGAGCCCGCGCAGGCGGAGCAGTTTGGGTAAGTGTCGGGCAGACCAGGGTATCCTGTTGGGGCTTTCTCTCTCACCCAGGGACCTGGGCAGGTGCGAGGTGGGGGGTGTATATCGGAGGTCATAGGCAATTAGCTTCCAGGAGGGAAGCGCAGGGTGGGGGGGGGGGGTAGGTGGAGCAGGTGCATGGGTCTTTCGTGTCTCCCCGCTGCTCGCCGACCTGCCCGGATTCGAGGCGCCCCAGAGATGTGACGTGGCCTTGGGGCTGGGTGTGGTTCTTGGTTCCCTGCAGCAGCAGCAGCCGAGGCAGTACCCTGCCCAAGCGCAGCGGGAGAAGCGTGGAGCCGGGCCTGACCCCGCCCGCCAGGGAAGGAGGGGCGCCCGGCGGAGCTGGGGCCGCGCAGCTTCCAGGGGAGGAAGGAGACAGGTCGCAGGATGTCTGGCAATGGATGCTGGAGAGTGAGCGGCAGAGCAAACCCAAGGCCCCTAGGTAAAGAGCACCGCCGCCGCGGCCGGGGTCACGGGCGTCCCTGCGGAGGTATTGTGGGGTGGCCGTTTCTGCAGCTGGCTGAAAACATGGGACTGTGTGCTCCTGCCGTCTTCATATTTAAACGCCGGACTGAGCAGATCACAAAAATGCCCTGTTTTGGCACCGCCCCCTGTCTGTGTGATGATAGGATCATTTTTTTTTTTTTTCTTTTTGAAGGCAGGATAGAGAAGTTTCTACTGAAGTCATCGTCTCCAGATTTTCTAACCCCTTTTCTTTCCTTCTGCTCTCTCTCTCTCCTCTTGCCCAGTGCCCAAAGCACAAAGAAGGCTTACCCGCTGGAGTCCGCCCGTGCGCCCCTAGCCGAGCGAGCGGGCCGGCACCACCTGCTGGGAGGCAGCAACGGGCACCCCCGCGCCACCCCCCGAGCCCACCCGTTCACCCAGGACCCCGCGATGCCTCCCCTGACCCCGCCCAACACGCTGGCTCAGCTGGAGGAGGCCTGCCGCCGGCTGGCTGAGGTGTCCAAGCCCCCCAAACAGCGGTGAGTAGTGGCGGCGCAGAGGTGGGGGCGGGGGCTGCGACTGCGACTGGGGCGTGGCCTGGTGCCGCCGGGAAGGGCCTTCTCTCTTCCTGCGTCTGGAGCGGGCGCTCAGCAAGGAGAGGTGGCTTCTGGCTACAGACCCGTCTCTCTCCCACCCTCAAGAAACTGTTCTTTTAGTTCTGTTTGTTCTGAAGAGCTAGCCGGGCTCTGTGTGTTAGGTGAGGCGGCCGGGAGGACGGTGAATGTCTGTCCCTCCTTACAAATGCCCCCATCCCGCAAGACTGGGTAGATGAGCGTGTGAGACACCTGATAGTTGGAGGATCCAGAGCTTCGGCCCTTTGCCTGGGCGCGCATCGCCCAGTCCCTGGGCTCCCAGGGGGCTTACGGTGGCTGCTCCCCGCCGATGGAAGTTGGGTCTACAGAGAGAGCCCAGAGCGTCAGGATTTTCTGCCTGCTCCCGGCGTGCCTCTTACTCCTCCACTCCCACTGTGTCCTCAGGTGCTGTGCAGCCGGTCAGCAGAGGGACAGGAATCACTCCACCGCGGGTCAGGCGGGAGCCCCGCCCTTCTCCAGCCCCAGCCTGGCTTGCGAAGAGTGAGTGTCTTTACCTGACCTTGCTGAGAAGCCCGCGCGTGGTTTATATTTTGGGGCATTGACTTCCCGGCCTTGGGGTTCCTGGAAACTTTCTCTAGTTTATAAAAGTCCCCTTTTGAACAGTAGCCACAGGGAAGGGTCAGCGCGCCTACGGCTGGAAGGCGGGTCTTGGAAACCCTGCCAACACGGGGAGATGCCTTGGGACGCGTACACAGGTGTTCCTTCCCGAAGTCTTGGATGGCTCAGGACTCCTGGGCACATGCTCATCAAAAGCTGGGATGGGCAGCCATTAGCAGATGGATAAGAGAGGGTCCCCGACCCCGGATAGAAACATTGCCCTCATTCAGCTTGCAAACTAGCAAGCTGGAAACGTCTGGTCACATGGAGCAGGAAGATGCTTCTCCACCATTGCAGAGCGCAAGGACCGTCTTCGTCCTTTTGCTTGGGGAGAACACTGTCTTCCCCCGCGGTGCCATGGTTCTTCCCATCAGGTTACACTCTTGCCCAGTGGGCGGAGAAGCCTGGCTCCGTTGAATTCCGGGATGGTGCATTTAGAAAGAAATTGGCTACAGGGGTCTCAAATGGTCTCAATAATTCAAGTTTTCTTCCTTAGCTGGTTCATCTTGAGCAGTGAGCCGTGCCTGGTGGCCTGCACAGGCTGCCACCCTTGCCCTGTCATTTCTCATCGGTTGGCTTTAAGTGCACCAGCCGTCCAGGCCTGCGGCTTTTTTGTTGTTTTTTTAAAGCCACTCTGCAAACTCATTCAAACGAGGGAGGTCGAAATGATTGAACTTCCCCTCCCAGTGGGCTCTGGTGTCCGTGTCGTCCCAGAGATGCTCTGGGTTTGTCTCTACAGCATTCCCACGCCGGGCTGAGTGGATCCGAGGCTCTGTGGCAGCCTCTCCCCTCGTCTTCCTTCGCAAGACCGAAAGAGACCCCATTTGGTGGTAGTGAGGGGAATAATAGCAGTGTGTACAAGCCAGAGGAGATCGTCCCTTCCTGAGTGCCCCAAGCAGATGACCTGGACTGTGCCCCCAGAGTGGCTGCCTGCGTGAACTGGGGGGAGGGGAGGCACACCCAGGTTCCCTTGGAGCTCACGGGTGCAGCCTCGCTTTCTCTTCGGAGAACATGTTGGAGAGCC